>NW_022436979.1:19181534-19220778 GCF_009761245.1 Sapajus apella | reverse complement strand
ACACACACACAGATAGACACACATAGACACACAGACACACACACACAGACACACACACACACAGACACACACATACACAGACACACACAGGCAGACACACAGACACACACACACAGACACACACAGACACACACACACACACACACACAGACACACAGACACACACATGCACAGTTTTTGATTCAATTTGTATAGTGTTTCTAGAAACCGCCTTCCTCTGCATGCTCTACTCCGGTAGTTGCCATGCTTGTGACACTCCCCTCCCTGCTCCCAGCACCTCGTTGGTGCCACCGTCATCTCTCATCCAGACTACTGTCAGCCTTGCCCAGCTTCCAGGTGCCCCCTAGTATCAAGTATCCACACAGCAGGCAAAGAGTTCTCTATAAAATAGAAGTCAGATCTCTTTCCACCCCTCTAATGAAAACACATCTGGAGTAAAATCCAGATTCCTCTCTGGGGCCTCCAAGGCACTCTGTTAGCTGCCTGTTTCCCCTCCTCTAGCCTCATCATTTGAACCCTTCCTGTCCCCCCGCCCCATATCCTCTCCCCACACTAGCTTCCTTTTGGTTTCTCAAGCACTGAAAACACCCTCTGACTGCACACACTCGCACATTCTGTGTACCCCTGTAAACCAAAAATAAAATCCTAAGCCCCGGACCCAGCTGATGGACCCCACCACCCACCCCCGGCCAAGGGCATTCCAAAGAAAGCTGAAAAACTTTGTTCGGGCCACAGTGGGAAATGGAAGGTGGACATGCCTCCTTATACCCTCCTCCCTTGGAGTTCAGGCCCTGACCGGCATGAACATTAAAACAGAAATCTGAAGACTGACAAAGCAGGCTCTTTACAGCAATAAGGCACCAACAAGACAGATAGCAGGGCCTGAAAGAAGTTGAGGTATTTTACCCCAAAATATATTTCTTTGACATATTTTGAAATGAGCCTGCAAAACTGTCTCATGGGGAAAGTCTGCGTTCTACAGAGAATCCTTTCCCTTTCTGTGTCTTTTCCCTGATCCAGGAGAGAATCAGCTGAGTCAGGCACATTTTTGAGTCTGGTAAGGAATATTTACCATCTGTTGTCTCTGAAGCTCGCTGCTGGAGGCTTCGCCTTGGTTTCCAGGACCTCTTATCTTAGCCCAAACCCTGCTTTCTATTGAGTCCGGGTCTTTGGACAATAACCTAACTCTTTCAACCAACTGCCAATCAGAAAATCTTTGAATCCACCTGGAAGCACCCCCACCTTTGAGTTGTCCCGCCTTTCCAGACCGAACCAAAATACACCTTATATGTATTGACTGATGCCTTATGTCTCCCTAAAATGCATGAAGCCAAGCAGAAGGCCGACCGCCTTGGGTACATGTCCTCAGGACCCCCTGAAGCTGTGCCATGGGTTATGGTCCTCACGGTTGGCTCAGAATAAACCTCTTCAAATATTTTAGAGTTTGACCCTTTTCATCAACACCAACAACATTCTCCTCACAGATGCCCCCATGCCTCTTCCGCTGAATGGGGCTTCAGCGTGACTGCCGGTTCCCGTGAGGCCCTTCCTAAGCAGCCGAGCCCAAGCCGGCCCTCAGGCACTCTGTTGTCACGTGGTCTGTTTATTGTCTGCATGACGCTCATTATCGAAATTATCAACTATTAATTTGTTTACTTGTTTGTTTATTTACCACCATCCTCTGCTCTGGAATGCAAGCTTGTTAGGAAAAGCCATACCAACCTTATTCATCCAGGGGCTGGTGCAGTCTTCAAGACTTACATAGTCCAACAGTTGCTTTCTGAATCAATGAGCCAGTCTGCTTTCTCTTGTTCTTCTCTGTCTCCATTTGCTCATTATATTTTTAAGTGATCCTATTTCATATGCAGTGGAAAGTTTTCCAGAACCTGCACCTGCTTAAACAATTATGAGTGACCTTTTATGTATGGACCACCTTTAGGCAACCTCCAATGTTAAAAAGGAAAAATATGTTAATAATAAATTATGGAAGGATCTTCAGCATATTGTTAAAAATTGAAAGACTCAGTGTCATGTTTATCTACCATTCATCTCTACATGCCTCACAGTGTTTCTTTACCTGTTTGTTATCTCCCATCAGCTTTTGGAAATAATTGCCATCAGCACCTTAGTTTTTTGTTGATTATGCACTCCCTGTCTTTGCTCGAAGCTTTATTGCCTCTGACATATGCTCGAATTTATTCACCATCTTTTGTGGGTCACCCATTGTACCCCGGGCAGTGAGATACAAAGGTAACTTAAAAATGGTCCCTGACCTCAAGAAGTTTGCGAACTACTAAAGGAAATCGGAATGTAAACCAGCAAAAGCAATATGTGTCATAGGGTCTAGAGTATAGACCCTAGTTATGGGGAATATCTAGTTATGGGGAATCATGGGGGCCCAAACAAGAGACTCCTGTTGATGTTCTTAGCCTCATCTCACTTAAATTGCAAGAAAGAAATGAAGTTGTCACAAGGAAAGAAAATGAAAAGTTGTCGCATTTTTTTTCAGACCTTTTGGATTTTCTCAAATTATTACATAGAGTATGTTCGTGGAGCCCACCAATTCTTTAGTTCAAAGATGTTCAGTTTTATGCTTAAATGTGGATTTTGATCTCATTCATCATGGTAGGTGATGTGGGTTTCTTTAAGTCTTATCTGTGTCTCCCCTTCGTGGCTCACTGTGAGCTGCAGGCTTGCCTAAGAGACGTCAGTGCTTATGGCAACCTCAGCTAAAAGCCACCTGCTGGTATGGAAATGTGGCAAATGGCAATCTGTAATACCCAGCATATGCTAAGCATCTTATTTTACCATATATTTTTTTCTGCTGCTTAAGGGAGAAAGAAGAGAAAAAGTGAGTTTTAAAAATACAAAATGAAGTAGTTATCTTAGTTTGTTTTCTGTTGTTCTAAAAGAATACTATAGATAGAGTGATTTATAAAGAATTGAGGTTTATTTAGCTCACAGTTCTGGGGGCTGGGAAGTCCAAGACTGGTGAAGACCTTCTTCTTTACACGGTGGAGGGCATCACTTGATGCAAAAGTAAGAACCTTTCCTCTCAAGCCTCTCTTCCTCTTCCTATAAAGCCATGGTTCCCATCATGGGGGCTTCCTACTAATGACCTTATTACCTCCTGATATGGTTTGGCTTTGTGTCAAACCCAAATCTCATCGTGAATTATAATCCCTAGGCATTGAGGAAGGGGCTTGGTGGGAGGTGATTGGATGATGAGGGTAGCTTCTCTGTGCTGTTCTCGTGATAGTGAGGGAGTTCTCATGAGAGCTGATGGTTTAAGTGTGGCACCTCCTCACTTTCTCTTACACATTCTCCCCTGCCACTTGGTAAGGTGCGCCTTGCTTCTCCTTCACCTTCCACCATGATTTTAAGTTTCCTGAGGCCTCCCCAACCATGCAAAACTGTGAGTCAATTTAAACCTCTTTCCTTTATAAATTACCCAGTCTTGAGTGTTTCCTTGTAGCAGCATGAGAATGAACCAATACACTTCCCAAAGGCCCCACCTCCAAATACCATCAACATGTGAATTTGGGGATTAAATTTCCAACACATTAAATTTGGGGAATATTTCAAACCGCAGCCATAGTAAAGGAAAGTAGAATATTTTAACTTAAAAAAAAAAAGTTGCTAGAGATGCTTTAACGCTATCAAAAATCCAGAGATTTATAAAGCTCACAAAGGATTTACCCGTAGGCAAGATAGTGGGGTCATAAAGGTGGGGGTTGTAGGGAAGAAGTGACTTCTATTTGTGTGCCTCCTACATACCAGGCAGTGACCCAGGCATATTAATTCTTAATCTTATTTATTATTTGCTATAACTTTGAATGGTAGTCAGATGGTATTCTTGGGATTTTACCTAAAAGAAAGCTAAAACTCAATGGGTTAAGAAACTTGCCCTGGTCACATAGCTGTGTGGGAGGAAATGAAATTGGAATGATCATGAAACCCATAATCTTTCCACTGCATGGCACTGCTTGCTGTAAACTAGGAACATCCTAGTTAAGATGCATGCTTTAAATTGGACGTTGGACTAAATGACAGAACGGAATGTGAGAAATGCACTGATTTGAATTCCAGCGTTTGTCTGAATTGTACACGTGTTAAGAAACAGCTAAATTTGAGTGGGAAATACAACAGTGTTGCAATCTAAAATGTAGGTTTATACCTGACTTACATTTATGGAGTGCTGAGAATCACAAAGGCACATTTAATTTTATTAAACACAGTGATTCATTCCACAGACCTACCAACCAAGGCCGTGCCTTCTCATCATTTGACAACTTACCATGATTTACTTCAGGTAACTAGAAGAACATGACATCTTAATGCTAGCGAGGATCCCCATTGTAAAGTAACAGCAAACGTCATAGTTAGCACGTGTGACAGTGAAGGAAGACTTTGATGGGTAGTAAGTTCTATGATGGATTTGGTGGGAGTTCCAATATTTAATGAGGGTACACATGGTTTCTATTCTGTTTTAATTCCTGGTGATTCTTCAGTGTTTGTATTTACCAGAGAAAAATAGACCTCTCTTACTGTGCTTTTAGAAAATGCTTTCCCGAATGGTTTTTCAGAGAAGAAAATGTGTTACCAGATCAATGTACTTAAGGAAATGAAAAGCCCTTGATTAGCAGCCAAGAAGCCTCCTAATGAAATGGCATTTTCCTCCAGGGATTTCAAGTGGTTAATAAAATCTAGCACTCTTAGTGTAAAGTGCTTATGTTTGTTATGCGCTATTCTGAGGTACACTCAGAAACATTGATATGACATAAAAAATGGAGCCCCAAAATAGATGAATGTGCCTGTCCGCGTATATACTTGAGCAAAAGCTTTATCTACATCCCGCACCTGAGTTGTGTAGCTGAAGGTAAATCTACCACATGCACAGCTTCAAACAAACTCCTTATAAACCTGAGTCCTTCAGAGGAGAAGGCCTAGCTTACTAAACTGAAAACAGCAAAAGCTCCTAAAATCTTGGAGAGAATGTAGGACTGTATTTCAAGGAAAAGCTATGCCCTGGATCAAACAAAGCAATGAATTCTTGGAGAAACTAATAATCTCCGATGGTTTCTACAGAGGCAAAGAAATCATTAGACTGGTCTTTATTATTACGTCATTTAAATATGTATATAAATATGTAATGAGATTATTGTCTTTATGACATCTTCATATAAATATGTGTGTATAAGATGCTCTCATTTTAAGTCTTAGGAACCCACTAATTCTAGTGGAAAACATTTTAAAGTTACAGGGGAGTTTCACAGCACTCAAGGACAAGGATGCATTTGGAATCAGGGACTAGCCAATTCATATTCATTTCTCTCTCTCTCTCTTTCTCTTTCTCTCTCTCTGTTTTTCTTTTTCTTGTTGTGGGGATTTCTCTAGCCTCCACAAGAATTTCTAGTTGGGCATCTTTCCCATCAAGAGAAACGCTTTGAGAGTAGAATCTCTTAACTCCACATTCAGATTCACAGTAGACAGATTTCATTCCATTCAAGCATTGTGATTCATTTCGCAAACTGAATAACCAAGGCTGTGCCTTGTCATCTTTTGACAAAGGACCATACTATATCCTTAGTGGCTAAAAGAAAACAGTTTCTCAATGCTGAGAGTATCCCAGCTGTGAATTACAACAACTGTGTTCCTTGCCTGGCTTCAGACATCTGCCGTTTTCTGAAACAGTGAGCTGTAACAAGGAACATGTCACTTGGCCATTCTAATGATATAAGGGCAGGTTCACTTCCCCTCGAGAAGATGCGGTGAAGAAAATTCAATTTCTCTTCATCGGTGACCTCTTACAGTTAGATTTTAGTTCAAATGGGGCCATTGCATTTCATAGCTAAGCTTAAAAATGAAGTTATTACTATCAGTCTTTTTCATATTCCCTGTGAATTTGTGTCCCTGCCTAGAATGTCCATTCCCCCACCCCCTTGCTGACTGGCTGTCCACCTCCAGAACTCAGCCCAGGTTCTGCTTTCTCTGGGCTGACTTCCTCAGCCACTTCCCTCTGTACTTCCAAGATACCTCATTGTTGATTCTTTAAAGAAAGGCTTGTCCCACTCTTGTATAGAACCTGTTTGAAAGCTGTAATGGATAATTCACGTATTGAGTATCTCATTTCAGAGACTATTCTTAAACTCTGACTCCTATAAGTAACCAGAGTAACGTATGAATAACACATCTTTATTACCTTCATCCATTTGGTGTTCACTGAAAGGTTTACCAAAAGTCCCGGACACAAAGATGTCATAGTTTTGCCTTCATTTTAGAAAATACAAAAATGATTTTCCCTCTATTTCTTCATCAAAACTCGTTCCAGGTTCTTATACAATTAGCTCCATTAAAAACATTATTTTGGAACACTTGCCATGTTTCTGCTCCAAGTCTGTGGCATAATGTTTGATTCATTTCTGTTATAACACCATATACACGTGTAGGAGAACTTTTACAAATACAATATAGAAAAACAAAGTTTGCACTTATAGCTCACATTAAAAATAAGATTGCATATTTCTCCCCAAAAGTGGGCAGAAGCTGTCCCTCATCAATGTATCCCTCTCATGTTCTCCTGTTCATATTCACAAGAAAGCAAACCTCCAGTTGCCCTAATCTGTCCCTGTGTGAATTGCTATCCAAGCACATTTCTTGGGGTTTATTTGGAGTGTAGTAGAAATTCTGTATTTGAATGAACTAAAAGAGGCCAAGGTCATGCCTGAAAAAATACCTCAAAGATAACATACTTTCTGCTTATACATACATATTTGGAAAATGATACACACTTGGTCCTATAAAACATTGTAGAAGTGGTTTTTTTTTTCTTTTAGTTTTGATGTCTTCATCCATAAAATTAGCTTTATGACACCTGACTCCCCAGATAGTGGTGATGGCTGTTATTATTTATCTGAAACTCCAAGCATTTGTATCATTTCCTTCCCCTTTTTCTTCAAGCCGAGGATGGCCCTGCGAAGCCAGCTCAAGGTCACCACTAGACATGTGCAGGGAGAAGGCCTTTCACATGCCGTACGTGTGCACCTCTCATTTCGTGTGTGTTTCTGGGAGTTTATTTCCACGAGCTCACTCCCATAACTTAAAGTGGGGTGACCTTCACGATCTGCTAAGGACCCCTGCAGGGTGGCAGGCACAAAGGGAGAGTGAACACCAGGACCAAGGGGGTCAAAGAAGGACCTAGTGTCCTCAAGTGGTGATTTGCTTGGTGGTAAATAATTTAAAGCACTATTATTATGTTAATGCAAGTAAACAAAAGGAGAAACCATGAAAACATTGTGTGCTAAGGAGAGGTCACTTCCAACTCTTCCCAGACACCAGGGGTCGAGTCCACATACCTCCGCTCTTAGGATTTTGGGTGGACTTGAGAAGCCCGCTCTATTGAGTATTAGAAAGACGCATAAGCGGAATAACCTACCACAGAGGCTAGAATATGGCAGCCCACAAATTCCATCGGAAGTACAGCTCAAATGTGGAAATCGGTTTTTCCTCTTTAAGATTCTTCCTGTCATTCAAGGAAATCTCTAGACAGCTACAGCCATATCTGTGGAGCACAACACTACCAAACAACCAAATGACCTGAGTTTTCTAGGACAGACTCAAATGTTCCCACGAATAGGGTTGTATTTGTTAGACTGTGTACTCTATTTTTTGGTAGGTGACCTTACCTATACCTATGGAAGAGGCATGTGATCTGGGACTGGAGAGCACGGTATCTCACTCTGCAGACACCAGTCTAGAATAGGAGATTGCAGTGAGGTCGGTGAACATACAGCAGTGGGTCCAAAGCACTAGTCCTTAACCTGTTTTCTGTTCCAACCTGCCTGAGTGATGAGTGACAGAGGGTATATTAAAAAGCAAAAAACGGGAGCAGAATTTGCAGTTTTAGAGTGCCCTGGGGATGTTCACAGGGATCAGCTGCCTGTAGTGTGCTGACTCCGTGGATTTCTGTTACTTTGCTAAATGTATTAAAAGCTTTGAATCATAGTATCCTGAAATGATTTGTTCATTCATCAGACAGTTATCTTCTGGTATGAGCCAAGCTCTGTTATGCAAGGGTCCCTGTTACATATATGAAGCTTTTCTCTACGGTCTTGTATGACTCAGGGTTCTCTAGAGGGACAGAACTAATCACATGTATGTGGGGCCTTGTGATCGTGTAAGTTAATACTTAATAAACAGCGGTAGATATATACATGAGTGTTTATTAAGTATTAACTTACATGATCACAAGGCCCCACAATAGGCTGTCTGCAAACTTGAGGGGCAAGGAGAGCCAGTCCGAGCCTCAAAACTGAGTAACTTGGAGTCCGATGTCTGAGGGCAGGAAGCATCCAGCATGGGAGAAAGATGTAGGCTGAAAGGCTAGGCCAGTCTAGTCTTTTCACACTTTTCTGTGTGCTTTCATTCTGCCTGCACTGGCCGCTGATTAGATGGTGTCCACCGGATGAAGCGGGGGTCTGCCTTCCCCAGCCCCCACTCAAATGTCCATCTCCTTTGGCAACACCCTCACAGACACACCCAGGGTCAGTACTTTGTATCCTTCAATCCAATCAAGTTGACAGTGTTAACCATCACAGGTCTTCTACAGGTTATAACATAATGCAAAAAAAAAAAAAAAAAAGTAAATACAGTTTAAAAAAATTCCATAAGGACAGCCTGTAAGTGTAACCTCTTGCTTATTCTTGCCTCATAGAGATGACCATGAATCAATCTACCTTTCCTTTGTAATCATATCATTATATTTCCTGAAAGGAATATGAAAAAAGGAACACTTTTAAAAATATCTGTTTGTAAATAAGATTGTAAATACCAAATCGTGGTCTTTGTGGTAGATGAAGGTGACGTTCTTCATGTCTGAGAAGATACAGCCTTTCTGGGTTTAACAATAGCCACGTCAGAGGCAAAATATGAAAGATAAGCCACTCAACTTCTCTGCTCTGAATGGTTTTTAACAAGTGCTCTTGGTATTAGTCAAGGGTTCCCAGGGAATATATGTTTTATACATATATATGTAGGAATATATGTTTTATACACACATATATATGTGTATATATGAAGATTTATTATAGAAATGGCTTCATGTGAGTATGGCAGTGAGGAAGTCCCACAATCTGCTGTCACAGGCTGGAGAACCAGCCATTGGTATCTTGGTCTGAGTCTGAGAGCCCAAGAACCAGGAGCACCAGCATCCGAGGCCAGAAGATAGACAGTTGTCCCAGTTCAACCTCAGAGGGAGTGAATTTACCCTGATGTGCCTTTTGTTCTATTCAGGCCCTCAACAGATGAGATGATGCCCACACACACCGGGGATGGCAGATCTTTTTTACTCAAGTCTATCAACTCAAATGCTCATCTCTTCCAGAAACACCCTCACAGACACACTCAGAAATCACGTTTTACCAGCTATCTGGGCATCCCATAGCCTGGTCAAGGTGACACGTTAAAATTAACCATCATATGCTCTTAAGTATATTTCAAACCCACTCAATAAAACTGGAGTCTTATGAAACGTATGATATATTCACATCAGTGGCTTTCAGCACAGGCAGTTGACAATGCTTACTTACTCAAAAAAGAGAAGATGGGTTTTTTAATATCACTTACAGATCAAAGCCACGAGGTCCCTTTTGTGATGGAGGACAGAGCTATCATTGCAGAAAAGTTTTCCAAGGCTAGTGATGCCCGGATACCAAGGAGCTACATGCTGTCATTTGCTTGAGTCTCTCTGACATCCATGAAGACACTGTCTTCTTTCCTTCTGACAACTTGTTTGTAAAGTTGTTAGACTCTCGACATATGGGACAAGCCAACAGAATGTTAGACTTCCCATAATATCTCAGCAAGACTGCCTTGAGAACTCATGGCATGTGGATGATTCAGAGAGTTGTGTGTTTTTCCCAACTCCGTCATTACCAATTGTACATCCCACATGAAATTCACTTTAGCATTTTTCCATATTTTAGGGGGAAGTGGTGACTCATGCCTAAGAGGCAGGATGAGAATATAGGTCTCATAGGCATCTTCAAACCAGCTTCGCCTCTGCTCTACATTGGTGCCGTGAAAGAGGTTCATTTCATAACAAGCCAGAGACCAGTTCTAAATCAGTATCTGCACAGTCCTGAAGAATTGAAGGCTTATGGGATTGCAGTAGTTTCCAGGGCGGGTGTGGATCAAAAAGCAACATAGAAACCCTTATGCCACTGCAAGCAGCTTGTCTCCTCTGTCCCAGTTGTTCTGGTAATTTTAACAACCATATGCTTCTCTTCTGTTTTCTGGCAGCCTAGATCTGTTTCTTCTTTCTTTTTTAGTCAATAGAAATTAAGTGGCTTGGCCACCAACATCCCTGTCTGTCGTGTCTCCGTCTCCTGTGAACAGGACCAGATGGAATAAGCTCTTTGATAGTTACACATTTATTGGAATTGAAATAATGGGCTGCTGATTTTGTATTTTATAGGCAAAGCCCCAGACCTGCCCCTGTGAGCGTGTGGGCTGCTGGGCTACCGTCTTACTCTGCAGCAAGGGGTGAAGCCTCAAAGATGATGTCTAAAAGAGTAATCACAGAGACAGGAGAGGGGTTAGTCAGATGCAGGAACTGCAGAGCGTGTAAGTGAGGAATTATCTGCGCTGGAGTGGACTTCTTTTATGATGGAATACTTTCAGAATCTCAAAAAAAAAAAAATGGCAGGGAGGGGGAGCGTGGCAAGCGACGATCTAACCGAGTTTGAGTGGCCAATTCAGAACGTGACCTGGAATTCATAAATTCTTATTTGTCAATTGGACAGAAATAATACAAAAGACATTTTCATAATGAAAATCCTACTTCAAAATACAATGGGCTGAGCCTTAAGTGTCTCAAGTCAGAATTCGCAGTGGGCTTGGTGAAGCGCTGGTGGCTCCCTTGTGTAGTGTCTGCTCTCTAGAATGGCAACAGAGTCAACGGGTGTGCTGAGATACCAGGAGCTTCCCTAGACCCTGGGCAGGACAAAGCCACTCTGTCACTCTGCTAGAGCCCTGATCAGACAGGGTCCTGGAAGAACAGCGCTCATTTCAGTAAGGACCAGCTATGTAACAGGTGGTTCTAATGTCATTCTCATGATTGATGGGCATTGTCCAGAATAAGCCATCCAACCTTTTCCATATCACCTAGCAGGAGTCAAGTCCCTGTGACACAGATGTGTCACTGCTGTGTGCTTCTTTAATATAAATGGCCACAGTAGTGAAAGGGCCGCAAGAGATACTTTAGTTTGGTTCATCTCGGTACATCTAATAATCTCAAGCAACTTGAAAATGTTTGGGATATGTTAGCTGTAGAAATGAAACTTGGTACTGAACCCAGCAGGCTTCACAGTCAGATAAAAGACTAACTCTTTGTCGAGAAATGTCCTAGGCAGGCATGGTGGTGTGTGCCTGCAGCCCCAGCTACTTGGGAGGCTAAGGTAGGAGAGTACCTTGAGCCCAACAGCTTGAATCTAGCCTGAGCAATGTACGGAGACCCTGTTTCTTAAAAAAAAAAAGAAAGAAAGAAAGAAAAGGAAGGAGGGAAGGAGGGAAGGAAGGAAGGAAGGAAGGGAGGGAGGGAGGGAGGAAGGAAGGAAGGAAGGAAGGAAAAAAAGAAAATGTTCTTTTAAAACTTGGGCTTAATTCTGAACCATCAGAATCTTCATTTCTGGGACCGTTTTTCTGATATTTTTTAAAAGTTTACCTTTCATAAATGTGTGTCCATTTGAATTTTTATTTGCATTCAAGTTGATTTTCTGGTTTCAAAATCAGAGTCACAGCAGTTGTTGACACGGAAAAAAAATTTGCCAAAGCAAAAGTTGGTATGGTGTGCCGTGGGATTTCATGAGTTAAAAGTTACATTCCTTGTTCAATAACTTTTACTTCTCTTTTATTCCATGATATTCGGGGCTCTGTGGCTAAAGGTACTCAGGAACTTGCAGGTTGCCTTTCCCTAGAATACTCTTGAACCAGAATCAGCATGGGGACCACTACAGACCTGACCTGGATCCCAGAGCCCTTATGAAGAAATCATTACCACACATCCCGTTCTCCGCCTCCATTCCACTGTACTCATATGATTTGGGAGTATCTGAGGCTGGAACTTAAAGTGTAATTTTCAAGGAGTCTCTGAGTCTACTGAATTTTTGGGGTGGCCCCAATCCCAATCCATGACTTGGGGACAAATTTGGGGGTTCTTAAATTTCTGGGCAAGTTCAGATTCCACAGTGTAGGCCAGGTCAGCCCTGCGTCTTGGCATGAATCTGAGAAGCCTGTGGAATGCCAAAGGACTCATAGCTCTGATCTGAGACATGCTCTTTGCTCTTTGACGAGACTAGCCATCAGAAATGATAGTAGAAAAATCTGAGTGGTTGTCTATTAAGCCAGTTTCTGCCTGATGAACAGATCTCCTTAGATGTGAGCCCAGTGCTTCTTCAGTTCATTCTAGGGCCCTGGGGTACAATTTATGGCTTGGAATAACTCAGTGCTAAGCTGTCTGCAGGGTTTAAATTGTCACATTCCTTCTGGAGTCAAGACTGCTATAATCGTCTACAGCAGCTCTGGGAAGGGCCACAGGGTGGAGTGGAATTTCGCACATGCCATACGTGGCTTACTCATCCTGTGAGATCTGGCTTGGACGTGCTGCAGTTGGGAGGAGAGGAGGAGATGTGTCTGGATGATACAATCACGGGGACCCCAGACCTTCAAGGATGAATTCCGAGCTATAATTGTTCGCCGTTGACGCACGTGCTCAGCTTGGTTTTCTGGTCCCGGGATTTCGGCACTCAGCAGTCACCTCCCCGCTGGGCACGGTGAGAATTTGGTGTACCAATTCAAAAGATACTGAGGGCATTTTAAAAGGAAACCAATGCAGTCCATTTTCTCCAACCCCAAAGAAAGTGTCCACTCACTGGGGAGAAATAACAAAATTAGATTTTGATTTCTTATCTTAGAACAAAGGTTTTCCTATTGATCGAGGCTCAAATACAAAGTGGTAAAAAGAATTAAAACACTTTAACAACATTGAATCTATTATTAAACACAAGGTAATGTAAGTTTTGGGGACAGAATTTATCCAAATTTTATCCTTTGCCATCTTTTATTATTAAAAAATCTTCTATCACCACTCCTACCACACCAAAGAATCCCCCAGGGAGCATGATCCCTAGTGAGTCACGTTTCTGTTCTGGATATCCCCATCAACAAAAGGCGTTGTCATTCTTTACTTTCCCTAGTTTTTATCTGACAAATAGGACTTTTTCTCTACATTTAATATCATAAATAAAATTTTCAAACACAAATGCCCTTGGAGACTGAATCATAAACGCATTCTCCTCCTTCCCCCCTCCCCCAAAGTTTCCTTGGTTTGAATTACAAGCCCGGGGGAAAGAAATAGCAATCTACCTTGATTAATGGAGCACTCAGCAGAGGCCCGTGCTCCCTATTCTCTGCCTTGCTTTCTACCTTGCTGAATAAATGTACACCATTATCTCAATCTCACTTCAGCCTTTACCAGTGAAATTGTCAGAATTGCCACTGCCCTTTTGGTTAGCCTTAACCAAATGATATTCTCAGTCACATTTTAAGTCAGGTTTGTGAAAGTATAATTTATATACAGCATTCACTGTTTTTAGGAGTACAGATATATGAATTTTGAAAAATGTGTCAAATTTTAGAACTTCCAACATATCAACGTACAGAAAATTTCCGTCACTTCAAAAAGGGGTCCTTGGCCTATTCAGTCGATTTTCTTCCTGACCCCAGCCCCTGACAAATCCTCATCTGCTTTCTATCCCCATAGTTTTGTCTTTTCCAGAATGTATTATTAATGGAAACATGCAGTATGTAGCCTTTCGGGTCTGGCTTCGCTCACTGGCATGCATTTGAGATGCATCCACTTGTTGCAGCTCTCAGTGGCCTCTTCTTTTTTGTTGCTGAGTAGCTGTCTGTTGTATGGATGTACCGTCGTTTCCTTTTTTTTTTTTTTAATTGCATTTTAGGTTTTGGGGTACATTTGAAGAACACGCAAGATAGTTGCATAGGTACACACATGGCAGTGTGGTTTGCTGCCTTTCTCCCCATCATCTATATCTGGCATTTCTCCCCATGCTCTCTCTCCCCAACTCCTCACCCCACACTGTCCCTCCCCTATTTCCCCCCAACTGACCCCAGTGTGTGATGCTCCCCTCCCTGTGTCCATGTGTTCTCATTGTTCAACACCCACCTATGAGTGAGAACATGCGGTGTTTGATTTTCTGCTCTTGTGTCAGTTTGCTGAGAATGATGGTTTCCAGGTTCATCCATGTCCCTACGAAGGACACAAACTCATTGGTTTTTGATGGCTGCGAAATATTCCATGGTGTATATGTGCCACATTTTCCCTGTCCAGTCTATCATAGATGGGCATTTGGGTTGGTTCCAGGTCTTTGCTATTGTAAACAGTGCTGCAATGAACATTCGTGTGCACGTGTCCTTATAGTAGAACGATTTATAATCCTTTGGATATATACCCAGTGATGGGATTGCTGGGTCAAATGGAATTTCTATTTCTAGGTCCTTAAGGAATCGCCACACTGTCTTCCACAATGGTTGAACTAATTTACACTCCCGCCAACAGTGTAAAAGCGTTCCTATTTCTCCACATCCTCTCCAGCATCTGTTGTCTCCAGATTTTTTAATGATCGCCATTCTAACTGGCCTGCGATGGTATCTCAATGTAGTTTTGATTTGCATTTCTCTGACGACCAGTGATGATGAGCATTTTTTTCATATGTTTGTTGGCCTCACGTATGTCTTCTTTTGTAAAGTATCTGTTCATATCCTTTGCCCACTTTTGAATGGGCTTGTTTGTTTTTTTCTTGTAAATCTGTTTTAGTTCTTTGAAAATTCTGGATATCAGCCCTTTGTCAAGATGGGTAAACTGCAAACATTTTTTCCCATTCTGTTGGATGCCGATTCACTCTAATGACTGTTTCTTTTGCTGTGCAGAAGCTGTGGAGTTTGATTAGGTCCCATTTGTCTATTTTGGCTTTTGTTGTCAATGCTTTTGGTGTTTTGGTCATGAAGTCCTTGCCTACGCCTATGTCCTGAATGGTTTTGCCTAGATTTTCTTCTAGGGTGTTTATGGTGTTAGGTCATATGTTTAAGTCTTTAATCCATCTGGAGTTAATTTTAGTGTAAGGTGTCAGGAAGGGGTCCAGTTTCTGCTTTCTGCACATGGCTAGCCAGCTTTTCCAACACCAGTTATTGAACAGGGAATCCTTTCCCCATTACTTGTTTTTGTCTGGTTTGTCAAAGATCGGATGGTTATAGATACGTTGTGTTGCCTCCGAGGCCTCTGTTCTGTTCCATTGGTCTATATCTCTGTTTTGGTACCAGTACCATGCTGTTTTGATTACTGTATCCTTGTAGTATAGTTTGAAATCCGGTAGTGTGATGCCTCCCACTTTATTCTTTTTGCTTAGAATTGACTTGGCTATGCTGTACCATTGTTTCTTTATGCGCTATCCAGCTGATGGACATTTGTGTTGTTTCTGCATTTTAGTGATCGTGAATACAGCCTCTATAAACATTCACTTTCAGGTTTTTGTATGTACAAATGTTTTCGTTTCTCTTGGATAAATATCAAGGAGTGAGACTGCCAAGTGGCATGAAGTTTAACTATATCAGAAACAATTGTCCAAGGAATCTGTACTACTTTGCATCACCACTGTTGCTCCACATCCTTGTCAGCATTTGATATTGTCAGATTTTGTTTTGTTTATATTTTGCCCAATTTAAAGGTATGTAATAGTTTTCATTTGTGTTTTCCTAATAACTAATTGTATGGAGCATTTATCATGTTCTTATTTACATCTGCATCTTCTCTTTGGTTAAAGTGGCTGTTCAAAATTTTGGCCTATTTTGCTTATTGTATAGTATTTTAGGTTTGGGGGTACATGTGAAAAACATGCAGGATTGTTGCATAGGTACATACATGGCAATGTGGTTTGCTGCCTTCCTCCCCATCACCTATATCTGGTATTTCTCCCCATGCTATCCCTCTCCAACTCCCCACCCCCCGTCCCTCCTCTAGGTCCCCCTACAGACCTCAGTGTGTGATGCTCCCCTCCCGGTGTCGATGTGTTCTCATTGTTCAACACCCGCCTATGAGTGAGAACATGCGGTGTTTGATTTTCTGTTCTTGTGTCAGTTTGCTGAGAATGATGGTTTCCAGGTTCATCCATGTCCCTACAAAGGACATGAACTCATGGTTTTTTATGGCTGCATAGTATTCCATGGTGTATATGTGCCACATTTTCCCTGTCCAGTCTATCATCCAGGAAAATTTCCCCAACCTAGCAAGGCAGGCCAATATTCAAGTCCAGGAAATACAGAGAACACCACAAAGATATTCCTCAAGAAGAGCAACCCCAAGGCACATAATTGTCAGATTTACCAGTGTTGAAATGAAGGAGAAAATGCTAAGGGCTTATTTTTTTAAGTTGGGTTGTTTGTTTTATTACTACTGAGTTGTATAAGTTCTTTATATGTTCTGTATACCAGACTATTATCAGATATATATTTTGTAAACATTTTCTCCCAGTGTCTGGTTTCCCTTTTGTTTAGCAGAATACTTTAATTGTGATTAAGTCCAGTGAGCTAATTTTTCTTTTTATGACTTGTGTAATTTGTGAGCAATATAAAACATTTTTTCTAACCCAAATTTACAAAGATGTTCTTCTTTGTTTTCTTTGATAAATTTTATAGTTTTTTATTGTTGCAGAATACACATAATGTTAAAATTACCATTCTAACATTTTAAAGTATATAATTCACTACCTTCACAATATTGCGCAACCATCACCAATGTTTAGTTTAAAAACATTTTTATGGCCAGGCACAGTGGCTTATACCTGTCATCCCACAGAGGCCGAGGTGGGAGGATCACTTGAACCCAGAGGTTAGAGACCAACATGGGCAGTATAGTGGGACTCTGCCTCTACAAAAAATTAACAATTAGCTGGGAGTGGTGGTGTGTACTCCACCTCCCAGCTACTAGGGAGGCTGAGGTGGGAGAATCTTTTGAGCCCCAGAAGATGAGGCTGCAGTGAGTCATGATTGCACCACAGCACTACAGCCCAGGCAGGAGAGCAAGACCCTGTTCCAAAAAAAAAAAAAAAAAAATGCATTTTCATCATCCCTGGGAAAAAAAAAAAAAACACATAAGCAGCCACTCCCCATTCTTCTGTTTCCCCAGCCCCTTGCAGGCACTAACTTACTTCCTGCCTATATGGATTTGTGTCTTCTGAGCGTTTCCATATAAATGGAATAGAATCATATTATATGTAATCTTCTGTGTCTTCTTTCATTTAGTGTAAAGTTCTTAAGGTTTTTCCATTTGGGAGCATGTATCAGTACTTCATTCCCTTTTGTGGCTTAATAATATCTCAGTGTATGAATATACCATATTTTCTTTATTCATTCATTAATTGGCGGGCATCTGGTTGGTTTCTACCTGTTGACTCTTGTAAATAATGCTGCTGTGAGCACTGGTGTACAAGTTTTGTTTGAAGATCTGTGTTTACATTTTACACAGAAGTAGGATTGCTGGGTCATATGACAATTCTGTGTTTAATTTATTAAGGAATCATGAAACTGTTTTCCACAGTTGCTATGCTGTTTCACATCCCTCCAGCCATATGAGTATTCAAGTTTCTTCACATCCTTAGCAACATTTGTGATTTTCTGGGTTTTATTTTTAATTGTTGTTATTCTCTGGGTGTGAAGTGGTATCTTACTGTGGGTATGTTTTGCACTTCACTGGTGACCAATGATATTGGGCATCTTTTCATGTGCCTGCCGATCATTTGTACGTCGTCTTCAGAGAAAAGTCTCTTCAACTCCTTTTCCCATTTTTGAATTGGATTCTTTGTCTTTCTGTTGTTAGGTTATAGTTTTGAGTTTTCCAGTTAGCTCTATGACCCATTTCAAGTTAATCCTTTTGCATAGGGTCCAGTTAATTTATCAGTGTTCATTTTTACACATATGGTCCACTCTTTGTTTAACAAGACTATCCTTACTCCATTGAATTGCCTTAGCACTTGGGTTGAAGGTGTAGATCCTATTCTCTTCCACTGATCTATGTGAACTGCCTTCCTCCAAGGAGGAAATGTTTGATCTCATATGCTCATGGAGTGTCCAGCCTTCAACACTGTAGGTTTACGTAAGGTCATGAAGTCGGGTAGGTGAGGCCTCCAACTTTGTTCTTTTTCAAAACTGCTTAGGCTATTCTACTTCCGTTGATTTTGAATATAAATGTAGAATAAGATTTCCCATTTCAAAAGATAGCTTTCTGGGATTCTGATGGAAACTGAATTTTAATTAGGATTTATTACATTGAATCTGAGATCTATTTGGAGAGAATTTATATCTTAACAAATGAGTTTTCTCTTCCATGAACATGATATATCTCTCCATTCTTTCAGGTCTTAGTTTCATTAATAGTTT
Organism: Sapajus apella; assembly: GCF_009761245.1. Classification (NCBI taxonomy): domain Eukaryota; kingdom Metazoa; phylum Chordata; class Mammalia; order Primates; family Cebidae; genus Sapajus; species Sapajus apella. Next base: position 19,202,271 of record NW_022436979.1, on the reverse strand, counting down.
ATAGTTAAAACTAATAATTTGTAGTTTTCAGCATACAAATCTTGCATATATCTTGTTAGATTTATTTCTAAGTATTTTATTTTTTTGGTCCTATTGCAAATGGTATTGTTTATTTTTCATTTTAATTGTATATTGCTACCATATGGAATTATTGACTCTTGTGTATTTACTTACATCCTACAATCTTGTTAAGCTCATTTATTAATTCCAGTAGCTTGTTTGCATATTCTTTGAGATTTTCTATGTGGACAATTTTGTCATCTATGAATAAAAATGGTTTTATCTCTCTTTTTTCTACCTCTATGCCTGTTAATTTCTTTTTGTCTTATTGCCCCAGCTAGAACCTCTAATACAATAATGAATAAGAACAGTGAACACGAGTATCTTTTCCTTGTTCCTAATCTCAGTCTTGTTTTCACTGCTGTTTCACTTTCTCTTACTGAAACTATCTTGACTTTCGTGACTCCACACTCTCCAGATCCCCTTTGGATCATCCTCCCTTTGTAGGGGCCTTTCCTGCAGCTACCTTTCAGGGCAGCTGTTCCACAAAGTCTTCCCTAACCAGGTGCTCTGTTCTTTCTACCTCCACTCTTGATGTACCCAGTGTCACCCATGTCCAGACTCCTAATTCCATATTCAACCCCAGACCTTTTCCAATTGCATGCAAGCTGCCTGTCCCAGAAACGTGTCAAATTTAATATTTTTAATATTTACTCCACCACTCCTACCTTCTCTGTTTGCCGCCATGGGCCAGTTTCTCTAGTGTCTGTTTGTTCAACACAAATCTGATCAAGTTGCCCCTTGGCCCCAGTGTACCTTTTAATGTACAATATACCTTTCCATGGCTTATTTCAAACTCTTTACCATGGCTAAGAAGGCCCTACAAGATCTGACTTTTAGTTAACTCAGGTCTCATCTTCTGATGCTTTCCTTCTCCTCCACTACGCTCTAGTCACATGGACCTCCGGTCTCTTCCTGGGGCCGACCAAGCTGGTTCCCACTAAAAACCAAAAGTAGACCTTTACATGACTAGAGCTTTTTGGACATTTAGGTCATTTAGTCAAATGTGATCTCCTTAGTAAGATTTTCTCTGTTCAGTCTAAGTTGACCACTCTACCGCCTACACATTATCATTCATATAGTCCTCTGTTGTTCTATTCCTAACTTTATCATCTGAAATGACATTGTTTAATTATTAGTTTCTTTCTTTCTTTCTTTTTTTTTTTTTTTTTTTTGAGATGGAACGTCGCTCTGTACCCAGGCTGGTGTGCAGTGGTGCAATATCGGTTCACTGCAACCTCCACCTCCCAGGTTCAAGCGATTCTCTTGCCTCAGCCTCTCAAGTAGCTGGGATTACAGGTATCTGCCACCATGTCCAGCTAATTTTTGTATTTTTTAATAGAGACGGGGTTTCACCATGTTGACTAGGCTGGTCTTGAACTCCTGACCTCAGGTGATCCACCCGCCTCAGCCTCCCAGAGTGCTGGGATTATTTAATTATTAGTTTCTGATACTCACTTATTTCTCCCTCTAGGAGATAAGATCCTTGAGGGCAGGAGGACTGGTCATTTTGAAACGAGTAACTGTGTCTTTGGTACTTATACGGACACCTGAGCGTAGAGTAGATGTTCAGTAAATAATGAATGCTGAGTGAATTGATTAATTTTCTAATTCACTATCCACCTGATCACCTAAGCTAGACACCTGCATATCACATGATTCTGACAGTGTTTGGTCAGTAAAATAGAAACCACTCTAGATATTTTAAGCAGGAAAGAAATGAGTACCTAGAATTGGGAAATTACAGAATCCATTAAAAGCACTAAAGAAGCAAAAGTCAGAGAAGCCACTGCTAGTCTTTTGGGAAACAAATTGCAGAAATTCTGAGGCACCTATAATGAAGATCTCAGCTGTCTACAACACCAGAGATTCTCAGGAGATTGAGCAGAAGCTCCTGGCAAAACCTCATTTTGCCATCTGCCAGAACCCATGCACCTACTCACCACTGCTGAGAAATAATAGGTTTCCTTTTCTTCTGTCCTCCAAACCTCTCATGAGACCTCCATGGGAGGAACTAACATGAGATCCTGCTGGCTGGCGAGTGAGGAAAACGTATAATAGTCCAAGGCTCAGGCACCTTCCGTACAGAGGAGAGTACAGAAGGGAAGAACAGTATTGAAACACTGACAGTCCAGCCCATGAACTCAGCCACCCCTAATACATGAGCAGGTGCAACTGATTTTACCCAACATTTCCCTCAAATATCAGACCGTCTCACCTCTACCAACCCTCCCGCCTTCGCCTCCACTTAGACCCTCACTGTCTTGGGCAACAACTAACTGTTGTGCTTTTCTTCAGCCTTGTTTTCTTAAAATAATGTCAGAAATATTCCTCTGACTGTGTTATTACCCAGCTTAGAGTCGTCAGTGCTTTTCATCACCTACAAGGTGAGTTCAGGTTCCATAGCAGAGGGAGAAAGGCCTGGCCTTTCGACCTCATTGTTCTTCTGAATGCTGCACACGGCACATTTGTTGACCTCTTTGATTTTCTTCATCCCACCCACATTGCCTACTAAGCCTCCTGCCCTCTTCCACCTGACTTACTTATTTTTTAAGACATGGCTCAGATGTTACCAGCCCAGGATACCTTGCCTTTCCCCCGTCCCTTCGCTCCCTCTTGCCCCTCTGCTAACACCCATACCCAGACTGAGTTTACAGCATCTGTCCTCGGAGCTTCTGTTCTGATGATGTGAGTCAGTCTGTGGGTCTGTCCCCCTCCAAGAGTGAACATCTTCCAGAGCTGGACTCTGTTGCCTTCATCTTGCTGTCAAGTGCCTGCAATACAAAGCACACAGCAATGGTTGAATGAATGAATAAATACATGCACACACAAGTGCCATGTGCATTAGATCCCCCTAATTATTTTTTAAAGACTGGGTGTGAGAAAGAAATTGAGTCGTATGTGAAAGAGGGCCGGTACTGCACATGTGTCCGAGATCATCGCTCTATTTTTTTTTCCCAAGAATCACACATTTTGTTTCCTCCTGCTTAGTTGGATTTGATAGAAAAAGAAGATTGGAATGGAACTGAAAAGGCTTTGAACCACTCAGAAAACTTACAGACATGATTACAGGAAATAAATAGCAGGGCCATGGGTCAGCTATGCAAGATACTGGCATTGTTATTCTTTTGAATAGGAGCAGTCGGCCACACAAGAGAGATGGTTATGAAAGAACCCACCAACATCCAGCCCGATTCTATCTTGTATGAATGAGAGATATTTTTGATCTGCAGATAAGCTAGAATTTCATACTTGGACATTCTCTTTGACCCATTTGTGTGAGCTGCCTTTCTCAGAGCATTTCTATAGTACGGGAAGATGTGACCTTTATTGGTTGACCCACCAATATGCCTACAATGAACAGGCCCTGTTCATCCACAAATAATCGTGGAATCTTGCCATCACTCTTCGATACTGGTGACCTCCACCTGTCCTCTCAGGTGGTAAAGAGTCGTGTTTACACCTCACAGACAAGCACTCGTGTGAAGCTTTGCTTGGAGCTGTGCTGCTCAGAGGTGCTCCTCCCGTCTCTTTCCATTTCTTCCACGGGGTAAGACTCATGCTGAGAGCCTGAGGCTATCCGACATCATAAGCACGTGGCAGGATGCTTTGTGTCTCCACTCTGCTCACTGGTGTCCTCTCCGTTCTCTTCCGAGGCCAGTGTCCCCTGTTTACGACTCCATCCCTCCAAGGATCCTTCTTTGAACAAGCCAATCATCTAATGCTGCTACAGTTAACTTAGGGTTTCTCGTGCCACCCCATCCAGACCCAAAGCACCCAATATTTCAGTTTGTACAAACTGCCTTTGTTTTATGGTGATGTGGCTTTTAATTTACATTTTAGAGTTTTATGTGTGTGCCCTTTATTGTACACGACTCAGAAGACAATCCCGTGGAAAAACAACCCTTTACAGCACTATAAACAAATTGCAAGCACATGAAGCTTGGAGTGCATGGCCTCTTAAGCTCTCCCCAGGCCTCTTCCCTAGGGAGCACTCAGGGTTCTCTGGCTTGTTCTTGGGAACTCTGACTGCAGAATACATGGATGTTACAAATGCAACAGAAAAGATCCCTCACAGGCCTCCTACTGGACCGACCCCTGGGGCCAAGTTCATTGTCTTCAGAAGTGAGTTAACAAAATGAGTCCTGGGTAAAATAGCCTGAGGAATCCAAGGGCAGTGTTCTGGATCTGCTTCCGTCCTGGTCCAGTGACTCATTTGGAAATTCTCAGAATCTTGTTCATCTTCTCCATGCTGTCTTTCTCTGCTCGAGCCAGTGGCTGAGGTTAAATCAGAGGCTTGTATCCAAGTGATTCTGAGTGTTTGCCATTTGCATTTGTCTCTGACTTAGTTCCCTTCTGCAAGTTTTAAACTTCTTTTGTACAATGGGGAGCCTGAGTCCCACCATTACTAAATCTTTCTGAAGACAGACTGCAGGTTATGAGAAAGAGGAACGTTCTCTCCTTCCTTGCCAAGTAACACTGTGCAGTGTTGGGGCCTTGAAGATTCAGTGCCTCAGAAACAGGGTGAGAAAGAGTTGTCCAGTTTATGCCCCGTGGAAGGCGGCAGTGCTTGCTGGAAGGAAAAATAAACATCATAGAAATAAAGACCTCAGCCCCCCTGTGGCAGCTGAGCAGAGGTCTTTGTGAGCGTATGTGAGATAACTTCTGGTGATTCTGACCCTCCTGGCTGCAATCAGAGATAGGAACTTCCAACGCAAAGTGGTGACGGTGAAATCTGGATTGTTAGTGTTTCTGCAGCTTGGCTGGTTTCCCTAGGACAGAGAGCCCAAGGCAGGCTTATATGCCAATACTTCATGGGAGAAGGCAGGGATGGTGGGCATGCCAGCCCGAATGCAAGAGTGAAAGGAGACTGAAGGTGAGGCAGGAAAACAGGCACAGCAGATACATCACTGAGCTGGCCTTGGTTTCTCAGGATGTTTTGGGTGGTTGTTGTGTCACACGGGAGCGAAGCCCTAATGGAATTACTGCACCTCCAGTCTGCGGGCTCCCCCTCTGTCTTCTCGCTGTGCCAGTAGTAATTCCTCCTCACCTCCAGGCTCTCCTCTGTGGACCGCCACACGGACTTGGGGACAATCAGAGCGTCTGTGAGTTGAGGAGAGTAGAGAATTTCCAGGGCTCTGATCCTCCTGGCATGACGGTGGCCTGTCCAGGCCCCCAGGGGAGCTGGAGGCAGCCCATGGGGTGAGGAGATCAGACGGCAGAGACTGCGGCCCTGGCTTCAGAGCCATCAGAACAGAGTGCGTTGTAGCCAGGCACACTGAAGCTGGGGAGCTGGGCAGGAAGCTGAGGCCTGGGGGTGGGGCCGGCCAGGCCTGGGTGCGGATAGTGTGGGTCCCACACACCCTGCTGCGGAGATGCAAGAGACTCTGGTTACACCAGGGTTCTGTAAATCGTAAACAACACAAGCTTAGAAAAACATCATCTATGGGAATTAGTGTCAAATGGGAAACATTATAAAGGAAACTGTAGAACTTCAGCAGACACAGACTTTCAGGCTTCAGTAAAGGGAAGGCTGCTAGAGACTTTCTCCGCATTAAGAGAAAAGCAAACAAAAAAACTTCAAGAGGAAGAGGTGGCATTTGCCCAAGGAGCCCTATAAAGGAATCCAGAATCTTTTTTGTTCTCAAAGCAATGTGGGTTTTTTTTTTCTATTAAAGAAATTATGCCTTTGGGGATAGGCTGTATGGTCTTTTAGTTTAATGTAAATCATTTTTCTTTTGAGATTCTATTCATATTTATGATTTTAACACTTTTATGCTGATTAACTACATAGAGATTTATAGGCTTTGCAAAGGAAATATCTCAACCTGTCACAGTTATATTTGTATGAAACGATCTGACTGCAGGAATGTTAATGATTGTATTAGAGGTTCTGTTTCTAAGTCTAAATAAGAATAATCTACCTCATCCTGTTCAATTAGGACAAAAGCCACTTCAGCAAAGCAATAAACACACATCTTCTTCCAACCTAGTTGCATCTGATGAACGTTGCAAGAGAACCTTTCTCATACTTACCTTTTCATCTGGGAGTTTTGAAATGCTTAAAACAAAAAGTGTAAAATACAAGAGTCTGAAAGCTAATAGCTTCCCTGTTTCTAAAATGTGAAAAACACTAGAGGCTAAAATTCAGCAGTTTCAAAAACGTAGTTCAGGTTCAGGCTCCACAGGACAGCTGCAATGCTTGCTGGGAAGTCCGTGACATTGCACCTTGCAGGCGGTAGTCTGGCCTTTCATCTGTGTTTTTTCTCCAGGGACAAATAGTTGATAGGACCTGTTTTACGTAAAATTCAAAAATCTATATAAACTGGACAATTTTCTGGAGCACACTTGATATGAGCAAGTTGACTTAGGTTTACGGAATTTTGTTTCTTGTGTGTATAAAGATTAGAACTGAATGGGAGGCCTTATGCAAAGGGAAGAGGTGTAATGTGGAGAGTATAAAGTCTCTTTTTAAAAACCTTGACTCGTAATCAAATATCCATAAGTGAAGGGCAGTAAGTAGATGTTAAACCAAGTGTTGTGTGAACAGAAACACCGCACAACTCTAGAATTAGAGGCAGCTTAGCTATCTTTGTGAACCAAGGGCCCTGGAGTCAAAAGATCCTGAGTGACTCTCCTTGGGTCACAGAGCCAGTTTTTTTAGCAAAAATGCACCTTTCGTTAAACTCCAAGTCCTCGCGTGATTTCTTTGTCTCTACATTTTAAGTATTAAAATTCAAAATAACATTTTTCCATAGATAATGTGGATAAGAGGTGTTTGATCCTTGGGTGTTACTGACATGACAGTTACACAGTGTCGTGACAAGTTCTGGTGCCACAGGAGCTGTATTTGAATAGAGACTCTGCCACTTTCTATTGGCATGACCTTGGCAAATTAGGGAACTCTGTGAGGCTCAGTGTGGCATGGGGATAAACTTCATGCCCAATTCATAGGTTCACTGTGAAAAATAAATGAGCCACTTTGTAAAGCACTTAGCGATGTGCACACTACAGGCACTTAGCAAATATTGTTTGTTGTTATTTAAATTGCTTTTAATAAACTATTATGAGACACTTTTATGCTGTTTGTCCTTCCAATCACGATTGTCTCTGTCTCTGTGCTACCTGGCCTCTCCTATAAACTGGCTTTTTATCTATCTGCTCCCACGAGGGCAATGGTAGAGTAACTGCTGCCTCAAGCAGGAAGTAAGTAACGCAGTGCGGGAGGGTCTGCCGGGGACTGAGTGACAGGGACAGGTTTCGGTTAGTCTCAGCATGGTGCGCACACATTAACTTCCCAACTGCTTTTGTAAAATGCGCCATGATTCTGCTTTTTTAAGCAAATGAGATATCGGTTCTTGATCTGAGTCCCAAGTAGACATTTGCAGCTCTTCACCTGAGCCTTTTAACCAGCATCGCGCTGGAGATCTGGGTCGCTGTTTATCATATTCATGTTTGGGTTCCCCAGCAGTAAGCTGAATTATCATGTCAACAGGCTTGATATTTTCCTTCACATCTGTAATAGACAGTTTATGGAACTTCTTCAGGGAACCAGGCCACGCTGAGCCTTCTCAGACACTCCTTATCTTAGGAAAGTAAGTCTCCCACCTTCAAGGGAGGTTTTTAAAACCATGAGCGTTGGCTCCTGTCCCATGTGTAGGTTGCTAAGAGGAGGGTAACTGGCTTCAGGGCGTTCCCCAGTAGCTGCTGGTGAAAAAAAAAAATCCTTTCAAAACTGGCAAAAACACAAACAACAAAATTGAAACTCTCTCCATGGTGATCACTGTTTTGAACAGTGCTCAAATGAATTGTCATTGGAATTTTTACTTACGCAAGCACATTCTAATGTTCTGTTGACAAATTATTTGTCCATTGTAATCTAGATTCCTGGGGGGAAAACATGCCGTAAGTTTACCTGAGTGTGAGATCATATGGTTTCATTCCATCCATTTTCTACTCAACAAGACAATAAAATTTTGAACACCTTTAGAATTTAATGTTTCTGTAATTAAGCAACATTTTTAATATTTAATTCTATGTTTTATTTCCTTTTTCTCATAAAATGATTAAAAATTATTTTTGGAGACTGCATTAGTTCATTCTTGCATTGCTATAATGAAATACCTGAGAACGGGTATTTATCAAGAAAAGGGGCTCCACAGCTATGCAGGAAGGCTGGCAGGATCTGCTTCCGGGGGGGTCTTGGGAAGCTTTTACTCATGGCGGAAGGCAAAGGGGCGGCAGGTATCTTACAGGCAGGAGCAGGACTTAGGGAGAGATTGCAGGGAGGTGCTGCACACTTTTAAATAACCGGATCTCAAGAGAACTCACTGACTTTCACAAGAACAGCCAGGGGAAGTCCGCCTCCCATGATCCAATCACCTCCCACTAGGTCCCGCCTCTCACACTGGGGATTAAAATTCAACATGAGATTTGGCAGGCCACACACAAATCCAAACCATATCAGAAACGCGTTTTGGTTATTTTATAACTTTGCACGTTAGGTGCACTTGATGACATGTGAAGATCTTTGGGAATATGCTTTGGAAAATAAGTGTGGGGGTTGGCAAAACATGATTATTTTTATTATGTATCAATCAAAGCAAATGTATACCGATATTCTATAATTTTAAGGCCCAACCTAGGAATATATTATTTTTAATGGAAATGTTTACATTCACTGTTCGGGGACAAGAAGAGCGGTTCTCATTTCATGATCTAGTTGCCCTTCCTCTCTGTGGCTGGTAGAAGAAGACACGTGTAGCACTGATTCCATTCTGCCAAAGTTGAGGACAATGTATGTGTTGTTTTCTTCTCTACATGAATGTAAACTTTTCAAGAGTAGGTAGGGCATATTTTGCTCTTAAGCACATGATAGAAATGTATACATGCAAACAATACAGCATAAAATACAGGTCTTATCCAATTAATGTGTCCTAAGTGTTCACGTGGTTGGGATCTGTCCCAGCCCAAATCTCATGTCAAATTGTAATCCTCAGTGTTGGAGGTGGAGCCTGCTGGAAGGTGATCGGATCATGGGAGCGGTTTCTATGGCTTACCGCCATCCGGTCTTGGTGCTGTGGTGGAGACAGTGAGTTCTTGTGAGATCTGCTTGATTCAAAGTGTGTGGCACCTCCCCCCACCCACCACTCGCTCCTGATCCCACTATGCGAGACACCCTGCTCCCCGTTTGTCTTCCACCATGAGTGCAGGCTGGTTGCCGGAGGCCTCCCCAGAAGCAGATGCCAGCATCGTGGTTCCTGCACAGTCTGTAGAACTACAAGCCAATCAAGCCTCTTTATAGCAGCACAAGAATGGACTGCTACCAGTGTGTATATTTCATACTTTGTGTTTACTTATAAAGCGTATATTTGAAGGCTGTTTAACCATTATTTTATCACCTGGCTGTCTACTAATTGGCATTTCCAGTGTCATAATTTGTGTTCATACTGCCCATTGGTTAATTCTAGAACCTTTGTGGAGCATGTGCTGTGTTCTAGGAACCAAACTCCTGGAGCTGTCAGTCTAATGAGGGAGAGAGACACTATTTATATGATGCAAAAACATCAAGTGCTTTCTGAATCCAGTATTTGAAATTAATTATTTCTACTATGAGTATAGTGTTGCATTTTATTATATTTTCATTTTTATATTAACTGAAATAAAGATTACTTGAGAATGAATATGAAATATTCACTGAAAACTAAACGTTAAATTTAATTGAATTAAATGTCCTGTGTAAATCTTTACAAAAGCCTATGAATTTGATGATAATTCCCATTTTTCATATGGAGAAATATGATGAATCTCACAGTTATGTAATTTAAAAAATTGATAATCCTTTTGTATTTTGTGTATTGGAGTAATCTACTATCCAAAGTATTTCTTTTTCAAACCATTCTGTTTAAAAAGTATGTTTAAGGCATATATTAATTACATGGTTTAGTAGCACTAATTGCTTAACTGGTTTCATTTGAAAGGATTTAATTAGGCAAACTTAAAAGCATAGAAGCCACAGTATTACAAGGCGATAATCCCAGGAGCCATGTACATGATGCCATGTAATTAATTTGAATTACCAGGTTCCGGAATGCTTAAGCTTTGCTGGACTTTTAGAAACAAAGCGGACAGTGACCTCCCATGAAAGGAATGCTGGGGATAAGCCGATCGGTTCCTTATCAGCCCCGCCACTGTGGCTGTGCCAGACATGTTCGCATGGCTTGGACATGATGTGCACGGTAGTTATAGTGAGATGAGGTGGTACAGATAAAATCATGACTTCATTTTCCATGGATAGAAATTCTCTCTTCTTCTTTGGAATTACCCGTTTTAAGACTACATATGAAGAAAATGTGATAACAAAAAATGTTCCAACTATGTACAGTAGTGCTCTTAATACTCTGTAACACCTAGATAGGAAAGATCTTAGAAGTATCAAACCTGCTTTAAGTTTCTGCCATCACTAGAAGAAATGAATTTTATCAAGGAAGTAAAGATAAGTTTCAAAAACTATTAGACCTCCGCATTACACCTGAATTCAGACTAATCATGAATGATAGTTTTACTTTGTTCAGAAACAGTTTTTAACTTACGTTGTGAAAGTAGATTACTCTTCTCTCAAAGTTTTTTATTGGGAAGATACATATACATTTTTTTTTCCAAAGGAGAACTTTGAGCAAATTGAGTTATTACAAGAAAGGTTTCATAGGCTGCTGATAACCAAACATGCTTTTAAATAAATCTTCAGAAAAAAAGTTACAGCTGGACAAATCCTAGACCAATTTTAAGCTTGGGATGACGGTAACTTTAAGACATAAGAAACTGAAATTAAGAAAAGGGGAAATTCTATTTCATCAGCTATCCTTGGATTGTGCTTTAATCTACAATAACCAGAACAAACTCTGACCAAACCATGTCCGTGATGGCCAGATTCTCCCATACTCTCATTTGACACAAATCAAAATCACTGACTTCTAGGTCAAAATGTGAAGTTTATTTTTAACCAGCCCAGATAGATAAAGGTAAAGTATGTAAATATAATTGTATTGTAGTTGGTCAGGATATGTTTTTTATTTAGGACTATTTAATACTCTAAGGCTTTTAAGCACAGGTAGAATCCTAAAATTTAAGAAAATAATAATCTTTTTTATAGATATAAAACAGTATCAGATAGGGTTTTTACATAAAGTTAGATGATTTTAAATCTTAACTAGTGCCTAGAAAAGATTCCAGACAAGGGAATATCTACATATAACATGACTCAGCTTAATTTAGGGAAACCCATCTGTCATGGCACAATTGTAAAGACTGAAAGCTCCTGCCTTACCAAGTGTTACTATTCAAAGAACTAAATATTCATAAGTTTCAAATATGTTGAAACTGCTTCTCTTCAATAAAGGGATTGATCATATTGAAACCAGAGAACACAGTACTTGTAATGCTATTTAACATTTATTGAACAGGTAGTATGTGCTAGACACTATGCTAAGCCCTTTGAAGGAGTTATTTCATTTAATCTTTCCTTGTTTTAGTAAGGTGCTATTATTAGTTCTAATTTAGAGATGAGAGCATTGAGGTCTTGCTGATTTCACAGTTTTGCCTCAGTTCCATCCTATTTAGAAAAACAGGAAATGCATTTTTTAAAGCACTGGTAACATCTCAGTGCAGTGGAAAGAACAGAAGTTTAGGAGTCAGGAGAGCTGTGCTTGAGTCTCCACTGTAAACCCCCGGAGGGTGGGGACTCCCTGTTGGTTACCACTCCATGGCCAACACCCATCCACATAAAAACTTAGTAAGGCTTCATGGAATGCTAGACTCACTGAGGGAGTGAAGGTGGTGCTAGCTCGCTGTGTGATCCGGCCAGGTGCTTTAACCCCTCAGGGCCCTATACATCTGGTATTCCTTTCCTATTCTAACATCTTCCTTGTTTCTAAAAACGATTGGAGGTATCATAATAAAAGACTCAGCTGCACAACACCTTTAAAATAAAGATAAAAGGTCAAGAGTGATGTACTTTAAGAAGAGAGAAAACTATTTCCGAAGTCAAGGCTAAGAATAGCTGCTTTGTCTGGGCATGGAATTTAGCCTGAAAGTTGCTGCAGCAACAGAGCCTCTGTGGATTGAAAGCATCCCACCTACCCGCTCTTCTGCCGCATTTGGCCAGAGCAATCTGCTCCTGTGGGAGTCCTGGAGGAAAGAAGAGAAGAGCCCAAAATATCAGTCTTGCTGTATAATTATTTTTAATGACTAAATCATCCCAGTTCTAGATGGCCATGTTGGGTCCATTTTAGTGTATATGATCGAAAGTCCAAATGGCAGAAAAACCTTGGGAAGACAAAAGGCTACCTTCTCTAGTGAAATCCTAAACACCGTGTTGAATGGAGGAATTAGAATAGCCCCCAATTAAATTCCTTAAGGACCTAGAAATAGAAATTCCATTTGACCCAGCAATCCCATTACTGGGTATATATCCAAAGGATTATAAAGAGTTCTACTATAAGGACACGTGCACACGAATGTTCATTGCAGCACTTTTTACAATAGCAAAGACCTGGAACCAACCCAAATGCCCATCGATGATAGACTGGACAGGGAAAATGTGGCACATATACACCATGGAATATTATGCAGCCATCAAAAACGATGAGTTTGTGTCCTTCGTAGGGACATGGATGAACCTGGAAACCATCATTCTCAGCAAACTGACAGAAGAGCAGAAGATCAAACACCGCATGTTCTCACTCATAGGCGGGTATTGAACAATGAGAACACATGGACACGGGGAGGGGAGCACTACACACTGGGGGCTGTTGGGGGGAAATGAGGGAGGGACGGGGATGGGGAATTGGGGAGAGAGAGCATGGGGAGAAATGCCAGATGTAGGTGACGGGGAGGAAGGCAGCAAATCACACTGCCATGTGTGTACCTATGCAACAATCTTGCGTGTTCTTCACATGTACCCCAAAACCTAAAATGCAATTTAAAAAAAAATAAAAGAATAGCCCCCAATTAAGGAAGAGTTCTAAAGAGCAGGTCTAAAAACATCTAAAAGAACCAAGTCACAGGAAACCCTCAGTACCCACCTAGCAGCACAAATAGGCTCTGGCCCTCTCTGGCAGAACGGTTACTAGAAACAGCAGAGGCCGTGAGAAAAACAGTAGAGAAATGTTCAACCACCCTCACGCACACCCAGCTTAAGGTGATCACTAGCTGCCTTCAGGAGATTGATTGTTTTGGGTTCAGACAGAGCAATTTGATAAGAAAAGAGTCTCAGCCAAACGGTGAGAAAGGTAAATAATTAACCATGTTACTTCAACAAACAGCACCAATCCAAGATATTTGGGTTACACGTTGAAAAAAGAAGCATTGGAACCAGCAAGGCTCTATCCTCAGAAAATTTTCTTGATCTTTTGACCGTGAGCTTTTACTTTCCCCGAAGAAGCTGCTCCCTTTCTTAGTTTGGACCTGGTTGCACTTCAGAGATCAAAAGCAGGCCTCTTCCAACACACTGAAGATACACTCCTGTTTCTTCCGCATTTATGACGGTGTTTGTTCAGCTGCTTCCTTCCATAAGCATTTTCTGTTTGCAGACTCAAAATCAGATAGTGGGTGATTCAAAGAGCTATGTAGCAAAAATGTGCTGAGCCCCCTCACACACACTCCTGTGTGTGCTGGGTTTCAGACCTCTACGTGGTCATCTGCAAATCCATTCATTGGAAAAATTCCAGTAGGTTCATGGCCCATTTTCCAAACTATGATCTGAGAGCATCTGGAGGTCCAGCCAGAATGCGCATTTTCTCACGATTTTCCTAAGCACCATTCAATGTGCTGCATCTAGGTTAATATTAGTAATCAGGGAAATCAAGGAAAAAAATGTGAAGAAGTCACCATTTGACGGAAAAATCACCCGTACAAATGTATAATCAAATGACATGTAATTACAACTGTACCTCTTAACATTATATCATACCTGGGGACTGGAACTCTTGGGAAAATTGTAGTGGAAATTTAAATTTTTAATTTAATTAATAGATAGAGAATGCAGGAGTGTTAGTTACCCTTCCCATACCCTTCTTTTTCCTAGTTCAGTAAAGTCATTTCACCTGAAGATTTAAATATTAAAAATCCAATTATTTATTTTGAGCAATGCATTTTTGGTAACACGAAGCTGGGTAGAGAAATTAGCAGCCTCAGGTTGTATACAGCAGATGGCTGGAATTAATAATTAATGAAAAAAAATATATTGTGACATTATGAAATAATTTTCCTGGGATGTTTTAGCTTGATGTATAAGTTCAGAGTAGGTGTTCACATTTAATAAGTAACGTGCCAAAAAGTAAGAGCAAAACTTAAAGGAAAACTCATTCCTCTACCTTCTGGAAGGACAAATGCTCACTCTGCCTCATTTAATCCTTGAAAGCCATCCCTTGGTTTGTGTGTGCGTGTGTGTCTAGTGGGAGCAGGGATGGGGATGGGACTAGCAATGCTTTTCTCTCTCTCATTCTTTCTCTTTTCTAAATTCCTGTTGTTCTGTCCAATATTTCTACTCATTTTATGTATATGTGATCACATTAATGGTACTGTAAAACAAAGCCCTGAAACAAGGTCCGTATACACCAAGATCTCAATAGCTGGAATCTGCATTTCACACAGATCTCATAGATACTATCCTACTGTTCAAAAAAGCCAGCTGCATTAGTACAGGATAGAGAAGAGAAGGCTTAGAAACAGAGCGTGATTTGCCAACCACGTCACACCATTTACCCACGGAGCTGAGAGTCCAGTATTTTCATATCAGACCACGTGTACAGAGAGGGCCAACAGCAAGAGGATGGTGATCGCGCCATCCCGCTTTACATGGATTCAAAAAATCTTGGAGCAATCTTCACAGTTTAAGAGGAAAAGAAGATATTCCAAGGATTGAGGCCAGGTTTTGGCTTTGAAAAGGAACAAGTTTTGGAAACTGAGCACATTTCAAAAAAAAGCGCAGTTCCAAAATATGTATGTGTCACATATGGAGGATGGCTTAAACCTAATCTGTGTGGTCCCATAGCAAGCAATGGGACCAGCGGTAAAAGCTGTGAGAAGGCAGGTTCCAGCCACCCTTGGAGACGTCTCTGGCAAAAGAACAGGCTGCTAGAAACTGTAGTTACCTCCGTCACGGGGGCAGCCCATCTTGAAGGGTGGCTAGAGGGTGACTTGAATCGCCTGACCTGCAAAGCCCTTTTCCACCCTGGGAGTCTATCATTCAATAACAGAAATGGTAGTAGAGGGGCAATTAATGCAGGGAGGAGAGATGTTTGAAATGGAATTGATGTACAGTGTCTGCACAGGGTCTGGGGTTGCCGTGATGCGTGGGTGGGCCTTGCCCTCCCTGAGGTTAAGCTCTAATATTTTTAATTCTGTGCTACCTGTCAGGGAAACTCTGTCTTTTCTTTCTTGTTGTGTTATAGAAGAAAAATGAAATGACCAGGAGCCTTCAAGGATTACTTGAAGGCCATTTCAAGCCCCTGATGATGATCATCATCATTATTTTTTTTTATTGCATTTTAGGTTTTGGGGTACATGTGAAGAACATGCAAAAATATTGCATAGGTACACACATGGCAGTGTGGTTTGCTGTCTTCCTCCCCATCACCTATATCTGGCATTGCTCTCCATGCTATCTCTCCCCAACTCCCCACCCCCTACTGTACCTCCCCTATTTCCCCCTGAAAGAACCCAGTATGTGATGCTGCCCTCCCTGTGTCCATGTATTCTCATTGTTCAACACCCACCAATGAGTGAGAACATGCGGTGTTTGATTTTCTGTTCCTGTGTCAGTTTGCTGAGAAGGATGGTTTCTAGGCTCATCCATGTCCCTACAAAGGACATGAATTCATCGTTTTTGATAGCTGCATAATATTCCATGGTATATATATGCCACATTTTCCCTGTCCAGTCTATCATCGATGGGAATTTGGGTTGGTTCCAGGTCTTTGCTATTGTAAACTGTGCTGCAATGAACATTGGTGTGCATGTGTCCTTATAGTAGAACGATTTATAATCCTTTGGATATATACCCAGTAATGGGATTGCTGGGTCAAATGGAATTTCTATTTCTAGGTCCTTGAGGAATCGCCACACTGTCTTCCACAATGGTTGAACTAATTTACACTCCCACCAACAGTGTAAAAGTGTTCCTATTTCTCCACATCCTCTCCAGCATCTGTTGTCTCCAGATTTTTTAGTGATCGCCATTCTAACTGGCGTGAGATGGTATCTCAATGTGGTTTTGATTTGCATTTCTCTAATGACCAGTGATAATGAGCATTTTTTCATGTTTGTTGGCCTCATGTATGTCTTCTTTTGTAAAGTGTCTGTTCATATCCTTCGCCCATTTTTGAATGGACTTGTTTGTTTTTTTCTTGCAAATCTGTTTTAGTTCTTTGTAGATTTCTGGATATCAGCCCTTTGTCAGATGGGTAGACTGCAAAAATTTTTCCCATTCTGTTGGTTGCCGATTCACTCTAATGACGGTTTCTTTTGCTGTGCAGAAGCTGTGGAGTTTGATTAGGTCCCATTTGTCTATTTTGGCTTTTGTTGTCAATGCTTTTGGTGTTTTGGTCATGAAGTCCTTGCCTATGCCTATGTTCTGAATGGTTTTGCCTAGGTTTTCTTCTAGGATTTTTATGGTGTTAGGTCTTATGCTTAAGTCTTTAATCCATCTGGAGTTAATTTTAGTGTAAAGCGTCAGGAAGGGGTCTAGTTTCTGCTTTCTGCACACGGCTAGCCAGTTTTCCCAACACCATTTATTAAACAGGGAATCCTTTCCCCATTGCTTATTTTTGTCAGGTTTGTCAAAGATCGGATGGTTGTAGATGTGTTATGTTGCCTCCGAGGCCTCCGTTCTGTTCCATTGGTCTATATCTCTGTTTTGGTACCAGCACCAGGCTGATTTTAGTGAATGCTACAATCTCTCTTCTCTCCCCTTCAGAACCAAGGTGTTCACTCACCCAGCCCCCTGAGTGTGCATTGCTGAGGGCTCACAAGTGGGTCTGTCTCCAAGAATGGCTTCCACCGCTGCTGCCTCTCTCCATGTGGGCAGCCTGCAGGCAGTGGGTGGATGCAGGGCTCCCAAGCTCCAGCCTCCTTGTCCTCCTTTGGGCCAGCTAGAAGGTGTTGTCTCAGCACCTGTGGCCTCTGGTGAAGCTTTATCAGAGTTCACCTTCTCCCTTTGTCCAATTATTCCTCTCCTGCTCCCTTAGATATGATAACTAAGGACACATTCCCAAAACCCCTTCAGTAAATCCCCTCCTTACCGTGTTTCTAGAGAAGCAACCTAACACAGAGGATGGTGATGCAGTCGGGGCGGGGTACAGTGGTAGCAGTGGAGAAGGAAAACCACTGCATTTCGTTAGCCTTGTCCTTTATACTAGCAAGTAAGAAGATTCATTTGACCCTCCCAATAGCCACTGGCTGGGCAGAGGCCTAAATCACTCTCTACAAATCAAAGAATCAAGGGACATAAAGTCAGGAATTTGCTTACGGTCACATACGTAGGGATCAATTTTATGGTAAGTTCTGTCTTCTGATTCCCATTTTACTGTCATTTCACCTGATTACAGTGCCCTACACATCACAGAAGTCAGAAAATAACATGAGGTGAATATATTAGCATGATTTCATTGGCCCCTTATCCTTCCATTTTTTTTCCTACTAATCCAAAGGATCGGGACAAAAAAGAGAAAAACTTGTATATATTGATGGTCCTGATTTTTCAAGGTAATCATCGTTTCAGATATTCTGAAGTTTGTCTTTCAGTACATTTGCATATCCTCACTAGCTCACAGGACCAACTTGTTCTGTTTAGAGACTAGGATGACTTGTTTATGAATAATGCACAAGGCAAAGAAAAAAGAAAAGATGTATAAGAAAACTCTGGAAAGATTTACATGCCATACTGATAGGCTCTGGATTTGTGTTGATTGTAGACCAGGATAGCTTGAATAACAGGCAGTAATGGTGGAGGAGCATAGGTACCTCAGCTAGGTGAGGGTGCCTGAGGGACCACTCTGAGTAGAAACGTTTCTGCAAGGTCCTCAATTAAAAAAAGAAAACTAGAGAAAATCCCCCTTCTTCTGCAGAGCATGTGAGCTCTGAGGGATGTTGGTTATGATATAAATGCGCTGATGTAGCAAAATGAATTTTAAAATGTTTTGTCTGAGTCCACATTTGATGCGGCATCGCTGATTAAAATGTGGCTGACGACATGATGCCTCTCCACTCAGATTTTGCCTGAATGGAGTTCTTGTTTGGCTGGTAAGCCATGCACTTTAAACGCTTTCAGGCCAGCTTGTTTAACTGCAGAAAGACTCCCTGGGGTGACATGGGATGTTTCACTTTGTCGGAGGTTCAGGTGAAGATATTCTATAGCCACTGAGAGAGGAAATCTTGAGCAAGCTAGGTCCTTGCAACCGAGAAAATCAAAACCAACTCTTCTTTTCTTCACTGTGGACTTAGACCCAATGTAAAGAACAGCTGGAAACAAATGGCTTCATGAACCTCAGGAGCAACTCTGTAACTAGATTTTCAAGTGGTGCTGTTGCTGATGAAGTAACCCAACCTCTAGACCGTGATAATGTCTTCTCCCTCCCTCAGAGCAATGAAAAATATAATCCCTTTATTCTGATACAGGGGAACTATAACAAAAATGATCAAAATGATTTATCCTAGATCAATGGCAAAAAGAAAAATAACAAGAACACTGGGAATGTCGCCATTTCTTTCTGATCGACTTTCAAGAATCTGATCCAGATAAAACAAACAGGAGTTTCTGCATTTATAGACAGTTCATTACAACAGTGCGGAAGTAAGAAATTTTGTATAGTAGAAAAATCAGGTGATTCTTTAACCTTGAAAGTCACACATTTTTAAACCTAATTTCTCATCTGTCAAATGAAAATAATTCCTACTTGGCAGGTTTTCTATAAGGAACATATTTAATATTTCTAAAATTTGTAGCTGGTGCCTGGCATGTAGTAATCTGCTAAATAAATTACAGTGACTGTTATTACACTGTTTTGAATATTATAGATGATACTCAGTACAGTACAAAAAAGAACAAAATGAACAAATAAATAAAGATGTTCTCCATGTGCCTAATAATTCTCTGAGATTTTAGGCTTTTGAAAGCTGTAATAACCGCTTTAGCTTGCTGGTGGTCCAAAGCTGCCGCAAGGGCCTGACCTATACCCAGGTGAGGGTGCAGAATCTTGGAGAGCCTGAATGAAGAAGCAAGGCTTGTATTTGGAGATGCAATGAAATCCCATGTGCTCCTCTCAGAACCTGATGGTTGAAGAGAACTTGGAGGCCCCTGATCAGTCCCAGAAACCACGTGTAGGGATCAGTCCTCCTGCCACTCAGGTGGGGCCAGGATGCACTTTGGCATGAGGGTGTGTGTTGGGAGATATTACTCTGGAATATTCTTCTAAAAAGAGCAATCAGGCCGGGTACAGTGGCTCACACCTGCAATCCCAGCACTTTGGGAGGATGAGGCAGGTGGATCACCTGAGGTGAGCAGTTCAAAACCAGCCTGGCCAACATGGCAAAACCCCATCTCTACTAAAAATACAAAAATTAGCTGGGTGTGGTGGTGGGTGCCGTAATCCCAGCTGCTTGAAAGTTTGAGGCAGGGGGAGGTCTTGAACCTGGAAGAAGTAGGTTGCCATGAGCCGGGATGGTGCCATTGCACTCCAGCCTGGGCAGCAAGAGCAAAACTCCATCTCAATAAAAATAAAAAGAGCAGTCAGTCTGGAGGAGATTTGGTAGGATCTTTTCAACATGTCGCAGCTATCCCTTTTTGTTGTCGATTCAACTTTATCGTGGTAGATTCAGTCTGAATCAAGCAGAGGAGTCTTTCTGCCAATTCAGTATAAAGAGAAAAAAAGCATCCAGAGATGTAGTTTAATTGATCTTTTCCACCAGCACCTTGGGCATTGCTCCATGTATGAATCGAGTTCATTTGAGTTGTCCCTGCGTTAGTTTTTCAGACCCAGCTGCAGAGGGAACAGCTTTATTCTCGAAAAGGATAAGAGCTGTAACACTGTAACTATTACTGGTCGAATTGTGTCCCATCAAAAGATACTTTGAAATCATTGTAGATATAACAAGATAAGATGAGGTCACAGGGATTGAGGTGCGCCCTCATTCAGTGACCCCTGAATGAGAAATCTGCAAAGAGAAATCTGCACACAGACACACATGGGGAAGACGTGTGCAGATGGAGGCAGAGATGGGAGTTAGGCTGTCACAAGCCAGGGAACACCAACATTGCTGGCAGCAGCCGGGAGTCCTAGGAGCCTTCGGAGAGGGCATGGCACTCCCCGCACCTCAGCTGCTGCCTTCTGGCCTCCCGTACTGTGAGATAAATGTCTGCTGTTTTACGCCACCCGGTTTGGGGTACTTTGCTACGGTAGCCCCAGGGAACAAATGCAGTAATCATAGCCCTTTTGATACCAAAAATGAGAACCCTAAGAGTTAAATAGGTTGCCTAAGATGACCTAACTAGTAAGAGGTATTCCTACCCCGTGACTACTGAAGCTTCTCTTAGTACCTAAGCTTTTTTTAGTACCTAGCTTCTCTTAGTACCTAGCTTCTCTTAGTACCTAGCTTCTCTTAGTACCTAAGCTTCTCTTAG
>NW_022436979.1:19023084-19181524 GCF_009761245.1 Sapajus apella | reverse complement strand
TCTTAGTACCTAAGCTTCTCTTAGTACCTAGCTTCTCTTAGTACTTAAGCTTCTCTTAGTACCTAGCTTCTCTTAGTACCTAAGCTTCTCTTAGCAGCTTCACAAATTTCTGAGCTCCAGTCAGCTGACTTCTCTGCTTGGCCTTTATAGCAAACCACAGACAAACCAGCCTGACTCGTTCATTTAAAATGCTCTATTTCATGCATGCATGACCTTGAAAAGGACCAAGTAAAAATTACACATGACGCCAACTGTATTCTGTCCTGCTTTCCTGTCACTAGAGTTTGTGACTGAGAACACTTTTTTTCTGACTCACGGAAATTGAGAAGTTTCCTAAAACCAGTCTCCATCTTCCCACTGAATTTTTTAAATTATTCATCAAAGCTTCCTCCACAGATCCTATCAGGAAAACTCAAATCTTTCTTTGACTTTTCATAAAGTCAGTTTACTATTGCTACTTTTAATAGCTGTTTTCTTACAGAAAATATGTCAATTCCTTGAAGAATACACAATTAAAAGGAAATTTATATGAAACTCACTCATTATTAAACATTGTTATTGTCGGGTGTATCTCCTTACTGTTTTTTTCTATGACAGTAGAAAAATTTTACTTACAAAAATGGAATTGTGCCACCATACATTTTTATGGGTTTATTATTGTTGGTATTTATTTAGAATGCAATGTGAACATTGTAAACCAAAAAGTGTCTGAAATCGGTCTCAATCAATTTAGAAGTTTATTTTGCCAAGGCTAAGGACATGCCTTCTCCAAAGATGGTTTTGAGGGCTTCAGTATTTAAAGGGGAAAAGCAAGCCAGAGGGGGAGAGAAGGAAGGTTTGGTCACATCACTGAATCCACTTGTTGCAAGAGGAAAGGAGCAGGCAGGGGAAGGGTCAACACATGCTCCTCTGATACTCCGTAAATCAGCACCGTACATAAGATAAGGTGAACGTAGAGGAGCTACCTGTGGAAATACTGAACCATCTGTCTGTAGCTGTCTGCTTAGGAACAATGAGAAAGGCAGCTTCCTGCCTGACTCAGCTTTCGGCTTAATTTTTTCCTCTGCCTTCATGAATTGGGGTCTCGAGTTCTTCTTTTCTTTTCCTTTCTTTAATGCCATAAATTGGAAAACTCTAGGTTAAAACGTAAAATCTTTATACTCCCAGCATTCTCAGAACTTTCAGAATGCCGGGGCCCGCTCTGAAACCCCAGGGCAGGAGCGTGGTTCGCAGGACTTCCCTCGCTTTGCCTGTGGTGCCCTTGCAGAACAGCCTGTCCTGGAAGAGACTGTGGAAAGTACCATTCTACACCGTTATGTTTCAGCACTGAGCCTCTCCCATGCTGCGGATGTGCCGCGATCTCTTTAGTCAGTCCCTGATCATAGACGTCAAGTTGTTACCGTTAATGCACTTCTTGCATAGTTTGTAAAGTTCCTATCCTATTTCTTTTGCAATATCCCAGAAGCAATGTCTCTGCCAGGCACATGGCAGTCGTGTCAACCTTATGCGTGTCTGTGAAAACTCAGTGAATACAAAAAAATACCGAAAATACTGGAAACAGAAGTGGGGCACTCACTTCAGAAGCGCTGTGTGCCATCTCTCCAGATGCACTGGGCAGTGTTTCCTCATCTTTGGGGGTCAAAGGATCTTTTAGTTACCAACAAGGAATATAGAGCTCCAGGCTTGATGGAACAGCACAGGGCTCAGGCTTCCATTTCCTCCGCTTTTCCTGGTGACCCTGATGCATGCCAGCTGGGGAAACATGAGGATGATTATCAAACCCTAAATACTAATGTCACTGAGAAGCGCTGAACACTGAAGGTGAAGAATTTTGAGAATATTGTAACCAACTAATTTCACTTCTTTCTTTTTTCTATACACAGAGTGATAGAGGATGAAATTTAATCTCAATATGTTTGAAAGATCCCTTCCAACAAATAATGACTTAAATCACGTTATGTTACAATTTCATTGGCAATCATATTTTTTCTTTTTAGTGGAACATAAAATAGTGGTACATCTTATCATTTATGGGTTCTTCATTTTGTTGATACTTCCTTGGGCAACTAATATGACTACCTTGCACAGGACAAGGTGTTTGACAAATGTTTGGTAATAATGACAAGTAATAAAAGTAACCAAAACATCAAACCCTGTGAATTACTCCGTTAAACCAGATTTCCCAGGTAAATGGGTCCTAGAGCTATTTTTCCAAAATGCAAGAATGATCACACCTGTGCTCTTTTTAAGACTGTATGGTGGGGCTGAGTGCAGTGGCTCATGCCTGTCATCCCAGAATTTTGGGAGGCCAAAGCAGGCAGATCACCTGAGGTCAGGAGTTCGAGACCAGCCTGGCCAACATGGTGAAACCCCATCTCTACTAAAAATACAAAAATTAGCTAGGTGTGGTGGCATGCACCTGTAATCCCAGCTACTCAGGAGGCTGAGGTTGGAGAATTCCTTGAACCCCGGAGGTGGAGGTTGCAATGAGCTGAGATCAAGCCACTGCACTCCAACCTAGGAGACAGAGTGAGACTCTATCTCAAAAAAATAAACAAACAAAAAAAAAAGCCCAACTCTATGCTGGCTTGCCATTTTCTGGAAGATAAGGTCCAACGTTCTTACCACGAAGAACAAGGTGTTTGACAAACAGTGACCCGTCTACCCTGTCCACCTCACTCCTCTGCTTCCTGCAGCCAGGCCTCGGTGACATGCCACCTCTCACCCTCCCTGGCACTGCCTTTGCTTCCTGTCTCTCTGTGGTCACCGCTGCCACTTCCTCCATCTGGAAGTCCCATCCCTGGCTTTGCGGACAGGCGAACTCCTCTTCAGCCACTTGGCTCAGCTCACGTGTGGCCCCTTGTTGGGCTGTGGGGACTGTTCATTTGCTCTCTCTGCTGCCCTTGCCTCCTGGGCATTGGAACGTCACTCTTTGTTCCCTCACGTTTCACCCACCCAGAAGGTGGCCAGTACTTTAATAATCTGACCCTTGTTGCGGATCTTCTTGGTTAGTTCAGGTTAAAGACCTGTTTGTCGGATTGAATCGAGGGATGGCCTTAAGGGGCAGATAGAATTCATTCGCCTGAAACTCACGTGGCCTGCTCAGTCACTCATTTGTTCATTCACCACCTCCATATCCACAGGCCAGGTACAATGCTGAGCCCTGGAAACAGGTTGAAGACAAGACAGAAACCATCCCTGCTGTCCTGCCGTTCGTAATCTCGCAGGACAGACAGAGACTGAGTAAATAAAAGCACGAGCAAGGCCGGGCGCGGTGGCTCAAGCCTGTAATCCCAGCACTTTGGGAGGCCGAGGCGGGTGGATCACAAGGTCAAGAGATCGAGACCATCCTGGTCAACATGGTGAAACCCCATCTCTACTAAAACTACAAAAAATTAGCTGGGCATGGTGGCGCGTGCCTGTAGTCCCAGCTACTCAGGAGGCTGAGGCAGGAGAATTGCCTGAACCCAGGAGGCAGAGGTTGCGGTGAGCCGAGATCGCGCCATTGCACTCCAGCCTGGGTAACAAGAGCGAAACTCCGTCTCAAAAAAAAAAAAAAAAAAAAAAAAAAGCACGAGCAAACATAACTGTGCGATGCGTGACGTCCCAGGACTGCCAGGACTCTGCGACAGAAGTCTTAAAGAACAAGGTGGCTCTTTTCTTTTTTTTGAAACAGAGTCTCACTCTATTGCCCAGGCTGGAGTGCAGTGGTGCAATCTCAGCTCACTGTAACCTCTGCCCCATGGGTTCAAGCGATTCTCCTGCCTCAGCCTCCTGAGTAGCTGGGACTACAGGCACCTGCCACCATGCCCGGCTAATTTTTGTATTTGTAGTAAAGACAAGGTTTCACCATCTTGGCCAGGTTGGTCTTTAACTCCTGACCTTGTGATCCCGCTTTGGCATCCCAAAGTGCTACGGTTATAGGTGTGAGCCACCGCGCCTGGGGCCCTCCGTGTCACCTGAGAGGCTGTCTGCAAGGCCTCCTGCGGTGCCTCCCCGCAGGCAAGGTGTCTGCGCACGCTGCTCCCTAGCCTCTGTCCCTGTCCCCCTGGGGTCTCAGCTCCCTACTCCTTCCCTAGCTACAGGACTTGGGCACACCATGCGCCTCCTCTGAAGGCCAGCCTTGCCCTGGCAGCCTCTTGGCATCTGGTCCATAAAGTCCCCCCTATATTTTATGAAAGGGTTAAATGAGGGAAAGAACTGGGGCGACGGAGACAAAAGGAAAGTGGTGCCAATTTCTATTACAGGGTGGGGAGGACATGAGCCAGGACGGAAGGCAGGAGGCAGACGTGAGAAGGACTCCAGCTGACTGTTCACACGGCCCTGTGAGGTCCAGGTGAAGGTCCAGGGAGCCTGCGCTAAGTTCCCGCTCAGGACATTAGCGCCTGTCTCTCCTCTGCCAGAGCCCACTGGCCCGCGCCGTCTGGACCACTCTCTTGATGCGCATGTGCGTTTGTGTTGCTTTTTGTTGCTCTGGTCTATGTCCGTCTGATGTTTCTTACTGTATTAGAAGGTCCCAGAAGTCTGTGCCCACCCAGAGCTGAACCATAAATCAAAGATACAAAATTCAAAACAAAACCTAATACCATTTTATACTAACTCATTTAACTGCCACAACAACCTCAGAATTAGACAATCTTATCATCCTTTCTTATTCATGAGGAAACTGAAGCACAAAGAGGTTAGGTAATTTGCATATCACACAGCTAACAAATTGCAAAATATTTGAATCCACACCATTTATTTGTTCCGTAAGTGAATGAACAAGTATATTTTGAGAAACTGACATGAAACCAGTACAAGGAGAGACGGCAATGCCTTGAGTCCGTGCCGAGAGCATAAGCGTGGGGTCTGGGTGGGCAAGGACAGCCCCATGTAGTAATCAAGGAAGGGTGCTTCCTCAGCCCACCGAGTCAGCCTGGGGGATCCCTGCACTGATAGGTGACCAGCCAGGACTGAAGGCTCACTGACAATATCAAGAAATGAGATAGTACCTTCTTTATACCCAGACTGACATGAGATGGTAGAGGCAGCTTGTTGTCCATCCGCTCCCTTTTCTCAATTTATTTCTCAGTAGTAAAACACTGATTTACCTGGGACCACTCGGCGCCCAGCTGAAAGACCGCATTTTTGAGACTTACTTGTCACTCAGGATGCAATGAGGTATCAGCAGAAGTGTCGGGTGGGAGTTGGGGGAAAGCTCTTTCAAAGAGGCCAACTCAGGTGGAAAATGTGCCCCCTGGCTCTCCCTCTCCTCTTCTTGCCTGGAACATGGACGTGATGGTTGGAGCACAGATGGCCATTCTGGACCATGAGAATTCTTGAGGATAGAAACCAGTTTCAAAAGATGGCAGAACAGGGAGTAGGGGCTGGAGTCCTAATAACCATAAGGCCAATTTTCTACTAGCCTTGGACTGCTTATTTCTCACTTCCTCAAGTGAGAGAACAATATACCTCTGTCTTGTTTAAGCACTGTTATTTGAGCTTTCTCTTCTATGCAGCCAATCCTAATCCTGTGATAAGACTTTCTCAGGTGTTACCAAAAATTGAAACAGAACTTGAGTTTTGCTTCCAATTGTTGACTTTAAAATTTTTGGCCAGGCACGGTGGCTCATGCCTGTAATCCCAGCACTTTGGGAGGCTGAGGCAGGCAGATCACCTGAGGTCGGGAGTTCGAGACCAGCCTGACCGATATGGAGAAACCCCATCTCTACTAAAAACGAACAAAAAAATTAGCTGGGTGTGGTGGTGGACACGTGTAATCCCAGCTAATCAGGAGGCTGAAGGAGGAGAATCGCTTGGACCCGGGAGGCGGACGTGGTGGTGAGCAGATATCGCGCCATTGCACTCCAGCCTGGGCAACAAGAACGAACCACCATCTCAAAAATAAAAACTTTTTCATAGATCTTATTTGAAAGGACGCATTCCAAGCCATCTCACATTTCTTAAACTTGGTTCCCGCTATTCTCTTGGCGTATGGACTCTTTCCTACGTCTTTCCTCCATTAAGTTCTCCGTGTCCTTCAAGATGCAGCTCAGGTGTCAGCTCTTAGAAGAATTTTTTCAATCCAGCTTCATGCCTCAGGAAACTTGGTTGTGAAATGATTTTTCATGCTACTTTAAACCTCACAAGGAATGTTTCTAAAGTTAATCATCGTCCTCTGATGTAGGAAATATCCAGAAGAACGTTCTCATTTCAAAGCAATGATCTGGCAATTAGGATGCCAGAGTCTGACTTTTAAAAACATAGGCATTGAATTCTGATCTGGGTAGGCTTAGTAAAAGGATTATCATTCTGGGTTATAGCTCCCAACTGACATTCTGTAAGCACGCGTAGTTTAGTTTTCCTAGCTGTGCGTGCTCTCACTGGTAGGCCTTTAACTGAGCATCTACTATTTCCAGTGTGGATTGGAGATTTTTGTTTTTCAAAAATATTTTGCACTTGGTATTGGACCATTGGATTCTAAAATGTGTGCCTGATTGTATTAATACATCACTCAGGCCCATCTTATTATCTCGATCAATGAATCTTACTGATCATGTGTTTCAGAAACACTTCTAGAGGACACAGGGTGACCCTCTGATTTTCACTTCTCTGAGATTCGCACATTTGGCTAGTGAGGGCTTTCACATGAGCCTCTTCAGAGTTTACAGGAGCTGGCCAGTTTCACCCAGTGCTTCATAATCGGTTTCAGTGGGTCAGGGGAAACCAGAAGCATTTGTTTTAAAATCCTTCTTGCCAGGCTTTGTTTGCTGAGCCTGGTGTGTTTCCTTACTAATTCAATAACGCCGTGACAGCAGAGCCTGGTGCTTTTGCTGTACCGGGTATGGTGGCACATTGCCCGGAAGTACCTGGGGGCCGCTGATGCCACAGGGCACAATGCTAAGTGGGAAAGGTCCTGAGAGATACACTCTGTTAATGTGGTCAGAGTGCCTCTCCAAGAACAAAGCATGGCCCCTCACAGGAGCGTGAAGCCGCCAGCCCTCTCTTTCCAGGTCACTTTTTAAGCTTATCATGATGAAGCATAAACAGTCAAATTCCTTGGGAGCAACTGCAGCCTTTTCTATGTTTCTCACAGAATCTCTCACACTGCAGGTTTAATAAAAGCCAGGAGTCCTTTTCTTTAGCCACAGAAAGATGTATTTCTGTGTTTGGGATTGGTTAGCAGGGCTGTGGGAGGGGTTAATTGCGGGGATTTTTTTTCTTTTATTACTACTAGATAACATTATTTTTTTCCTACTTGGTACTGACACATATTAACACACACTTTAAGATAAAGTAGTTCCTGTAAGCTGCTGCAGTCATAGTCACTTGCAAGCCCAAAGCTTGAAAAACCTGAAATATTTAAAACAATGTTGTTATTATTAGCTAGTGAAGATCAGGCTTTCCAGACTTAGGACTAGCAAAACTTCCTCCCGTACCTCTTGCCACATTTTCTTCATTCCTCTTAATCTACAGAGTATACGGAACTTCTAGAAGGTTCTAGTAACTATTAATGGGCTCCACACACAGTATTTTTGTGTCAGTAGGTTTTGCTTTCTATCCAGTTTTTTAAACAGTTTCATATTGCTGATGTTTACCTTCTTATCATTTGCCTTCTGGTGAGATTTGGTTCTTCTGTGATCATTTACTCATTTCAAATTCATTTGATAAGTGGATTTCCAAAAACCTTCAACTCTTCTGGGCTTGTTTTGGTTTGGGGCACCTCTGATTTATAAAGTTCATTCTGGACACTGGTCAGGTTTGTTCTTCTTTAGGGGATATGAATGCTTTTGATTAGTAGCCTTTGGGTCAGTCTGCTTTCCAGCATGTTTTTCTTGGGGTTGGAATCATAAAAATAAATCCAATTTGCTTAACTGAGATACTTCAATCCTCCTCAGTTGTCACATTTCCCGTCAATGGCCTTTTTTGACATTGTTCATATCATTGCAAGAATAGTTAAATATGCAAGGTTTAGGAATAAGCTTTGGAATATTCCATTTGATTTGTTTTTGGAATTAGAAAATTCAATCTAAGCTTTATAAAAGTCTTTGCTATCTCATAAACCATGCTTAAGCTCCAATCTCTAAGTTAAGTCACGCAAAGTGTTTCTTTGTTGTGCCAGGGACCAGATCTTCGGTGGGTCCCAGCTATGGATTCTGCAGCAGGAGATGTGACTAGAGAAGACCCTATTGCTTCAAGCAATGGCATCTTGTTGAATTAAGGAATCAGACTAATAAGGATTTCAAAATATGAACCAGAGGATAAATGGTTTACGATCAGGATACAGGGAAGCAGTAAATGTAGGGAAATAGCAAACTTATTTTAAGAAAGTGCAAAATTATGTTTCCAATACGCTCTACCAAAGCAGCTGCCTCCTAACAGCAATGATAGTAGTAATCACTTTAGTGACTCCATAACTTATAGAGTGAGTCCATAACTTATAGAGTGAGTCCATAATTTATAGAGTGACTCCATAACTTCTACAGTGAGTCCATAACTTATAGAGTGATTCCATAACTTATAGAGTGACTCCATAACTTATACAGTGACTCCATAACTTCTACAGTGAGTCCATAACTTATAGAGTGATTCCATAACTTATAGAGTGACTCCATAACTTATAGAGTGACTCCATAACTTATACAGTGACTCCATAACTTATAGAGTGACTCCATAACTTATAGAGTGAGTCCATAACTTATAGAGTGAGTCCATAACTTATAGAGTGACTCCATAACTTATAGAGTGAGTCCATAACTTATAGAGTGACTCCATAACTTATACAGTGAGTCCATAACTTATACAGTGACTCCATAACTTACAGAGTGGCTCCATAACTTATCAAGTTCTTTAGTTTCAACTCTGATAAACAGTTATGTCCCCATCAAGTGATCTTAACCTTAAATCTGTGTCTGTTCTAGACACTATTTCATTCTCATTTTATTTCGTTTTTTTAAACTTTGTGTCTTAAAAACAAAAAGTTTAAACTTACAGAAAAGTGGAAAGAACGGTAAAATAAACTGAAAATATTCTCACTTAAGATTCATCAGGCGTTAGTATTTTGAACATTTGTGTTTGCCTTCAATAGATGATAGATAGACAATAGGTAGATAGATTGATTGATGTGTAGGTATGTATAGGGTATAACTCAAAGTAGAAGCTAGAAAAATAGCTCTCTCTCCATATATCTGTGTGTGTGTGTGTGTGTGTACTATCAGAGCACATATATGTATGTATGTATGTATATATATTCTCTGATAGTATTATATTTGTTTGAAAATCCTTCTAAACAAATGTTTGCTTTAGAAAAGTATATTATGGTAGTCTATGTGTTCATACTGAAAATAATTTCTGAGTGGAGATTTCCACACACTCTGTTTTCATTTCATAATAAAAAAGCAACTAGCAGTGTGAATTATAGGGCTCCCTTTATATGTTAGTGGATATCTTAATAACTTTTAATACATAACAAATTTAATTATAATATTTAAATATATATATAAATACTTGTTATGACCGTTTTGTTTAAAATTCCACACTAAGACAATCTTAATAGAGAAAACAGGCAAAAGCTATGAACTGAAAATTTTACAGAAGAGGAAACCCCAAAAGCCATCAAGAATGAAAAGGTATTCTGTCTGTCAGTAAATAGGGAAACACAAATTCAACAGTAATGAGCTATTACTCTGCACCTATCACATTAGCAAGATTTTAACACTAGGTAACGCCAAGTGTCCTTGTCATAGCTGATTGGACCGAGGCACAGGGCGGTCCGGACGTAAAGCTGCTGGCCACATAGGTGGCATCTCGTCTGACTCAGAAAGATGGGCTGGAAAAATCATACTTATCTCTTGGAAATCTGTGTTTAGCACATTTTAAAACAAATACGTTCTGAAGGAGAATAACCGACAGGGGCCTGGGCTAGGGCAGGGCCTGAGGGCAGAGCAATGCCAACGGGCCCCAGTGTACAAAGTTACAAGGGGAGGGGCTTAGGGCAGGCGAGGGAGCCAAGAGCACTGCAGGGCAGAGCTGCAGCAGAGTGCTGCGGGAAGATCGATGGAGATGCCGGGGCGATCCTGGGGGCAAAGGAGGGAAGGGGAATAATCTCAGTTTCTGCCAGCTTCCCAGTTCCATTCAGTGCAGCCGAGGGGGGTTCCAGTTCTCTTTGGAGGAGCAGGAATTGGAGGTGTAGGGGAAGAGGAGATATGAGAAAAGGGATGAAGGCCCTCGAAATTATGAAGGAAAATGACTTCAGAGATTTTTTTTTTTTTTTTCAGTAAAAAACAGAGACAGGGTCTCCCTCTGTTGCAAGCAGAAGTGCAGTCACGTGACCACAGTCACGGCAGCCTCGACCTCCCAGCCTCAACCCGTCCCCCTGTTTCAGCCTCCAAAGTAGCTGGGACCACAGGCGTGCACCACCACGCCTGGCTAATTGTTTGAATTTTTTTTTTTTTTTTTTTTTTTTTTTTTGTAGAGATGGGATCTATTGCCCAAGTTGGTCTCAGACTCCTGGGCTCAAGGGATCCTCCTGGCTCAGCCTCCCAAAGCCCTGGGAGTAAGGTGTGAGCCACGACCAGAGATTCTCATACCTTGCCAACCAGTCGATCAAGTGTGAGGGTATAAAGACATTTTCAGACATACAATGAAAAGAACAGCCACCCTAAAACATCAAATGAACCTAGAGTTTTCCTGACATCCTTCTGTAACCTGCCAACATTTTGTCAAAATCTCTTAAATTCTTCTGAAGTGATAAGTCAACAAATGTGTGACATTGAAAAGTGAATTAAAACACAGATTTCACACCATCCAGTCATCAGTACCTTTTCATACAGTGCTGTAGGTCCTCATTCAAAGGTATTGAGAAATTAGAATATTTCAAGCATGGAAGGCAAAGAAGACATGGACCAGATTGGCTTTCTGGGAGCTGCCAGAACAGTCTGGGAGTCAGACCTAAGAGGCGCACTGCTAAGAAGTCGGCAGCGCATGACAAGGTCTGTAATAGCAGAGGTGGACACCAATATAGGGGCAGCATGGAAGACGTCACTCCGACTCCACCTGGGAGAGTCACTAGTGAGGCGGTCATTTGGGGCCAGGTGTTGAAAGATAAGGAAGGAGCAGATAAGGAAGGAGGTTGCAGGTGCTGGGGTGAGGAGCAGTCAGACCGAGAAGCTTTTCGATGGTAGCAGCATCTGCAGGGCAAGGAAGCATGAAATGGTATGTAATTCAAGATTCTGAAATGTGGCCAGTGAAGAGGAGAATAGAGGCTGAGGGTGAAGGCAGGGGCACACTCAGCAGCAGCAAATGCAAAATAACTTCAGGGAAGGGAACTTCAGTGAGAAAAGGCAGACTGCCTTGAGGTGATCTGAAGGGGTGAGAACTCTCCCCAGCAGGAAAGCTCCACCCACTTGGCTTCAATGGACTTGCTGATCCTGCACACTCAGACCTACCTAACATGAACCTGGTTAGGGAGGAAAGGGAGCAGGCATCCCTAAATCTACATCCACAGGATTCCTACGCAGTCAAAATGTGGGGATTAATACTGAAGGCGGGAGTGTTAACATGGGTAGGGAAACACAAACCTAACGGAATCCTAAATCAATGACTACTTAGCAAATAAAACATCTCTATTTGCAAGTCCAAAGTGTTAACATAACTCTTTCAAACGGGTCGTTAGAAACAAAATTAATGGGACAGTGCCTTGGAAATCTATCAGATGGAATATGACTGGTGAGACAGTACTGAAAAAGAAGAAAAGGCTGGGGGTTTTGCAGAAGGTTTAAATTGTTAATGGCATTAATCATGGCAGATTCCCAGAGGAGGTGAAATTTTATGGAAGGGTGGAATGTGAGCCATCTTACTAAGGATGTAAAACTATTCTTGCCTTGAAGATAAGGTTTAAAGTCAAATAATTTTTAATTAGGTTCAGATGTTTTTTTAAAAAGAATTCTTAATTTACAAATAAGATTGGGTTAGAGAATCATTTTCTGCAGTAGAAACAATGGAATTTTTTAAAATTCTATTTTAAGTTGCATAAAAAGCATCTTAAAATAATCAGATGAGTCGTAAGCAAATGGATAGATCTTATTAAAATAGTCTACCTGATTTAGTTATTATTCTGGCCCTACAGAACAACTCACAGGATTTAGTTTCAATTAAGTGGCTACAAGATTATGATTTAAAAACAAAAAGTCTAACTCTCCGATTTGCAGCTCTGCTCTGCTCTGCACTCATTATATGACTAGAAGGTAGGACTTGTTTCCACAATGCTTCCAGTTAGGGTCTCTCAAGTGATTTGCATGTTATTAACCTGGATAGCCATTAATAGGGCTTCACTTCCTCTATTTCATACATAGCCCTGGCTTAGATTAAAAAGAGTCCTTCAGGAGAGCGGAAAAAATCAGCACTTGTACTATCCGTGAAATGTGTAGAAAGATAACAGAAGCTACCCTCGTCAGAAAAAATGATGAGTTTGATGAAAAGAAATTAACAAGCTGTGTGGGTGTGCTGCACATGATCAGCCATGCTTGCTAAGTCTGTCTGTTGGCTGTTGCTATGGCTACGAAAAGCCAGTGGAACCCAATGAGCTGTCTGCAGCCGTGCTGGGAGGACCAGCCATTTTACTTATGGAAAACAGTGTGGCATTCTGCTGAGCTTCCCCCTGGAAGAAGCCTCTTTTATACATCTCTTCAGGGAAGACAGAAGCAATGGGCATATTCATACACAATGATCAGAGCCACGCAGGCCTGCAAGCTGCCATTTGGACAGGCTGTTGACTGCTGTTGCAATTAGCTGATTGGAGCATGTGGAATGCAGAGTGATAATGTTGCTATCAGGCAGCAGCAAAGGTTTTTGTCTTGGGAAGGCAAGCTTTCCCTGCAATATTATCTCAGCAGCTCCCTAGCTGCTCACCCTGAAAACGAGGGATCCAAACGGAGGGTGTTGCCCTCTGCTAAGGCTGGCCCTGTGCGTGGCTGTGACACAGGAGCGGCAGGTCTGAAAAAGCAGGTGTGTGTTGGACGGGCGCTGGACTGGAACGCAGGTGGACGCTCTCCAGTTTACCTGCTTCCTGTTAACAGACTGTGGGCTCCCAGGGCATACCCTGCAGGGTGAGGCTGAGGCGGAGAAGGGGCTTCCCACGACACTAACAGAGGTAAGCTTTTTTTGACCTTTCTGAAAGCACAGCATAAAAATAACTAGGGCAAAACTCAGCGTGAAAGATTTACATTGATTGTGTGATTTGGATTGACCAAACAAACAGACACAGACACATCCACACACACACATTTCTAGAAAACAGTATCAGAGGCATAGAGTTGTTTCCGCGAATTTTGGTTCTAACAATTGGGAGATAAAAAACATTATTGTTATGCTTTGGGGTTTAAAATAAATATCTGCTGTTTTAACAGACTGCGATGGCTTGTTCTGAACCACCTTCACAGCCAACAACATTTCTCGCTTGCGAACAATGGATTCTTTTGTGACCTGCACTTTGACTTATATTCAGAGAACTCCATGGAAAAGCAGTGGCACATAAATTGTGAAGCATTTCTTGTTAAGCCTCGTAAATGATTTAACTCTTAACACACCTACGTACTCACTTAAAGAATTCTGTTCTCTGTGTAGGTCGCAGTAGCCAGTGGATTCTGTTCTTGCCTCCTCTGGACTGAGTGTCTTGGTGTCCTGTTGATCTAGTTGGGGTAGTTGTGAAGCAGACAGTGTAGGTATTGGAAGCCGTTCACACCTCCTTTCTGAGTATCTGCATGCCTTGCTAGCCCAGAGCACAACACCCCCATTGTGCTCCCCCGGCTCAGAATCCAAGGAAAGAAAGGAAGCGAAGTCTCTGCATTGGGTTCTGGGACAGCTGAGGTATGTGGCAGTAAAACTTCTTTTCCTGCGCAGTTTTTCTCACCAGCAGATAGGTTTCAGAGATAGAGAGTGAAACCAAAAACAACACACACCTCATGCAAATGTGCGCTCACACGGGCAGCAAATGTTTGCTGTCAGTTGCTTCGTGATAACAGCACAGACCCTAAGTTACAGGAGGAATTGCCTTGTAGTGAGTATTTCCTTGATTTGTAGTGTCTTAGGCACAAAGCTGTTACTGTGGATTGAAATTGGTTAGTCAAATAAAATCCCTGGTAAGGAAATGACCGAGTAAGGATTAGATTCTGCTTCAGCAATATTTCTCACTTGCTTACGCAAGTCGGTTCTTTTGTTTTGCTGTTTTGTAACCAAAAATGTCAGATCATGTATAATACTATTGAAAATAGTTAATTTAAAAATGTTTGGTCAAAAACTTGGAATAAAACCCCTATCTACTAAAGATGAAATCTACCATGAAATTTAAAAAAATAGTAACTGCGATCTGCTTCTAAGAAATATGTTCTTATTCGCTACCTTTTTTCTCCAAAACCTGGATGACATGGGAGTCTCCTTAGAACTTTGAGCATAATTTGCGCTGATAGATCTGAGTAGGAACCACCTGTTTCACAGATGTAGCAACGTTAATATGCCCTAAGATAAGAGCGTTCGAAAGCGGCAGGAGAGCAGTTTTCAAAACTGTTTCTCTAAATGTCAAAATAGTCAAGATATAAAGATACAGACTAAGAATCTCAGTGGAACGAACCATGTTCAAACGTTTAATGATGAGGATGTAGGGGATAAATGGTGAGGCGACAGCCTTGTACGTCATTATGTTTTAACATTCAAAGGAAAACTAAATGAACAGACTTAGTCCTGAGTCCAATTCTATGAGTAAAAATACCAGCTAAGTAAGTGATTCTATATGAACTGAATGAAAGGTAGAGAAGGTCTCTGTCCAATTTAATTTCCTTCAAAGCTTTACACTGCCAAAGGATTTCTTAGAATTGACACAATGCAAAGACCTACAGCAAGCACATGATCTCCCATTAGTTTTTCTTGGGGGAGCTTTTAGAAGAATGAGGAGTAGAAATACCCAGGACACACCTGACTGCTGTGCCTGTTCCCTTGATGGTGGCACCAGGTGAGACAAGACCCTTGGCCCATGGGAAGAATGACACACACTTTATACCTGTGCGATTGCTTTCCTGTATTAGTAACCTTTTAAGAGGACATGCTGTAAAAAGATGAACATTTTAAGTTCAGTTCTGCACAGCATGACTACACAGTTAATAATTCAACAATTTTGCCAACCAGATTCAAAGACATAATCTCTCAAGACTTTGCACCTTTGCTTGCGGCTATTTTTAGACCTCTATTGTCTGCCACTCTCCAAGTCTTCTGCGGGCAATATCGAATATTTTGGAATTTCTAAAACACACTCTGTCAGACTTTGTTTCTTTTTGGCAAATGCAATGCCCCCTGACGAGTCATTTCCTTTAAATCTTCCCTGCAATGGCAGCTGCTTTCATATGCTCTTCAAATGCAGCTCAGACATCCCCCCAAGCTGTCCCCCACCCTCTTTGGCTACATCTGAATCTTACTTTGGACTTTCATCTACGGCGCTATATTGCATCTGTCTCTGTTCACCACCTTCCAGACTTTGCTGGCCTCTGAGTCTAAAGTATTTTGTCCAGTGTCCAGAATTTGGCATTCAGACATTGTACTGGTAACCTCAGACTTCAATATTTTCCTATTACTGTAAATATAGACTTGACCTAGAAATAGAAGTCTTAATACTGCCTTTTGTCAAAGAAACTCAAAACATTGGAAAAACAACAGCGAGGCTTTCATTTCTGATTTGAAAATATGGCTTCAGGATCCCAGTTTCGTAAAAGTTACAACTGTCGTATCATAGATCAAAATTTCTGGAGGGAAAATTGTACAATATATATTTTAAACAAAACAACTTGAAGGTTTTAGCATATAGATAATAGTATTTTTCTACCTATAGCTATTATAAAATTTATAGAAAATATCCCCATTAAAAATTTGTTATAGAATCAGACTATTTAAAACTAATGTTGAATTGGTGATGATTAGCAGCTGATTATAACGTAAGACACTTATGAAGTTGTTTTTCCTACTGAAACCAGGAGAAAGTAAAAGTCGTGAACTGGAAAGAGATTAAATAATTGAAACGAAGTCCACAATAGCGGCATTTCTTTTAATGTTCCTAAATCAATCCAGAAGGTGACTGGAAATCACTAGTTATGTTACACTGGTTATGTCACCCTGCAATATGAATACCTGAATGAGGAAGAGAATATTCCTTTAGTATCACTCTTGATGTAGATACAGTTATGGTTAAAGAGAATTCCTACCATCTGTTCTATATTAGATAACATTATTATTATTATTATTTTTAAATAAGCCTGATTTCAATAGCCTTTTTATGAAAAAACTGCCACAACAAAAAGAAGAACATACACATAATTTTATTAAGAAATTATAAATACATAATTCCTTGTCTTTAAGATGTCTGTGTTGAAAGTAGAAGTTCGAATTAATACTGTATGAATTTTTGTATATAAAGTAGAACCGATGAGGAAGTTTAAAATATCCTGATATTTGGAATTAGAAAGTGGAATATTTAGGAAATTATTAAAATTCATATTTCTAGACATTATTGCATTCATTCCAGCATCTAGCTTTCTAATAAAAGTAAGATAAACAGCAATTCTTAATGATCATACTGTCCCTTAAAGCTTTATTTTGGCTATCTTCCAGCTGATTTTAATGTACAGCATGCTATCATTAAATAATAGCTAAAGTTGGAATTGATTCTATTCATCTTAAAGACTAATCATGTTTAATCAATTCTAAATTGTATATAGTAATTAGATTTTGAAAAACATAATTTTATAATATGCCTGTACTGTTTCTAGCATTTTCCATTTTAAGAAATTTATAGTATTTTTAAAGATCTAAGTCATGTCTAACTACATTGATAGTGTCATGAAATGAGTTGCACTTTTATAAAGAAGAGTTGTAATATACGACTGTATCAGGTAATTTCCTAAACGTTCCTCCAACTAATAATTTAATTATGGATATGCCTATTAAATCCTGAACTGCCACTGTCAAGTGGAAATAATACAGGTAAACATATTTTCAAAATGTGTTCATCTGTATTATTTCTGAAAAACTCAAGATGTGGATTTAGTTAAAAGGAAACACTTCTGTAGCTATGGAGTTCTAAATATTGGCCAATAAGAACTCTCATTGCGGCTTAAGTTCAATTAAGATGATATGTGTTGGATAAATGACAGGGAATCAGCAACGATGGGTTTTTATTTTGGTGTTTTTCAGTGCGACGTATCCATATGGAACTATACCACGCTATACTCCACCCTGGTCTTCAAAACCAAAATATACTAGTTTGCCAAATAGGAATTTGGGCCCAAAAAAAAGCTGTGGTTTTCTCTTCCCTATACAGGTGAGGTATGCGTAGGGTCAGGATTAATTCTCTACCTTAGAGAAGCATTATTTGAGCTAAAAATGTAGAAAGCTTTCACTTTCCTGAATCCAATCAAGGGTCTTACTTTCAAAGAAAATGTTCCCACCTCAAAGAAACAAAAAAGAAAGAAAGAAAAGAAAATGCCCTGGTAATGTTCTCATTATATTTTCTAATTTTTCTTTATATTATAATTTAGGAAAGTTTATTTTTAATAAAGAACATTATTTGAAAGTTTCATCAGTGAAATTTTGGGTTTTTTTTTTCTGTTCATTTATCTGTTGCCTGCTTATTAAATTTTTGATTTAATGCCATCAGAAATTCAGTTTTTCTGTCTTCCTTCTGAGATGTTTTCCCAGTGGGTAAATTACAAATCAAAAATACTCTCCTATAATGAATTATATCCTCTGCTTTGAATGGGAGAGTTCATCCAATCCATTGCTAGAAATATTTCTTCTTTTCAGGTTCCTTGTGCTAGTACTTTTTTTCTGGAATAGTTGAATTTGAGGACAGGGGTAACATAAACCCGTCAGGCTCCAAATCTTCTGATGTTCTATTCAGTTCAGCATCCCTCAGAGACCAATGCAGCTGCAAGGATCAGCCGCAAGGAGTCCAATGAACTGTAGCAAAAATAGGCTTTTAGCCAAGAGCTGTGACACTTGTGAAGATCCTCTAAGAGCACAAGCATGGGATCCCGTGAAGAATGGCAAGTTTTTTAAATACACACACGAAAAAACATACTCAAATGAGACTTTGGCTATGTGGAGACAATTTATTAGTATAAATGTTCATTCTAGTCTCCTCTGAACCAAAGTCCCTGTACCTACTTCTAGCTAAGGACAGCCAGTTTCTCGGAGGCACTGAGTCCTCTGAAGAGGTGACACAACAGAGGGAACAGCCTGGTTGGTGGAAACATGTTTCATTAAGCCTTCAGCTGCACAGAAAATCCTCTTCCTCCTACTGACAGGAGTCAGCGACTTCTGCTTCATTGGGTCTTTTTAATACCAGATCTTTATACTTCATATAGTTTGCCTACGCTTTATACTACTAAACAGCAAAAGTTTAAGAAAGTAGCACTTGGCTGCTAAAAAGTGGGCCTTTTTGGTAGATTATCAAGATGCCTTCACACCTAATTATTTCAGTTCTCTGTGCTAAAGTTAACAAGGGAAAGGAGATTAGATAACAATAACCTCAGCTGTTCTTGTGCTGTGTCACCTGGCGAAGGGTTTGAGCACTTTCCAAAACAAGTACATTTAAGCTGGCAGATGTATTCTTGCACTATAGCAAGTACTGTGCATTTTAGCTTGCTCAGTGTCTCAAAATCTAGGTTTTAAAATTTTTATAGCATAGCGTTACTAGTACTTAAGAGGAAAATTATACAACCACTTACTTGCTCTGCTACGGGGTGAATAGACTGGTGTTGTTTGCTGTGCCTAGAGCACCAGGATTGCGCCAGTTTAGGCAAGGGAGGTCAGGAGAGTGATGAATGGCAAGAGGATGGAAGAAGGAACAGTTTGCTTCTGCAGAGCAGAAGTTGCAGGGAACACTCGCTTTAGAATAACAGCTGAAACAGGCAGACCCTCCGCAAGCAGGTCAACATACTGCATATTCAGTCAGTATTTGCTGAATGAATGAATGACTTATAGCAATCAGATCTTCCCCTGGATTACGCTGATACTAACACATGATTAGAAAGTGCTCTTTGAATTTAGAGGTAAAGTGACAATTCAGCCATTTTTCTGATTTTTTTAAAATCATAAAGGAGAAAAAACACATGAAATGTTTTTTTAAAAAAAGCTAGTATTTAAAAAAATAAAATATGGTCTTCCCGGTGAGAAGCACTATACTTTAACAATTACATAACACAGAAATATTACCAGAAGCGTAGATAAAGCTCAAATGCAACACATCAAGATAAGAAAAACGGATTTCTAATCTCAACTTTTTAAAAACCTCTTGGTATGGTCACGTTCATCAAGAAATATAATCAACACGGACTTAAAATTTTCCTTTTTTAAACAAACATAAGAAAGAAAAGTTTAAATCCAGAGTTATAAAATTTAAGATCTTTATGTTGAGGCTTTAGAATCTAGTTGAACAGAGAGTTTAAGATAGTCTGGGAAGATCTTTTCAAGTGAAACCATAGGAGCTGCAAGCCCTTACACAGTCCATCAAAATATCTGCGGCTGATTTAACTCAAGAAAACAATAGACACCTGTTAACTAGTGTTCAAACAACTACACAAAAGATTATTTTTTAAAAATTGAATTTGTTCACTCCAAAAGATATTGATAATAATAATTTATATAGATTTTATTCCATACTAGCTACTATCCCAAGAGTTTAATATATACTAACTTTTAATGAAAAATCTGGAAAATCACAAACTCTATAACACCAAATACTAAAAAGTGGGGACTTTTAAAGGTATTTACATTGGAATTTCTTAGAAATATTTTCTGCAATCTTAAATTATTTCCCAAAGAGGGATTTAACAAACATCACATTTAATTGTTTTGTCTTAGATGCTCTGATGCCACTTTACATCTTGTATTATGTTTATATCACGTTAATGAAGTTTTTTGACATGTCCAATCTTTCCATGTGAAAGTGACCTCCATGAGAGAGAAGTCATGTTTATTTGTTTTTACCCATCATCTTGCCATGTCCATTTCCAAGAGTGAACGAAGGATGGATGAATAACTAGGCCAAGTAGTTTATTGTAACAAACAAAATTCACACCCAAGGAAAGGGACCTAGTGAAGGCAATGTAGACGGTGTGTGAGTCCATGGACTCACACATGAGAAAACTAATCTGGTCTACAGATCTTTAAATGTTTGTTTTGTTATGGGTTTTTTGTTTGTTTTTGGTTAACGTGCTTTTCG
Source organism: Sapajus apella (assembly GCF_009761245.1). Classification (NCBI taxonomy): domain Eukaryota; kingdom Metazoa; phylum Chordata; class Mammalia; order Primates; family Cebidae; genus Sapajus; species Sapajus apella. Next base: position 19,161,279 of record NW_022436979.1, on the reverse strand, counting down.
GGTAAAACACTAAGCTAAATGTCCAAGTAACCCTTTTTAAGTCATCGAGACTTTTTCCACGGAGGAAATCATGACGCAACCAAAACTGACTTGGCTCATTTAAACCACTTGTAGAATTTTTCCTCAGAACTTAACCTTGTGAACAACTTAACTACATAGGAGTTATATTTGACAGTTAAGAAAATAATAAAAATATGAGAAGGCATATTTATCTTCTTTGTCAGCGAAACCGTATCTCTTTTGGGAAAAGCGCTTTATTAGGTTAATAACTCAGATGACTGATAATATATCCTGAATTCTTTCACACTCACTTTATTTAGAAACATAACTTTTTATATGATATGTGTTCTGAAATCTGATTATATCACTCACTGACTTCCTTTCCACCGTAGATTTAATTTTACAGGACTAATATAACCCATTTATATAATAACTAATATGACTTTTTTTAATTAAAAAAATATTCTTTCTAAAGTGTGCCAAGTGTTTTGACTACATTTTAAATTAATTTTTAGATTTATTGGCAGAAGAGCAGAATTACCATCACCCTCATGTTATAAAAGCGAATGACAAAGCAATAAATAATATAGTTTAGTTTGAAAAACCACCTTCCTGTTGAACCAGAGTCCCAAATGTCCTGTCAGTGCTTTCTGTTGACAGTTATCTGGTAAAATGATTGGATCTGTGTATTATTATGTGGCATAATATTGCATCATCATCATTTTGAACCCTAGGCTTGTGCTTCCTTTGAAGATGGAATTAGGAAAACATACCCTCAAAATTGTGCTTCACTTTTTTTGGCTCTGGTATTTAATTTTGCAACTGTCAAGAATGAAAATATTATGATCATAAAATTATATTTCCTGGGGCAAGTTCCACTTGTAAATTGCCTCATTCCCAGGCTCCTCAGTCAGGGTATTGCATTCTGCCTTTAGCCCAGCTTGTGAGAAGAGGTGCTGGATTTGCATGGTGCAGATAGGGCCTGAGAGCAGGAGAGAACGGGAGCTTAAGGACAGGACCCAAAAGGACTCTGGCCCTCTTAGTATTCGTTACCAATGGGATCACTCAACCACTAGAGCTTTTGAATTCAATAGGAATTAGGAAAAGTGTTGCTTTGAAATTCAAATGTTTTCTTTTCCAACCAAAAGCAAAGCATTGGAGAAATCCGCATGCACTCTAGCTAACCCCACAGAGAGTGAAAGGTATTTTATCTGCCCAGCAAAACAGAATGGCCCCTTGTTGACTGACACCGAGCAATATCACCCCTTTCAAGATCAGATTATTAATTTGTTGGTGCATTCTCTTGGGAAATAAAATCAGAATTTCATCTGGCAAGCTTCATGACAGGTGACACATGATTTTAAGACTATCATCCAACTATATCTGCCCAAGAAACAGATCCGTACCATGAGTTCCTAACTGCCACGGGGCCCACAGTGTCTGGAGTTGCCCTTCCCAGTAGACAGGCAACAGTGGGTTCTCTGCTCTCCTCTTCCAGGCCTTGGAGACTGCTGCCCCATCTGTTAGTATGTTCATGTAAGTTAGCTGATCGTGTCCTTTCTAATTGGTTTGATATGGAAAAGACGGCCTTGCTAAGGAAAGCAGAGAATGAGAAAGCCCTAAGTTCTGGGCACAACTTAACAAGTGACCAGACCCAACTGTGGATGTCGAAGTTGTATCTGTATATCAAAAACTGATACTTGCATGTTCATATAATTTACTTATTTATTTATTACACATCCACCCAGGACCTGTAGGAGTGTGTTTAGAGTGGAGGAGAAGATGAAGAAATAAGCCAGGAAGCCATTGAAAGAGCTTACAGTCTAGTGTAGGAAGACAGGAACGCTACTTAACTATTATTTAAAGACAGAAGGTGATACAGTACTGTAAGAGAGATATCAATGCATTTGTTTATTTTTTCAAAAAGACTTATGCAGGAGTAATTTATACAATAAAGAAACTCTTTCGTCATCTCAAGCAATGGAGTTCCAGAATATGAGAATAAATTGCTCAGAGAAGGGAAGGTTCTTAGAGGATCAGGAAATAAGAATTTGAGGAAATGATATTTTAGTTAGGGCTTGGATGAGGTGGGATTTTGACAATAGTTTGGAAAAGCAAGCTTTGTGGCATCGAGAATTGGTTTATGTACAACTCACATTTATTTGTCATTCCCTCAGTGCTTTCATGGAAATTGTTGAGTCTGGCTCAGCAACCCTGGGAGATATGCACTGTCATCACTGTTTCACATGAGGAAAGAAGAAACTGAGGTTCAGGGAAATGCTCATTGCGTTTCACCTGTTATGAGTCAGTGGCTGACTCTGACAGGCCGCTAAAGTGCTGGGATTAAAGCACATGGAAAGATTAAGAACTATGTTTACAACTAAGAGCATAACTTACACACACACACACACACACACACACACACACATACACACACACACACACATACACACACAAAGAGAGAGATACATCAGTTAAAAAATGGGCAAAGGGCCAGAATAGTTTTCCAAAGAAGACATACAAATGACAAACAGGCATATGAAAAGGTACTCAATACATTAATCATCGTGGAAATGCAAGTCAAAACCACAATGAGAAACCATCTCACACCTGTTAGGATGGCTTTCACTAAAAAGTCAAAAGTTAACAAGTGTTGGTGAGGATGTGGAAAAACAAGCTGTTGATGGGAATGTAAATTGGTACGGACATTATAAAAAATTGTGCTGTTTTCCTCCAAAAAATTAAAACTAGAACGACCATATAATCTAGCAACCCCACTTCTGGGTGTATATACAAAGGCAGTGAATAAACATGGAAAAACCTCAGGATCTGTCCATGAATGAATGGATGAAGAAAATGTGGTGTATATATACATACACAACAGGATGGTATTCAGCCCTGCAAAACACCCTGCCATTTGCAACACGTATGAAGACATTATGCTGAGAGGAACCAGTCAGAGAAAGACAAATACTGTGTGACCTCATTTGAAGGTGGAGCCTAAATGCTGAACTTGTAGAAACAGTGTCGAATGAATGGTGGTTGCCAGGAGTTGGTGGGGGGAGGAAAATGAGGTCAACAGGCACAGACTTTCAGTTATAGGAGGGATAAGTTTGGGGGTCTCATGCAGCATGGTGACTGTAATTAATAAAACTGCCTTGTACACTTGCAGTTTGCTAGAGCAGATCCTGAATGTCCTTACCATACACAAAAAGAGATAAGCGTACGAAGTAATGGAGGCACTCACTAACTTGATTGCAGTGATCATTTCATAGTATATACGTATATCCAAGCAGCTCATGGTACACCTTAAATGTCTGCAGCTTTGTCAATTATACCTCAATACATCTAAGGAGAAAATAGAGCATGTTTTTAAGGGTGTGGAAGCAGCAGGCACAACTAGGAAATAAAAGGATGGAGGGGGCCCAGCTAAGAGAGCAGAAAGAAAAGAGAAGAGAGGGAGAGAAATGAAGAAATGTGTTGTGATGTCCAAGAGCTAAGGCCATGCAGAGCCCTGGGGAAGGTACCAGCAGCAGAGAAGGAAGCTGCAAGGGAAGCGGGGCTATGCCCGGAGCAAGATCCCAGGGCGCAGCAAAGAGATGGCCCCAGGGACTGAGGACAGACCAGCTCACAAAGGGGAGAGTGTGACCTCTGGGACACTGGAATGAATTGAGCAAGTGAGCTCCACTCCTGAGAGCCAGAAGGACAGTCAGGAAAGTTCCCAGCAGACACCCAGAAATGGCACTGACTCACATTCTCCTGCTTTATGTGCTGGGCCTGAAAGTCAAAGACACATTTAAAACTATTACTGTAACTCTCTATGACTTAGAAAGTCCGACATAGGTGAGATTTCTTGGATTCAGTCTTTTTCATTAAGGGGAATACGTTATACGATGATTGCTAGTGATTAGAAGCACGGACCTTTCTGTTTTTTGCTTTGAGATGGATTCTCGCTCTGTCGCCCAGGCTGGAGTGCCGTGGCGCAAGCTCAGCTCACTACAACCTCCGCCTCCCTGGATCAAGCAATTCTCCTGCCTCAGCCTCCTGGGCAGCTGGGATTACAGGTGTGCACCAGCACGCCCAGCTAATTGTATTTTTAGTAGAGATGGGGTTTCACCATGTTGACCGGGCTGATCTTGAACTCCTGGCCTTAAGTGATCTGCCTGCCCCAGCCCCCCAAAGTGCTGGGATTATAGGCATGAGCCACCACACCTTGAAGCATGGACTTTGGGCTCACACATTGTTGGGTGGGAGTTCTGGTTTAGAAACCTGATTGCAGTGAAGTGAGCCAAGGTATAAAATCCCTGTGCCCCAGTTCCCGCATCTGAATGAGTGTCACCATAGTCCCAAGTACTGAAGACGCGTGTGTTCTACATCGATGAGAGCACTGCATCTGACATCAAGAAGGTCTCATACATGTCGACCACTATTGCTGCTGTTCCTGGGAGTTTACAGAAAGACTCTCTTCCAAACTCCTGTGCTCCAGGCACTCATATCTGAGTAAACTCGGGAGTCTTGAGAAGCCACGCATGTGTGTCGTTTAAGGGACGGGCCACTGCTTCTGCCACTCTTCGGGGAGAGAGAGCCTGGGTACCACTACAGTTCCTGTGAAATGCCTCGGTGACCTCAGCAGGACTCATGCTCACCCTACCAATTGCAGTGTTCGATTTGCAGTGTTAAAAGATTCGGGCTTCTTGGTGGATCAGGCCCATGCGTAGATAGTGATGCTGTTAACCAAATGGGAGTGGAGAAGAGCTGTTTTGCTTTGTTTCTGATATCAGGGAAGCAACGTCTAGACATCTAGAACTTTATATCCTGGCTGGAAACACTGGTAGCCAGTGCAGAAGTGGGGCAAATCAGGGCCTCACGTGTAGCCTAATTCAAGATATGGACTGCCGGTCGTCTATAGCTTAATTAAGATTATATACTAGCTTTACAAGAGCCTTTTTTCTGATAAGAACATGTTTAATTAATAAAAGACTATGATGATGTCTTTTAAGTCACTCTGCAAAGAAAGATCCACATTTTTTAAAACGAGAATTTTTTAACAGCCACTCAGCACGCTTGCTAAGTACACTTAGGTTAAATGTTGAAACTGCCTCCTCTAGTTTTTTTTTCTACTTGTCACCCATGAATTTTTCAAAGCAACTAATAATCTTTTTTTTCTTTGATTAAAAAAGTGATATGGGATTTGACTGGTAAAAATGCCATTACCAGGAAAAAATCATGCAAGTTAACAAAACGCAGGATATTGGGCCAATTTTAGTGATTTTATAGAGTGTGATGTGGAGCAAAAGTTATTTATTTTCTGTGGAAGTTGTAAGAATTGCAAGTTCATTCTGGGGAAAAAAAAAGTAAGGGTTAAGATGATACCGTCATCCCAAAGGGTTGCACGAAGGTTGCATGGATTCTGTATTGTAATTGTGTAGGGCGAGGTCCGGCGCGTGGGAGATGCTGAAGAAATGTGAGCTGCCATTACTGCCATTCTTGGTGTGTACATGAGTCCATGTGAAAGGCACACACTGTGCACCTCTGATTCTCCAGGCTGTGTGCGTTCAGTGGTGACTAGTTGGACTTGCTGCTCTTGGTGACTGCTCCGTCTTTGGGATGAGGGAGGGGAAACTTATAACCCAACAGCATCCCAAGTGCCAAGGCAGAGGAAAGCACAGAGTATAGCATGTGACTGATTCTCCTGGCAACGGCAGTGTGTACACGATGAAGGCAGGGGCTTTAGATGGCGAGAGCACGGTCTGCAGGTGAACACGGTGTGAAAGCACATTGCAGGCTGGATGGCACGTCTTGAATGCAGGAACGGTAGAGGGAACTGAGCATGGGGTGCTGGAGGGGGAACAGAAGAGCTTTGCGGTCACATAAACTTGGAATTCATTCCCAACTCTATAATTGCTAACTCAGTCTTGAGGAACAGTCTCCTGGGCTTTTCCCAGACCCCTATTTCCCTACTTAGGGGGAAGAAATGATAGTGCTTACATCTGAGTATTATCATTAGGATTAAATGAGATTATTGCAAAATGACCAGTGTGTAGTGCCCGGCACATCTGAGGCAGAATGAATGGTCGCCATGCCTATTTTGGTCATCAGAATCAGGATCAACATCGTGTTAAGTAGTTTGGGTTAATTCTTTAAGGGGAAAAGAGAGAAAGAGAGAGAGAACCACTGGAGTTTTTTTCTTTCTCTTTTTTTTATGAGGAGTTTTGCTCTTGTTGCCCAGGCTGCAGTGCAACGGCGCAACCTTAGCTCACTGCAACCTCCGCTTCCTGGGTTCAAGCAATTCTCGTGCCTCAGCCTCCTGAGTAGCTGGGATTACCGGCACCTGCCACCATGCCCAGCTATTTTTATATTTTTGGTAGAGACGGGGTTTCACCATGTTGGTCAGGCTGGTTTTGAACTCTCAACCTCAGATGATCCACCCGTCTCGGGCTCCCAAAGTGCTGGGATTACAGGAGTGAACCACCGCGCCCAGCCCACTGAAGTTTTTTTACAGAGGAAAAGTAATGATCATATTTGTGGGTGGAAAAATGTATAACTGGTAGCAGTGTCAAATTAAATGAAGAGCACAAGAAAAGATGACAAAATGATAGATAGTGTCTGTGAATTAGACAAGAGAACAACTTGGGCATGACCTAAGGTGATAGGGCAGGGAGAAATGAGCGAGGGATGTATTCATTCAAGTCCTGCTCGGTGTCCGTCGGTCTTCTAAATGTCTGGAATGCATCTACCTCAGGGACTCACCAAACTGTCTTAAAAATAGGCAATTCTACTTCAGTGCGGTGCTGCGTTGCTAGAGGTGCCTGGGATGCACAGAGCGAGGGAAATCCGGGGGTACCCGTGGCTTGTGGAGGAGCCTCTGAGATATCTCTGAAGAAGTGCTTGAGGTAGGACCTAAGAATACGTGTGCATTCACCTTGGAAGCTGCCCAGCCCTCCCGGCGACCAGGGACCAGCATGGCTCCAGCACCCAGGCGTGGAGTGATGTGTTCTGAGCCCTGGAAACCATTGGTGTGGCTGGAATGCAGGGTGCCCAATATGGAGAGACAGTGAGTAAAATCAGGCAAGCAGACCAGGGCCAGATGGCGGGGCAATTGTGTCACCCTAAGCTAGATGGGAAGGCACTGAGATATTTCAAACAGGAAGGTGAGGCTTCCCTTGATAAGACTGAGCTTCCTCGGAGGGGCGGGGGAAGGAGCACTGGACCCAGGAAACACGGTCTGAATTCCCTGAGATCAGCAGGATATGTAGAGAGGTGAAGCTGGGCCTTGTGTCTGCAGTTCTTGTCCCAGGGCAATGCTTGAAGACACCGTATTTGGATGTTTGTATTTACGGCTGTGACTGCGACTCCCCTGCCTTAAACATGTAAATTTAATGATCACTTTCAGACTTTCCCTGTACTACAATATTTATGAACATAGGACCCGTCGCCCTGGGTAGCACCAAGCACCGTGGCTCAGACACGCATCGGTGTGGCTGTGCCCCACCCGTGGCCTGGATTTCCTCCCCTCCTCCACCATCTGTCTCTCCGCTCTCTGCTGCCCTCTCTCCCCAGCCTAATGTCATTTCTTCACCTGGTTATTTTTACAATTCCAAAAGTAATTTGAAGCGCCATTTATTATGCTTAAGAAACAACTTTATGTCACCAGTGTTTGGTCACTTCGTTTTAAAAGTCAGTAAATAACAACATTTTATTTCTTTTAAAAAAGAAAGTATCACAAGTGCTTTTTAACATCTCAATATCCCATGATGGACTTTCCCTTTGTATGTGCGTCATCAAAGGCAGGGCTTCCCCAGTTCTGCACCAACGTCCCTCCAATTTTGCAGGACAGGAGACGGGGCTGGGCAGGAGCCTGTGGGGACTAAGGTCTGGTCATGGATTTAGCCTTTGAGGAGGGGTGACCGCTGCCATGTGACTTCCTGTCTTTCAACCACAGGCTTGGTCTCCGTAAAAGGAGGATGCTGTGCCTAGATCAGAGGACCGATCGCTCTCTTATATGAAATAATTTATGCAAAGGATATATCACAGGCCTGGCACATAACTGGCTCTCGATAAATAATAGCTTCGTCATCAAGATCTCCCAGAGCTCTTGACAAAACACAGCTCAACTGGGCCAAAAAATATATATATACACAAATAAAAATAAATTCCCAAAATAGATAAATAATTAAATGAAAATCTTCTTAATATATAACCCATTTGACTTTCCATGGTCATGGTGTTCTTAAACTGTTGAAGTCCAACTTAAAACTCAAAGAAACTTCATTAGAATGTAACAAACACATTCTGTATCTGCTGGTTCCAATTGATTACATTGCACTAAGGCAAACTAATCATCTGGAGATAAATTACGTGGCGTATTCACTGCAAAAATGATATTAGGATACAATGAGGGAGATCACTATTTTCTAAAGCCCCCATTTCCAAAGAATAGCCATCCTGCCATTGCCTAGGATAACAGTGACTACCGTCCCACAATCCTAAAGTACTTAAGAATGCGTCATATGATCTTTTTGCAACAGAATTTGGATTCACCTGATTAATGATGTTTTTCTCAGGCTGATCTAAAGTGAGTCCTCACGTCACATGGTATTGGAGCTTTGTGATCTGCAAGGTTAGTTAAGAATGTAAAATAACGGTAAGTATTCTTATAAATAATAATAATGGCCACCATTCATTGAATGCACACTGTGTCAGGCAGTGTGCCAAATTCTTTAAATACCTCTTATTGACTATTCACAAAAACGCTCGGATGAGGGTATTATTCTCATTTTACGGAAGAGGAAACAGGCGCAGAGAACTTAAACAACGTGCACAGGGTCACACGTGGGGAAAGCAGGATTCCAGCCTGGGTCGGCCGCATTCCAAACCCTGTGCTTTGAACGGTTCTCTAGACTGCCCATTTGTGGGAACGACAGATCAGCCAAAAGAAAATGTTACATTTCCCATTTTATCATTCTCTCTGTATTTTTTGCTCAGGGACTCTATGGAAACCGTTATTTATAAGTGAACACCAAATTTCCTTATCCTCAAGACCAGAAATAGCATGACAATAAAAAGAGGGAGAAAGAAAAAAACAATCTGGGATGTCAACAGTGATTGTTTTCTGTAGCTTTTCTTTTCTTTTTTTTTTTTTTTTTTTTGCTTGTTCATATTTTCTTTGTGTGTGTGTGTGATGGAGTCACCCTCTGTTGCCTAGGTCAGAGTACAGTGGTGCAATCTCGGCTCACTGCAGCCTCCACCTCCTGGGTTCAAGCAATTCTCCTGCCTCAGCCTCCTGAGTAGCTGAGATTATAGGAACCCACCACCACACCAGCTAAATTTTATATTTTTAGTACAGACAGGGTTTCACCATGTTGGCCAGGTTGGTTTTGAACTCCTGACCTCAGGTGATGATCTTCCCGTCTCAGCCTCCCAAAGTGCTGGGATAACAGGTGTGAGCCACCATGCCCATCCCATATTTCCTAAATCTACTTAACGTTACAAAAATTTCAAAATAAGGAGATGTATCTAGAATGGGACCAAAGGAAATTTAGGTAGCGCCAATCATTTAGACATCTAATTAGGATGCTACACGACTAAGCAATAGAAAAAAAAATTTTTAACCCTCTGAATATAAATATTTTATCAATTTCCTTCTAATGTTAAAATTTGCATCAATTTTAAATTGGGACATTATTTAGAAACTGTCCCATTAGAAAACTGGTTGTCACCAACTTGATCTTCAATGCCAGTGGGCCTGTTTACTGGCGGTGAAGGTTTTACCCTGGATTAGGAATGATTAGCTCTACTTTGGAACCAAATACAGTTCACATGGAGTTCAAAAAGAATCAAGAGTCTTGTGGCCCTGTACATGTTGAACAATTTCCCTTTGTTGACTGTTAGCACTCTGATCTAAAGAAGAACATGGTTACTCTGACAGCGCGTACTTGTGGGGGAAAAACAATCTTATTTTCTGCACGTTTTTAAGAGAGAATCTAGTGTGACAGATATCAAGTATCAGCACTCACTGCTATAATAAATTTCATTTTGCAGATTAGTCCTAACATGCTAGGTGAAAGAATTCACCCGAGGTACTTAAACCACGAAAAATAAGAAAAAACAAGTCAAGAGGTCATCCTCAGAACATTCAATGTTTAATACACATTGTACAGCCTCGCCTTGGCTGGCTTTGTACATCCATTATTCCATCATTCACTCTTCACCACCATGAGTTAGGCTTTTTCTATGAGGCAGGCACAGAAGTCATTGCCCTCCTGGACCTTATATGCCCAAGGTCTATTTATACCTTGTATCTGAAGCTATCTTGCCCAATTCACAAACATGAGTCTGTACAAACAAAACAAGATCATGTAAAATTCAGAAAAGCTTTTTCTTAAACATTTAATGTATTCATAAATGTATTGCCCATATTCCGTTCTTATGCAGGTGGTAAATTTATACTTACCATGGCTTGGTAATAAAATGTGGCATGTGGCAAATATGTGTTCATTCTAATTTGAACAGATATAGGTTTTAAGTACTGAAAATTAGCATACTTTCCCAAATTAGTACTAGAGAAACTTTTTAAATTGTGTATGAAAAATGGCATTTTAAGAAGCCTTATTACATTGCTATGTTCTTAAAAGCACATTCGTATATTTTATTATTTTTCCGCATACTCATGTTTTTCTACTCAATGTTCACATTTTTCAGAGGACAGACAGTATGGAACATTCATAGCTAGGTCCCAAAATCAGCCTTTTCTTCATTGACACAATGTGGAACAGAAATGCAGTTTCCATGGTACGGAGTCAATGCTGAGTGACGAAATTGGATCGTTTCAGAAAATGCGATCAGGGAATCTTGAATTGTCCCCTAAATTAATAAAGCAGTTGTTTTGTAATAAACATATTTTAGAGTATTTTTCTGTGAAATGAGAGAGGCTTTCTATCAGACCAATGGTCTAGTTTATGAATAATGAAGTTAACGTTCTTAGAATTAAAATAGTAGTTTCTTTTACATGAATAGACCCTCTATTTATATGGACTGCACAAATAAATTGAGTAAAACATGTGTTGATAGGTTTGTTGGCTCTTTCAATGTGGAAACAGTTCCAATGTTAGAGTCCCCCGCTCCTCAGGTACCTTGTAATGACCTCTGAAGTTTAGAGTCCTTATTCATTGGAGGACGCTATTAGTACCCATTCAACAGATAAGGGGCAAAGAAGCATGTATTGTGCTTGTAGAGCCAGGGTGCTTATCATGTGAGTGAGAACTGGGAATGTTTTCACCATAACGTGTCTTTTTTAGTGCAGACAGTAATCAGTATGGGTTAATGGACTGAGTGAATAATATCATTATTTTTGTGTTTTCCATCTTACCCCAATGCTAGTTGCTCTCAGGACAAGGTTAACATAACCGCTGAAGCCATGGGTGGAGATAAGTGTAATTAAGAAATAAAACTCCAACCCTCTTGCCTCCTCAAAAATCTGTGAAATTAGAGACCTATTTCAACAGCCTAGAAATTAGCAAGGACCATTCCTTCATACACCTTTTAACTACGGCAGATATATTATTTCTCGGTGAAACAGATCATGGCAAAGGTAGCCCAGGAGGAGCTGCTCCCTTTGATTTGGAAATGGCACAAGAGTTTATAAGTATTTATACAGGTAGGAAGAAACTTAACAGTCAGACTCATTTACAAATGCACTAAAATAGTGAGAAAATGGCCGAGAAGCAAGAATAGCTGCAAAATTACCTAACAATATCTCACCTTGCACATTTTCAAAAACTTCTAATACTTAAAGGAGTTTAAATGAAATATTGCTTTAAAAATCAAGATAATTAAAATGTTATAATGTCTCTCTTGAATGATTCTGCTGTAAAAATATTGGTATATTCTGAGGATATCAATGTCTCCTTTCAAAAATAAAAATAGAGGAGAATATAGAATGAAATTATGACTTTATTTGATGAAATTATATTTAATAATTTATATTTAAAATAAGAAATCATATTTGATTTATTGATTGTATATACTATAATTGATAAGCAATAACATATAATTATACTTATAAATATGGTTTATAAATACTTATATATACTTATAAATATGATTTATTTGATAAATTATAGTTTGCCAAATAATAAAATTATTATGACTTTACTTTGAACAATTATTGCATAGAAATCCTGAGTACCTTTGTAGCTAATTTGAATCTGGATAAGGTGCGTGGGGTTGAATGAACATTAGGAGTCCTCTACAAGGCTGCCTAAGAGTAGAAGGAAGGCAATCTCATTTCTTGCAGACAATGGAAATATTAATCTCAAAGCAATACAAAAATAAGCTTTAACAATGGATCTTACACTGACTTCTGTGTGTTAAAAAAAGAACAATGTTATGTTGAAGACACCGCAAGAAAGAGTATAAACATCCCAAAGATGACCTGGCCTGGTCCTGATCTGTAGGTCAAAAGCCCCAAAGAATAATTGCAGCCCAGAGCCCAGGTGCGTTCTGTCGCCCAGGAATCATGTACTCTCCAGCTCATGGTCTTAGGTTTGTAGGTCGTGGCGTTTGTTACTACTTGAAATTTCCAACACCCTTGTGGTTACCCAAAATAGAAGGTGGTGCAGAAGTCCAACCTGGAGTCTCAAAGGTGTGTTCGAATGTGTACAACTGTTTTAAAATAGGCCAAGCGGATAGATCTTAATCTGTAACATGAAAACAGGGCTCAAGTTACAGAATGGTGGAGCCTCCGCAATTTATAACCCAGGTTTGGCCCCGGTGATGGGCACTGTTTGTGAAGACCTTTCCAATTCCTTCTTCTCTTACCCAACGTGATATATGCAAATCTAAAGGTGACCCGAACTTAGTTTTTATCTGTCATTGCATGTAAAATTCACTACAGGGTAAAATTATAAAATTGACCAAACAAATGTACCCTAATATAATGCTATAAAATGAATTCAGCCTCAAGTTTCTCTTCTTTGGAAGCTTACGAGCAAGACTTGTATTTCTAATTTCTGAGAAATATCTCATTTCTTCAGTCATTTTTCTAATGATCTTAAATGCTGTTATTCTCCTTTGATAGTTGATTGATTCTGAGATCACACTGCTTTACTTGAGTGTCTGGATATGACTCAACTGAAACATGCCTAGTTTTAACCTTTGAAGCACCAACTTTTATGTGCTTTTCTTTTTAGAATATAGCCTATTAATTTCTTTCCCCCGCTGAATCCATTCTTACTAAAATTATTGCAAATCTCATTTTCTCTGTTGGTATCTCTTTTCTTTCTCTATGAAAAACTCTTCCTGTTGCTCCATTGACTCTATCACCTGATACTTAAATGAGTCTTCTATCGCAAATGGCATTAACAGCTAATTTAGTTCATCAGGGGTCTGAAAGGCTGCACCCAGACAGAACAAAGTGGCGGTCGCCGCTGGAGCCGCCGTGGCGCTCATGGGCAGGCCTGCAGGAGCCGTGGAGACCCCTCTCCCGCCTCAGATCTGGAACGTGCTGCGCTGCCCACGCTGCTGGCTATCATTTACCCATTCACTCCAACAATGTTTCTTAGCGCCTGCTCCTCGTCAGGGCTCTACCTGTGAAATCATCTGCTCCCCAGTTTTCAGCATGTGAAGGGGATGATTACATAGGATTTGTAATGTTCTTTCCAGCTATGATTCAAGTAAGTGCTGTACTATTGAAAAGTAAGAACTATAATATTGGTCCTGAACGTCTCCAGACTGGGCCCTGTTGAAGAAATGCTGTAGAGAAGTGTGGGGTAGGAACAATATGGAAAGCCTGCCTGCCCACAGTCTGCATGCTGGATTTAGCCATAAAACCTGAGTACCCAAAGTGGAGGCACTCAGGATAGGTTGGGGACAGAATGGGAGGAGGCAGGCTCAGAGAGACACGAGAAGACCTGAATTTTATGTAATTAAACAAGAAATCAGACAGAACTCACAGAAATCATAGGTCTGAAGTCATCACAGCCTTTCTACAAGGTAAAACAATAGAGAGGCTATATAGAAATAGCCCCATTTAAGGACGCGATTTATGAGCCCGTCAGGTAGCACAATGGTTTCTCTGTCCCTTACCACTTATCTTTGCCTTCGAAATATGTGTGTGCAGAAGGTGTTGTCTTTTATGCACTTTTTGCTTAATCTGTTCCCCAGTGCGTCAATTCAGTTCGTCAAGGCCAGTCTCTCTTAACTCTTTTCACCGAAACAAGCCAAGCCTTCTAGTCAGTATTGCTGCTGGTTTAGCTTGCCATCCAAGGTATCCCTATCTTGGCTTATTTGGTGTATATTCACCCAGTACACTCCAGCCACCAGACACTGTGTAGGAACCGGTTGTATTCATGTTTTTTGGGTATCGTTTTTCTTTCTTTCTTTCCTTTTTTTTTTTTTTTTGTGAGATGGAGTTTTGCTCTCGTTGCCCAGGCTGGAGTGCGATTGTGTGATCTCGGCTCACCGCAACCTCCGCCTCCTGGGTTCAGGCAATTCTCCTGCCTCAGCCTCCTGAGTAGCTGAGATTGCAGGCATGTGCCACCATGCCTAGCTAATTTTTTGTATTTTTGGTAGAGATGCGGTTTCTCCATGTTGGTCAGGCTGGTCTCGAACTCCTGACCTCGGATGATCCGCCCACCTCGGCCTCCCAAAGTGTTGGGATTACAGATGTAAGCCACCAGGCCTGGCCTGTATTTATGTTTTTAAAGGACTCCAGTATTCAAGGAGCCTACAGTATAGTAGGAAAAAGAGGTAAACAGTAACAACATACTGAACCCCTCCTCTGCAACCACCTGATGGAGTAACCAATATTCATGTAAAGTCTCATTTAATCTTCTCAGAAACCTCCCAGAGAGGTACATAGGGTTGTCTGCTTTATTTTTTTTTTTAAGACAGAGTCTTGCCTCATCATCCAGACTGGAGTACAGTGGCATGATCTCAGTTACCTGCAACCTCCGCCTCCCAGGTTCAAGCGATTTTCCTGCCTCAGCCTCCCGAGTAGCTGGCATTACAAGCGTGCACCACCACACCCAGATAATTTTTGTATTTCTAGTAGAGACAATGTTTCACCATGTTGGCCAGGCTGGTCTCGACCTCCCGACCTCTAACGATCAGCTCGCCTCAGCCTCCCAAAATGCTGGGATAACAGGCATGAGCCATCATGCCCAGACTGTCTGCTATATATAGATAAGGAAATCCAGGCTCAGGGAGATTAAGTAACTCTCCCAAAGTGACATGGCTTGCCATGGGAGAACCACGCCTGGAGGTCAGCTGTGCCTGATTCCAAAGCCTCAGTTCTTTCCTTAGAATGTAATCACTGCTGTGATTGAAGGATACATCTTCAATTACCATTCATTATAACCATAGTCAATCAATGTTAAATTAGTGTGTATTTGTTTGTAACAGGGTGGATAGGATTATAACTCTGCTCCACCCACCTGCTAAAGGAATGATAGATTCTCACGGGGCCTTAGAAAGTCCTTTCTTCGCTGTTTCTTCCAGATCATTTCTTTCAATGCCACTATCTTTCCTCTTCAGCCTTCTCTACTGACTAAATGAAGTGATGATGATGCTGTTGCTCAGAAGAGATTGTTACGTCAACCACAGGGCAAAGTGATTCGCTTAGATATGAGAATCTTCTCAATCCAGTTGTTTGACAATCCTATGTATTCCTGTTTAAAATTAAAATAGAAAAAAAAAAATACGCAAAACCTAAAACTTTGAAAGTGAGCTATCTGAAATAAAATATAAGGAAATTAAATTCAATATCTGGGCGTGCCCAGTCCATTCCATTTTCCCCATCAGCAAAGTAAGTATCTATGTTTTTGAAGATCAATTTGCAAAGAAGTTTTTTCTATGTAATGAAAAAACAACTGTATTAATGATGACTGTGCCCCAGCTGTGGTTTTCCAGCATTGTAGTCTCCGCCCTCTTCTTAACGCTGTAAGGTGAAGAACGACATGAGGAGAACGAGGCTCAGTGATCTTGCCCACACCAGGAAGCTAATACGGGGCGAACCAGCAATTTATCTCAGAGCTCTTTCTCCTCCCAGCCCATGCTCTCAAGATGATGCGGAAAGCAGCAGTAACCAACACGTAGGGAGTGCCTACTGTGTGCTGGTGTTGCTGAAGAGCTTTGCATATATTAACTCATTTAAGCCTCGTAACAAGGGCGGTTAAGAGGCTTAAATGAGTTAATAATATAACAACAGCTATAGTGCTTATTTGGTGGGCAAGAGAACTGAAGCCCAGGAAGACTGTAGCAGCCGCAGAAGTTGGCAATAAGAGTCGGGCTTGATGGTGGCGGGTGACCACAGACCATGCTCTGAATCATTGCAGTCTAACGCAGTTCTTGGCAAATGTGGATAGAAAGACAAAATATTTATACGAGATTGTCTGTAATAAAACAGAACGGCTATGATGTATATTCATTTCTTCCATTCATGATACTTATCAGAAACCATGACACAGGAATGCTTAGAACAATTTTCATGTTGCATGTGTATTTTTAATGTTGTTTAATTCTGAAAAATCACTGGCTTAATCAAACATGTCTTCGCCTCTGTTATGACTGACAGCGTTTGCCATTTTAAGAAATCATAAGATTCTTAAAGGTTTTTTTCTTTAACTCAAAGTCAGTACATTATGGCCTTGAATAATCTTTTCAAAGTTGCTTTTTCTGTCACAAGGACAAATTTCATCATTCAGTTTAGATTTTAAAAACTCCCTTAACTACGTTGGAATGACCCTGTTCAAAGTTCTCTGAACAATGATCTGGCGGTGTCCACTGAGAACAGAATAAACAATGGGTTCCTGTTTTGTATTTCCCGTAGATTATTGCTGTGTTCTTATTTCTCTTAATATCACTGATCAGTAAATGGTAGTTTTACAAAAAAAGAGCCAACTACTTTACTATATTTAGAGTCAAAAATATTCAAATGATGCAGCTCCCAGCTCATTTTTCACAGCAGTGCTTGCTCCATTAGGAGATGATAATGGGCCTGAGACTTCATGCCACAGCTGTTGTAAGCATTAGTTGTTGATACCCAGAAGTTCTTTCAAAACTTCTGGAAGAATTGTTTTACTAATATCTTAACGGCAGGCCCAATAGTCTACTGCTATCATTCAGCCAGTCCACTGTCATGAAGGTTGTTTTTAGATGATTGTTTCAGTTCTGTTTCTAGCTTACATGGAACAGATTACCTCAATTCAGCCATTTAACCAGGTGGGGTTTGCCTCAGATAACAAGAAATCCCACGGACAGGCAGTCCAGGGTAGGTTCTTCTTCAGCGTGCACTGGGGGCAGAATGACATCATCTACATTTCAGCCTACAAAACGAGGAACAGAACAAGGCTGGAAAGGCAAGGACAAAAGCCCCTCTTCTCAGGAGCTTTAGTGTCGTCACTGTGTATGTAAAGTTTTCAACAGGATGCCTTGCCTGTGGCTTAGCGGTCAGAAGAAACTGCAAGGAATCCGGGAAGGTCGGTTGCTAACTGGGTGAATTTTCAGGACTCTGTAGTAAGGAGGACTGCAGAATGGGTCCTCGGGAGGCAGGAGGCAGTGTCTACCACACCTCTTACATACTGACTTATTTTACGGAGTAATGAATATGGAAATGGTGACTTCATTGTAAAATAAAACGGATCAGATAGAACCTCAAACTGAAAATGATCCTCAAAGGAATTCTTGCCAAGAGAAGGAGGGCCTTTGCTAGAAGCTAAAAATGTGAGCATCTACTCTGACTCAGACGGCAGCTTCCCGCCCCTCTGCCTGAGTGTGGAATGTCCGTCACTGCCGGCAGAATGTGCCCTCTCATGCCTCCACTGGAGACCCGTCTACTGCTGCCCCAGGGGTCGAAACAAAGACTTCGCATTTTTTATTTTTAAACTAAGACATGGTTACTGATTTCTTAACTTGTCTCTCCCATACCATTTTGTTTAGTAGATTGACTTTGCTGGGTAAAGCATTCCCTTCCAGACATCCCTATATCATAGTATACATAAAATCAAGAATATCTGCAGCACAGAGGTAAACAAATGAGGTTCCTAATAGCCAGAGGTGGCCAGGCCAGGCGCTTTAGCTGCCCAAGGCCTCACTTGGCAGTTATTGCTACCCGCAGAAGTAGAAAGGGCCTGGTTAGAAGACAGACAACACAGAAAATATTTCTATGTCCAGTCTGAGGGTTTGTGTTTCCAGCCTCATTTATTCAGGAAGAAGTGTGTCTTACACACTTGATACCAAGAATCTGTAGTTCCTTCTAATTATTGAATGCTGGTCAACCATCCTTCATTGTTCTTTATTCATCCTTCACCTTTGCGAGTTTCTAGCGTTGTGTGTATTATGTGCCATCCCTGCAAAATTAACTTTTGTGGTCATAGTAATTATGGAATTGTGCCGTGGATTGTCGGATTCGTTCAGTTTTCTTAACGTCTCAGAAAAGATATTTTTCATGCTGTATCTTGGTGATGTCAGAGTGTTTTACACATTTATGAAGAGTCATTTTAAAACATTGTTGGGCCATAGCAAGCTTTCCTCTGCCCAAGTGATAGAAGGGAAGGTTACATAGCCCCTTCCAAATCAATGCATAGCCCCTCTCCTACCCCAGCCTCTGACTCCTGCTGTGTAGTCTATGACGCACAAAAGTCTCCTGTTCACTCCTGTTGACATTACTTGGCTATTTGCCAGAAAATAAGATTGTAAATCTCCAATCGTCTCAATCAGTGACTATTAATTCATTGTCTGTCTATAACTCATACGTAATATGGCCATGAGAAAGAGTTTTGTACCGTTGGAATGACGGTGACCTGACCAGGTGGAATGGTTGGCTACTTTGTACCTGCCTGTCTGCTCATAAAACTACACTGCAAATAATCACATGTGGTTTCAGGTGGTATAACTGCCAAGCAATATATAAACAAATACAGAATTCTCTTAGTAGCCCTAATCAGAAGACATGTTTATCAGGGACCTCACTCCACCCTAGTGGAGTACCACATCCTTGTGAAAAAGGTCTAGGAATATGATATATGAATGCAAGTAACTTGTTTTATTTAAATCTATTTTAGAATAAATGCAAAATAAGATAACAGAACATATTATATCCTGAAGGGAAAAAACAAGTGGCATCTGCATCTTAAGACAGCTTTCAAACCAAATGTGTAGCTACAAAGCAATATTTCAGAGAATCGTCTTGCTTGGAAACAGCTACTTAATTAGAATACATATTTTTTTTTTTTTGCTTTTTATGTGATCAGATACTTTTTATTTCACAAGTTCTGATAAATATAGAACCAAAAAATGTACTCCTGTGCTGCCTAATGCCTTAGGCAGAACTTATTTAATCATTTACTTATTCAACAACTACACATTGGCCCCGACTTAGGGCCAGGCACAAATGCAATACCTATGTGAGGAATGTAAGTATTATGAGGGGCACGTGGGAGCTGATACACCAGTGGAGGAGGGGGTCTTCGATCCATTGCTCCAACAAATTCAAGCAACTGAGCTTGAATTTAGAAGGAATGAGGAAGGTGATTCTTTAAGAGTTAAAAAAAAGCACAGGGCGGGGGCTATGCTGGTGGAACAGGGAAGTCCTTCCTGAGGAAGAGATGCTTGAACGCTGGAGGCTGCGTTCCCATCAGAGGGAGCCTCGCGAGCCAGAGCCCTGCACGTGGCACAGTCCAGGAACGGAAGGGAGGCTGGCGAGGCTGGAGGCAGCGCGCTGGGAGGAAGGTGGTGGAGATCTGGCGGGAAATGCCGCAGGACACCAGGACACGCGGGGCCTTCAGCAGGCCACATGAAGAAGGCTTAACGATTTTCATATCAGATTTAGCAACTGTTGCATATGCTCCATTTCAAATGGAATAGAAATAACAAGAAAAGCTAAGTTGTGGTTATGTAAACAGCAGGAGGGCTTTTTAAATTCACTAAGCATTCAGGGAGCCAGTTTAAAACAAAGTTTCAGGCCAGGCACGGTGGCTTACACCTGTAATTCGAGCACTTTGGGAGGCCGAGGTGGGAGGATCACCTGAGACCAGGAGTTTGAAACCAGCCTGGCCAACATGGTGAAACCCCATCTTTACTAAAAATACAAAAATCAGCCAGGCATGGTGGCATGCACCTGTGGTCCCAGCTACTTGGGAGCTGAGGCAGGAGAATCGCTTGAACCCAGGTGGCAGAGGTTGCAGTGAGCCGAGATTGCGCCACTGCACTCCAGCCTGGGCAGCAGAGTGAGACTCCATCTCAAAAATAAATAAATAAATATAGTAAATAAAGAAACCAAAGTTTCAACTAGCAAACTGAGCTTTAACAAAGGTTTTAAGACATTATTTCCATATAACCTCTTTCAATGATATATGTCCTTTAACCTTTTGTGAAGACTTTCACCTCATTTGATAAGCCCCAGCGCCAGATGGTAAAATGACACATGCTGACAAATCACCTCCTCAAAAACATTTACTTAACATCAAAAGCCGGGCAGTGGAAGTGACTGGACACGTGATTTGACTCGTTTGACAGTGTCGCCAATAGGCACAAATCAGGGCAGACTGCCAAATGTCATCCGGATAAGCCCAAACAAGCAGAGGTTTACGAGTTAGTGAGGCGGGTACAGTTCCATTTCTCTGCCTACCTTTAAGGACACAAGTGCAGGGAGCTCGCGTGACTGGTCTAACGTTACTCAACCGATGGGCTTTCGTTTCTCAGCCCAACACATGCATGCATTGTCCAGCACGTGGCATGCCATGGGGGAGGTTCCTGGAGAGGACCTGACGATGCTTACCACGTGCCGAAGCTACCAGGTACCCTTCTTTTTCTTGCACCAGCTTCACTTTGTTGAGTGTGCTTGAAGCGGACAAGCAGAAAAGGTGTGACTCCACTTTAGTCTTGCCTTCGCTTTGCTTACGATGTGCTTCACTTCAGTGCCCGCCCCTTCTGTTAGTCCGCTGTAGCTGCTTTCCATAGGAGAATCTCACTGCTGTTTCAAAATGTCTTTGAAACTCATGCCAGTGTTTCAGATGGTCTTGCTGCCTCTCCCTAAGCACTAAAATAGTTAGCTGAGAGAATAACACATTGTTCTCCTGGGATATTAGACAATGCCACTAAACGGACAGGGGCCAGAAAAGGCTGAAACATCTATAGCACAACTCACTTTTCAAAGGGCTGCAAGGGTAAAGAATGTTCTCTGGAAAACAATACTCATGGGAAAACGACATTCAGTTCCTTCCTACCGGGATCCCTCAAATAATAGGAAGCGATGAGGAATCAATTGAGAATTCTGTGTTCTCTTGGGGAAAAAAACGTAAAACAACATTCAAAGAAACCCTCTGAATAGATGTGTTCAAAAAATCATGCCCATGAAAGTCCTTGGAAATCACCACAGTATCTTTAAAAAATTACTAAATTTAGCCACATATGGAAATCTGCACAGTTTTTCAAATATATTTTGATTATTGAACCAACATTCATGTACCATGTACAAAGCAGCAGACTTTTCCATGGCCCTTTCAGATAACAATCTTTACCCTCGCGACAACCCAATAAGAAAGGTCTCATTACAGAGGAGAAAACGGAGGTATGGGGAGGCTAAGTAAATGACCTATGGCCACAGCCACGCCTAAGTGGCAGGATCAGGATTTGAACCCAGGAACCCTGCCTCTACACTCTCTACTCTCAAGTATTATGCAGTTTAAAAAGTTTTCTGAAAGGATCAACCAAGAAAGTGAGAAGTAAAGCTACAGATGGTCTCTGCATACAGAATTGGAAGTTTTAAATGTGACCACAGTGAGCCCAGATTCTCTCTTGCAGTGAGGATTCTATTTTTACCAGGCTCTCTGAAACACACAATGCTTGGGTGCCGCCTGAAAAAGTGAGAAGTCATTTGGCAAACTATGGAGGTTATTCAGATACACTCAAAGCTGGCGTGCTCACTTATTTAAGGCCGGAACAGAGGTGTAGAGAAAAACAGAAGGCCTCTCTACTCCAAAATATGGGTCTTTCTCACCAGTTCTAACAATTGCAGAGTTATTTGGGTTAACAAGATCCTCTCTTGGGATGTAAATATCCTGGAATATGGTTTGAGTTGTGTCAACTATGCCTTAATGATGTACATTGTTTTAATTGGACCAACACATCCCAGAACCCTCTCGGGTGTTTTTATTATGTTAGGGAGGGAGAGAAAAAAATATACAATGAATCTGATTTTCAGCATTTTCATCCTTTTGTTTCCCTCCTCATCTCTATCCAAAAGATGATTCCTGTCCCAGCCTCTGAAACCAAACCTGTGGCTATGTAGTGTTTGCGAAACACAGTTTCCAGGGCTCCTGGCCCCACTTGGACTTAACACCGGGGTTCTTGTGGCAAGGTCCTTACCTTATTCCTCAGAGCCTGCGTCTCTGCGCAGATAACTTGCCCTAGGGTGCTAGCTTTTCCAAGACTGAGGATGTGCCCTGCTTTACCCAGCCTTCTGTGGAATGCCACGCCTGGAGCAGCTGGGACTCTGTCACACCTGCAGAGGCATGGAGGCCCTCTGCATGGCTTCCCCCTCACCCCGCTGGCTGCAGCACCCACCCATTGCCCTGGCTGTGTGGGTTCAACTCTCTTCCCCCTCTGCACAGGACCTGTCTTTCCAACACCTGGCAGTCCCCAAGCATCTGCCCCCTCACTAGCAAGAGTGTCTGGTCTCTAGAGCCTGGCCTTTCCACATCCAGCCTGATGGGACTCTCAGTGCTGGCTTTACCCTGGAATCAGCTGTTCACATATGCAGATGCTTGAGTCACCTCCAGAGTCATTAAATCCGACTCTCTAGGGGTGGGGCCGGGGTCCTGGTGTGTTTAAAAGTTTACCTTGTATTCATTCACCCAGGGATGAGAGACACTACTTTACATCAATTTCTCTCAAGTTTCAGCATGTTTACACACAGCCTGGGGATGTTGTGAAAATGCACATGCTGCTCAGTAGGTCTGGGTGGGGCCTCAGGTTTTGCATGTCTACCAAGATCCTAAGTGATGACGTTAAGGTTGGTCCATGGACTGCTTTTCTAAGTGGCAAGGCCCAAGACCAGCGGTTCTCAAAGTGTGGTCAAGAATCACCTGGAAACTTGTTTAGGATGCAAAATTTCAGACCCTGCTAGATGTACTGATTCAGACACTCTGGGGTGGACACAGCAATCCGTTTTTACAAAGCTCCCAGGTCAACGATGCTCACTACCCTTCAAGAACCATTGGCCCACGTGGCACGGCCCAGTGGAAATATAACACAAGTCACATATGTAAGTTTAAATTTCCTAGCGGTCAGATTTGAAAAAGTAAAAAAGAAACAGATGAAATTAATTTTAACAAAATATCCTATTTAACACAAGATGTCCAAAATATTGTCAAACACATGAAAATTAATGTGATGATTTGCGTTCTTTTTTCAACATGCAGTCAATATAAAAATGATGATCATTTACATATTTTAGAAAGAGAAAAAATTTGTTTTTATTTGTACAAGTTTGTGGGACACAAGGATAGCTTTGCTACATGGATATACTGCGTAGGTAGTAAAGTCAGATTTAATGAGTGTATCCACCACCCGAAAAATGAACATCATACCCACTGAGTAATTTCTCATCATTCACCTTTGTGTGTGTGTGTGTAAAAATCTGACATGCGTTTTACACTCACGTGACATTTCAGTTCTGAATAGCCACATTTTAGGAGCTCAGTAGCCGCCTGTAGCCGCCGTATTGGATGGCAAAGCTTTACACTTAGGGCAGTGATGATGGAACTGACTTCCATCGGTTGCTTGCTGTGTGTCAGACATTACTCAGTTAAGCATTTTATGTGCATTGTTTGTTTGAGCCCTATGACAACTCATTATCATTCTCATTTTATATGAGGGCAGGTTATGCCAAGGTCCTTTTTAGTGTTCACCAAGATATAAGAAATCTACTCCAATGTAAACCTGTTCAAATTATTCTATATTTTAAAAATTCGTTTATTTAGATGTATATATTTTAGAGACAAGGTCTCACTCTGGTGACCAGGCTGGTGGAGTGGCGTGATCATAGCTCAGCTGTAACCTCGAACTCATGGGCACACAAGATCCCCCCACCTCAGCTTCCTGAGGGCTGAGACTGCAGGCGCATGCCACCACATACAGCTTTTTTTTTTTTTTTTTTTTGAGTGAGGGGGGTCTTGGTATCTTACCCATGCTGGCTTCTAACTCCTGGGCTCCAATGGTCCTCACACCTCAGCCTCCCAATGTGCTGGGATTACAGGTGTGAGCCACCACACAGGGCCCAAATTATTTTAAATATACTTCTTTGTGAAATAGAAAAAAGAGAAATAACAAAGAAAAAGGTTTTGTTGTTGTTGTTTGTTTTTTGTTTTTGTTTTTGAGATGGAGTTTCGCTCTTGTTACCCAGGCTGGAGTGCAATGGTGTGATCTAAGCTCACTGCAACCTCTGCCTCCCAGATTCAAAGGATTCTCTTGCCTCAGCCTCCAGAGCAGCTGGGACTACAGGCACCTGCCACCACACCCAGTTAATTTTTATATTTTTAGTAGAGACAGGGTTTCACCATGTTGGCCAGGCTGGTCTCAAACTCCTGACCTCGTGATCCACCTGCCTCAGCCTCCCAAAGTGCTGGGATTACAGGCATGAGACACCGCGCATGGTAAA
Organism: Sapajus apella; assembly: GCF_009761245.1. Taxonomy (NCBI): domain Eukaryota; kingdom Metazoa; phylum Chordata; class Mammalia; order Primates; family Cebidae; genus Sapajus; species Sapajus apella. The sequence continues at coordinate 19,136,621 of NW_022436979.1, read as the reverse complement.
ATATAGTTTTAACATAAGGTCTGTTGAGCCAAAGGATTTCACTATTTTGAAATAGCGCTTGAAATAGTAGTCAGGCAACCATTTTTTTTTTACATGGCATAATCAGTATTTTCCATAATCAATTTCAGTGTCTTTCCTTAACTGCAAAGAAAGAATTGAATTATATGAGCATCTAGCAACCATCCCTCACATTAATTGTGAAATATATCAGGGCGGTTTTTTATACTGGATTCAGGTTGAAGACTTTCTTCATCTCCCGACGGCAAGCCTCTCAGGAGTACTTTCTGACTACCTAAGCATTCTTTTTGTATTGGGGAGTAGGGAGTTGAAAGGAAACGGGGATTTTATCTACATGCAGTGGAAGCTTTCGTAAAAATACTTAACTGCTTCTTTGGTAGAAAGTAACTAATTTTCCTTCCTGTTGGTGTTGTGAAGGCATAAGGACTCAATGGAAGCCTGAAGTTGGTCTGTGACGCATAGTATGTTCCTTCATCCACAGTAGAAAGAGATCTCAGTCTTCAGCTTCCATGATGTGAATAGCCTCATCATGTGAAAAAGTCTGTAAAACATTTAAAAAATTCTGTTTTTGTTTATTCTTGCTGCATCTGTGTGCTGTGTACCCCTGAAGGCAAGGACACTTCATTCTGCCAACCACTGTATTCTCAGAGTGCTTGGCTTATAGTAAGCTCTGAAGTGTTTGACAAATAAATATTTACTGAATGAATGAATGAATGAATACAACTTCTTAATTTTTAATTCCAGAAACAAAAGGAAAGCTCCAAGTTTGTCAGTCATTGCCAGTGACCCAACCAGAATGATTCCTTCACTGGCCTGTGGAGGCAGAAGCAGGGGTCATTGTTTGTCTGCCTCATGTCACTGAATGGCCCCCAGTCTCTGCCAATAGATAAGAGATGTCAACACTTATCCCGGTAGCTTTCAAAAATAGCATAGTTAATGAAACTGGAAATTTAGGTGCATGCTAGAAAGAAAGTATCTGTCTCCAATCTTAAGAACAGACTAGCAGCAGATAACTGCTACCAGCGAGCTCTCCAGTATTTCTTCACAGCCCGTTCTAAGCAAGCCAGGAAATCTCAGCAGAAAAGCCTTCCTTCTCCATAAAGCATAACTAGGACATCTCATTTTCAATGAGTCAGGTAATTCATCTCGAAAACTTGAGGAGGATGGCAGGGCACTGTGTTTCTTTAAGATTCCAGTCAAGTTTGGGTTTGTTTTGTTTTCAGTGGGGCTGGCAGTTTTCCTCAAAATTTAATGAATATTTGCACAATGAACCAAGTTGTTGTGGGTTTCCTGGCTGGCGTGTTTTCCCCCCTGGAGTGGGGGGTGGCGATCCGGGCAAGGGATTTTTCATCCCTCTGCAGACAACCCCGGCTGCTGTGAACGCTGCAAATAGCTCCAATGCTCTCAGAACAGTGGCACCACCCAGCAGCTGGGATTCTTTCCCTCTCTTATTTGCCACTCTCTTGCCTTTTTTTCCTTCAGACACTTGGATTGGACTTAATCTTAAACCTCTGGAGTTCAAGACCTTTTAAAAAGGGTTAAATAATCTCTACAAGGAAAAGGCCACTGACTCCTACTTCCTCTGTGTAGAGCAACCGTTGAACTCAGCTGCCTGTAGGTAAGATTTCTTATTCCGGAATTATTTAATTGTTTTCTGATATGTTCATGACGAATGTCTTTAAAATAGCTTATTTGTAGTGAAAATAATAAAGGGGAGTTGTGAACAGTTCCCAGATAAATATTGTGTTCCAGAATAGAGCAGGAACATCGGGGCGCTTTTGTGGCTGTCATTTTAAACTTTGCTTAAAGTTCTCAGACCAGTGACCTGCAGTACGGACCTCACTGTGACTGGACCCTGGATCAGAGGTCTAATTAAGCCTGATTGCCAAAGCAATGAGAGGATCTTTCAGACATCATCCTTTTGTTGTTTAGACTGCTTTATTTTTAACTTTCCAGGGGCATTTTTAAAAAAAAGGAAAAAGATGCAACCATCCACCTAAGTAAAGAGAACATAGATAAGTAATTGTTCTCTAAGGGCAGTGAGAGGGCTGTATTGTGTGACGTTCTCCTTTCATTCCTGTTTTGCTCATTGCTGGTGTAGAATTAGTGGTTGTTTGGGGGCATTTGGGGGTTTTGTTTTGGTTGTCATTGTTTTGTATGTTCCCAGCACATTCTAGGGGGCTGTTTTGAGGATTCCTTACTAAGCTGAATATCTTTTGCCAGGTATAGTTGCTGGCAGATTTCTCTGATGTGACAGTGTGGTATTTTGGGTCAGTTTTGGCGGCTCCCCTCTCGCCCTCTGTATGCCTGCGCTTGACATTTTGCAAAGTACTTTGATCTGTGGACTTTAACTTCAAACACGGCGTTCACTTTGATTGTGGCTATTTACTATGTTCACTGAAAAGTCTCCTTTTTTTTTTTTTCATTTGGTTTCATGCTTTGATAGCATTTCCTTTGAATAATTGATTGGAGCTTTGGTTTTCCTCACTGATACATCTTAGATTTTACTTCTAGAGGGACGCCCAATTGAAAGAAAAGTGTTCCCTGGTAAGGTTCTCCCCGACATTGACTTCATGGCAGTTCGTGGCCCCTGCCTGGCAGCTGTCTCAGAGGAAGCAGCAGATGACGGTGTACAGAGCCTGGCCCTGGCTGCCCTGCTGCCTCCGTATCTCCGTGTGCCTTGGGACCCAACTGGTACTTTTTTTAAACATGGATGTCGAAATCTTTGGAGTCCAGAGATTTTTTTTCTCCAGAAAAGTTTATTGGTATCGCAGACCACATGTCAAAGGAAAGCATGAATTTTAACCACATAATGATATTCTGAGTAACCAAAAAAAAAAAAAAAAAAAAAAAGGAAGAAAAAACAACCAGAAAGAAAAAGAAAATTAAAATCAAAAGAAAACTGGGGGAAAAAGCCCTCAGTAGCCGGAAGTCTGTTTTATGAGGGAAACTTCTGCTGTGTCAGGGATCAGGGATTTCTTAAAAATGTGTTTCATAAAATGGGCAACACGTAGCACTTACCATCCAGTCAACTTGGAAATATTCTCTTCATTGTAAAGAAAGCACAAGGGCGTATCACATGTGTTCCCTTTTTCTTGCCCACCCCAAGGACAAGGTATTTCCAAAGTCCTCAGCCAAATACAGAGTTTGACGTTCCCCGGCAAACCGTCCCTGCGTGCTCTGTTGAAGGTTAGGAAGAGAATGAGCCTAATCCTGTCAGGAGACTGTTTAAGTCCCAGTCAAGGACGATGGCTCCTCAGCGCTGACGCAGTCTGCCCCCTGTCCTCTGCACCTTGCTAAGAAGGACAGACGTAAGTGGCCACAAGGACATTCTCCAAAGGGGCGGAGCTGTGGGGAAAGATATGGCAGAGATCCCCCTGGATTAGGGGCAGATACAATGGAATCTCCAGAATTTGGAGATGTTTAGTACAATTTTGTAATTTCCCAAACCTAGGCATTTCATTGCTACTTTTCCCCTTCAAATCTACAATATAAGAAGCATGTTAATCATCGTATTGATGTGTACAGTTAACATTTTAAATCCTCCCGTTATTTTGAGTCTGGGCTTTGTGGGAGAGAGGGTTTAGCTAGAATACTCGCCCCTACTAGGTACAGGAAGGCTTGCTCTGGCAGTGCTGAGTGCAAATATATGCTAGAGGCAAGTCCAGCAGCAAATTACACAGCACCAGGATGACCCCTATTTGGAGAACGGTAGGTGACCATTCCATTCCCAGGCAAGCCATGTTTTTCCTGTTTTTGGTTTTCTCTCTGGTTCTCTTCACCCGTTAATTTTACTTGGAAACCCTGGATTGTTTGAATGTGAAACTGCAGGTGAAATCTAGCCAAAGCCACTAGTTTCACACAGGCTCCACATGAAAGAAGCATTCTACCCAGCCTTGCACGAAACTTGGTGGGTGTTGCCAAAGGCTTCATGAATGTCAGTCAGCCTGGATTTGAAACATGACCCAAGGCCAGGTGACTTCTGGTGACTTTGAGGCTCTATTGTATTAGCATAGAATCTGCCGAACAAGGGCAGCCCTGTTTCCGCATCTTCTACTGTAGTTTCATGGGTGAACACTTCTTTCCCCAATAAACTCCCATTTATCTCATGATCACTGAAAGCCAGGTTCAGTCCTAACATGAATGGTTGTAGCTGTGGTATTGGAGCACGGGCAGATAGAGGTCTGCGTTTTAAATTCCAGCAGCCTGATCCCCAGTGGTGTGAACGTGTTGGTAGAATTCATCTGAAGGAAGGAAGTCCCGGGAGAGCCATGGAATGTCTTTCTTTGCTTAAATATACCTCTGTGCTCGTGAGGAACAAACAGTAACATTTTGCCCGGGTCTGTCCGCTCCACAGTGTGCCTTTTGTTCGCTCTCCGAAGGTGGTGTCAAATATATTGGTGGAAAAATAATAAACTTCCAGATATTTTTTTTCTGCCTGCTCAACTGATATACTCCAAGGGAACATTGTAAGCATTGAGAAGTCCACTCCTGCGGCTGGGAACGTAAGGGATACTGAGAATAAAGGAGCCCTCAGCAGAGGCAATGTCCCTCAGAAAAGCATGGCGACCTAGAGTTTATGTGGGTGTTAGCAGTCAGGTGGGACCTGGTTGGGAAGGTGTGCACGTGTGTTTTCTGGGTGGGCGTAGTAGTGAACAGAGAGGAAGAGGAGGATTTGTCAGCTTTGTTCAGCAAATCTGTCACATCAGAAACAAAAGTAATCAAGCCCAGGAGCTGAAAGCATTCCTTTCTTTTGTAGATCATATAAATTTATGTTGGCTGAATATTGAAATTTTTCAGATTATTTTTTCTCATTAGAGACACCAAGTGTTAGGATTCCAGGCATAGTAAATAATCTCCAATGAAAATATGACCCACTGGGAGACCTGAATTGTTGCAGATAAACTCCCATGAGTCAGTCTCCGGAAGGTCCTCATGGTTCTCTGGTAGTTATGAAATGCTAAGCCAACCAGGACACTAAGATTTGACTTGTCCTTTTCTTAATTGGAAGATTTTTAAACTCATGAAGAATTTTCACAAAAATGAATTTGCGGCCTCACCAAAGATTTACACTGTCTTTGGTGAGATGTATAGATGTAGATTCATTCTTCGAACCTATATGTAGATTCAAATTAAATTACCATCAAATTTCATTTTAAAATTTTATAATCACTTATTTATTAAATAAAATTGACTTTCATTAAAGATATAGTTTGCATGTTAGCAGATGACGTGCAGTGGACGGCCTATCAGGGAAAGCATTTGAAAAGCTATTGCAATAATGTAATTCAGAAGTGCTATATGTAGAAGCCGCTTTTTCACACTGGCTTCACTAGTCATAGTGTAGCATCTATTCAGCATGTATGATTTTGAGATCCACAGACTGGTACAATGAGCAGAGAAAAGGAAGATGTTCAAATGTAGGTTCTAGAGAAAATCATTCAGAACCATCCTACAAGGAAGCTCTCACTGAATGTATCAAGGTGTAAGAAGTTCAGTACTTTTAAGTCATTCATCATCCATAGCAAAACAGCAAAAGGGAAACAATAGGCCAGGTGCGGTGGCTCACACCTGTAACCCCAGCACTTTGGAAGGCCAAGGCAGGTGGATCACTTGAGGTCAGGGGCTCAAGACCACCTGACCACCATGGTGAAACCCTGTCTATACTTAAAAAAAAAAATTTAAAATTAGCCAGGCATGGTGCTGCACACTTGTAATCCCAGCTACTTGGGAGGCTGAAGCGTGAGAATCGTTTGAACCCAGGAGGCGGATGTTGCAGTGGACCGAGATCCCACCATTGCACTCCAGCCTGGACAGCAAGAGTGAAACTCTGTCTCAAAAAAACAGGGATAAAAATGCCAACTTGAGAATCTACACTAAGCTAGAGTATGTGCAAATGTTTCTCTAAATCATTAAAAATCTTATTTCAAGGAGACGTCATTTGTCATCTAAAAAATCAGTGCCTTAAAAATCTTTTTGTGCTTAATTGACTGTCAGGAAAAAATGGAGTCCATGTAATCTTTATTTATTTCTCAAGGACATATTACAGCCTAAATTTACATATTCAATATACTTGTTTTCTTTTCTAAAAAAAAAAAAATCAGCATCTGTGTGATCGGGACATGACGACACAAAACAGTAGCAGCAGTAGGCTCCCCTGGTAGAACAAAGAGGATTATTTCTCAGAAGCAGATTACACAGTCGTTTCCGGAAGTCATCATTCTCCAACCAAGTTTTTATTAGTTATTTGGATATTATGTTTTTCTCTGAAATAAGTAGTAGTAGAGTCTGACCATCCCTACTCTAGAAGTCTGAAATTCAAAATGTTCCAAAATCTGGAACATTTTAAGCCCCACCCACATGATGCCACCAATGGACAATGAAGATGATGTCAACACTGTGGAAACTACACGTACAGATGCCATGGTGACAATGTGATGGGCTAATCGAAGGAATACAGCAGAGTGCATTCATAACAGAACAGGGAGACATGTCTGTTTATAAACTCAAAGAGAGACTTCTAAGACAAAAATCGCTCTTAAAGGGGCAGAGGACTCTGGAGAAAACATTTTAAAAGCCATCCAGCAGAATGCCTCCTCATTTCTTAGAGGACCCGTGACACACCCGTGGTGTGTCAACTGCTTCTGATGTTTCTTATCACCTAAAAAAGAAAAGAAAATACAGTGTACAGTTTTGCTCATAACACAGCATCCTCAGTGGCGACTAAAAGCCTGCGTTGTATGTTGCTGCTGTTGTGTAACAGCTGATAAAGGAAAACAGTGCCATTCCTGTGCTGCCCACTTACCTAAACACATTATTTTTCACTGTATTAATAGTATGTATTTTTACTGTTTTAAAAATAGTCGTATTTTCTACTGTTAAGTACTTATGTCTGAGTAAGGGTAGGAAAATGATTGCTTGTCGGTAACAAATTCCGTCAGGAATGATGTGATGCCAGTCAACACCAGCTTTTCTAAGTGTGTGGCTGAGATATTGACACCTGTGCTTTCTGATGGTTCCATGTACACAAACTTCATTTTGTGCACAAAACTGTTAAAAGCATTGTATAAAATTACCTTCAGGCTATTTAGATATGATACATATAAGTGAATTTCACGTTTAGATGTGGATCTCAGATAAGTCAGGATGATAGGCAGATATTCCAAAATCTGAAAAAAATCTGAAAAAAAATGCAGAATGTGTCTCCAGTCTCCCATGTGGAGATCATTTCAAGGGCTGAGTTTTTTCCTGGCGCTGCAAGATGCTCCCCAGTCATTCTGTGTATTTCATGTCCCGGTCCTAAAATCAATTATTTCTTCGAGGAGCTCTGGTTACTTCTATTGAGGAATGGTGTCAGTAATGAAGACCAGGACACCCATTTTAATTTTTGAATGTGATCTTATTGGCCACTTAATTTTTCGCTTTAAGAAAATTTTATTTTTCTGTATGGAATTCCACTCTGTAGCTGACAATACCTTGATCTGGTGTATATAGGTAACCTTTCTTGCTTTTTCAAAAGAGCAGATCACATGTTGCCCTTGCATACTGCCCTTTCCCTCACTTTGAAACAAATTCAATTAAATATGATAAAATTTACTTTTTTTTTTTTTTTGAGTCAGAGTCTCACTCTCTCGCCCAAGCTGGAGTGCTGTGGTGCAATCTTGGTTCACGGCAACCTCCACCTCCCAGGTTAAGCGACTCTCATGCCTCAGCCTCTTGAGTAGCTGGGATTACAGGCGTCTGCCACCACGCAAGCTAATTTTTGTACTTTTTGTAGAGATGGGGTTTTGCCATGTTGTCCAGGCTGGTCTCATATTCCAGACCTCAAGTGATCCACCCGCCTCAGCCTTCCAAAATGCTGGGATTGCAGGTGTGAGCCACTGCACATGGCCAAATTTGTTTTTATTGTTAGTATTGGTGAGAGATTCAAAGCCTTCGATATGGTCTTAAAATATAATCTTAAAAGATAGAAATCAGTTGTTTCTTCCTTAAATGGATGCAAGAACATTGTGCATTATTTAAAATATGATCAGTCTAGGACATTAAGTGAACATGGGAGTCTGTTACCAAGCCTTCCACATAGTATGTGCCAGGAGCCATGCCACATACAGATGAACAGTCTGGTAAGAGGGCTGGACACATACCCCTGGGCCATAACACTCTGCAAAAGCAGACAGGCAACGTAGTATCCCCCAGAACTCCGGGAGCTCAGAGCTGGAATTGGGAGCTGGGTGTATATCGCACTAGAAAATCACAGTATTATCACAAAGGAAAAGCTGTACGGAAATTGGGGACTTTGGTTTGGATCAGAGGGTATTCACATGGCAGAAGGTGATGGAGAGAAAACTCAGGACTCTAAGAATATTTAGGTCCCATGCAAAGCCCAACTTTATTTATTGAGAACAAAATCCTCACATTCAGGCCCATAAGTTGGTAATACTGCTGAGCAATATTCAAACCCTGGACAGTCCCTGTTACATGGATGTAATTGAGAAGACAAAGATGAGAGCGGTAGAAATAAGGTGAGACCAACTGGTGCAGAGACTGAGGCCTCGGGGCCGGTCAGTACTGCCCTCTTTATCTAGACTTTGTCCTGGAAAGTAAACCTCTACCTGTGAAATAATTACGTCTATAATTTTATCTAATGCTCAGTATTATCAGAGGTGAAAGGTTGTATTTTTATTGTTTCACCAAATGTATAGCTCTTTCATTTTCAATAAAACACAAGAAAACCATTGGTTCAGGCAATGAAGGAGACATTTCAAATGATAAATTTTGACTTTCCGTGCTTCACTGAGAGATAAGCAGGAGAGGTAAAGATTACAGAGAAAGACATGAATTTGCCAACAGTATAATGAGCCAAATGTCAGGACGAGGCTGGTTGAAGTAACCTGTCAGTATACCAAAAAGAATCACGTTGGTACATTGACACAGTTTTAAAAAAATATTTTGAAGACCAACTTGATATTAGAAAGAATGGAATAGAAACATTCATCTCTTGTTCTCAAATAAATGAATGCCTAGAAAAAAACAAAGAGATTGAAGCTAGCTTAATAGAAAAACACACTTACAGCATGTATTTTTAAGGCATTGCATGTTGGTTACTGTGACCCCCGGAATATGCTTGCCCAAGTACAACTTTAAATTGGTTTAGTGCTAGATCTTGACATGCTCTCAACTCAGTCGTACTTGTTTAGTTCAGTTCTGCAAACCTAAGAAATTTGGTTGGTATTGTGGTATCTAGAAGTTTTGTGTTTGTTTGAAATGAACTTTGAAATATTTCAAAACTATGTAACCCTCAAGTTTTAGAACAAATCGTTACTTTTCAACATACTCAAGAATGTTGAAAAGTTACATATGGGTACATTTTATGTGAATTTAGTGAATATACAATTAAATATAGTTTTCAAATATAATTTTGATCTCAATATAATTCTGGTCTAAAATATTTTCTATTTCACTTTTTTTTTTTTTTTTACCATAAGAGTATTCACTTTGAAAAAAAAATGGTTAAAGACGATGGTTAAGAATGGGAAACTATCCAAAACCTAATGTGGCCATGTAAATGTACAGCAAGATGGGAAAACCCACCCTTGTGGTCCCAGCAGAGCCAAGTATTGGAAGGTATGGCCTGGCACACCAGATGGTTCACCTCGTGTGCACATCTATGAGGAGGCCTGTGGTGAAGGAAGTCAGCAGGGATTGTTAGAAATAAAGATGGAAGTTCTGTGGGATTTCAGGAAGATGTCAGATGTCAAACTAAGGGATCCAGGCCTCATTCTGCTTCAGTCTATAAAAGGCAGTAAAACACTAAGTTTTGGAGAAAGCTTACAGAGTAACATCTCTTAGCAGCAGAAATTAGATTAAAAAATTTGTATTTCTGACATCAAATTAAATCAAGAAAGTTTTCTTTTTATATCTACTACCATGATTTTTATTCAAGGCGGAATAAGACAAAAATTAGGTGTTAACAAGTTTATAAAGTTTATATTGATATAATAGAAGACTGGCTTATGAAGGGAAACTAATAAATTCAAGTAAAAGAATGAAAACAGTGAAAAGGTAAATTCAGAGGTAGATTTTTTGTGGAAAAAGTAATAAAAGCTACTTTTTGTAGTGAAAAAAAATTGATGATGCCTGCTTGTCTGCATACAAAATATATTTTGTGTTTGAGCATCTTTAAAAATTAATGGATGTATTTCATGTTTGGAAATTAATTTAGAATTGGCACACACGCACTCTTTGTCTCACATGGCGAGATCCATCTCTTAATAACCACAGCTTGTAAAAACTTGTCTGAAATCAAAGTGATAATTTTTATGCGAAGGTGAGAAAACTTGATTGCAGTGAGATTTTTATCCTCTTTACAATATTTTATATATTTTTATATTATTATATATTTATATTGTATTATTTATATTATATATTTATATTATATAATTATATTATATTATATTTTTATATTATCAAAATTAAAAAACATTCAATGTTAAAAATCATTTGTGTCCACATCACAATTTTATATGTTCACATATATCATTTTTCTAATCAATATTCTGAAATACTTAATAGGTATAAAAACATTTGGCAAAAGACCATTTGGTATGCTTAACCCTCAGCTGTGCTTATTAATTTAAGAATTATCTTACATATAAATCAGAAGGGAAGGAAATGAGGAATTCACTAGTAAAAGCAAATAGCATTTTAGGTGACCATGGATCACTACTTTAATGCCTTAAGCAATTTCATTTTTATTGAATAAAATATTTTCATAAGGACCTTTTAATATTGCTTCAATAGTTTATTTATTAAAGACTTCTTTCACCATTATATGTGAATCATGAGGTTTGTGATTTAAAACTTTACATTCTGACTATAGATCAGTCTCAATCAGTGCAGAAGAAAAATTGATAAAATCCAACACAGGCTTTCAAGATAAAAACTCACAACCAGACAAAGGAAGAAATTACTTTAACCTTAAAAAGAGTATTCATTATAAACCTACATCATAATAACGTAAAGAAATACGTAGACTGATGAATATTACATTCTGATACTGGTTCCCTCTAGAGGTAGGAAGGAGCTTTCAGTTAGAGAGACACACAACAGGCTTTAATTGAATTAGTATCTTCTATTTTAAGATAAATGATGGGTACATAGTCATTCGTTAGATTATTCTCTTTATCTTTTGAATGTCTGGATAAAGACTTGCATTAAAACATCTTTCCCTCTCTTTCCCACTTATTACATTTAAGATAAATTCTACATAGGAAGTAAATTGTAAATATCTTTTGCAGCTGCTAATATTGAGAGACTATATAAACAAAGATATATTAACGCAGCCCAAATGTTCTGAAAATGTATCGTAGACAGTATAATGTTTGGCCTATGCATCTATATGTTTTTGCCTAGGGCTCAAAACTTCTATAAACGGTGAATTAGAAGAGAAAATGAATTTAGTTCCTTACCAGACAAACATCTTTTGTAAACCTACATCCAAGATAGATTTTGTAGTGTGTATCTTTTTGTATGGCATTGTTATAAATGTGATGTTTACTCTTTAAATTCTCAAATAATGTATCACGTTTTATGAAAATTTATAATGGGCTGTGAATCTAGCATTGAATACATTATCTTAACTTCTTTAACACTGGTTTGGGGTCAATAGGTTGAGAAGAAAGCGTTCCTGTTTTAAGAGAGTTTATTTAGTCAATGTATGAAAAGTGAGTGAAACATACAAGCACTCCTCTCAGTTACCACAGGACTATGGAGAGCAATGATATGGGTGGATATGCATGAGTTTCCTGTTAATGTGATACCAGGCAAGTGAGGGCTACCTGTTTTTAATAGAAAGACTTCATTCTGTGGCTTATATATTTCTTATAATTTAATTTATTCAGAAAAACTTATATACACACAGCTGTTTCTTAATAATATTGACACTTCCTTAATGTTATAGGAAAAAACTAGTGACTTTTCATTAGCATTTGGCAGGAATCAGTGCTTAATTTTGAGGATTTTTATTCCAATTTTTTCTACTTGTTTTATCCATTAACTCATTCCAGTATGTTAAAATGGGAAAGCTGGCAGACATCACTATCTTTTTAAGAGTTTTGACAAATGATGGATAATATTGAATATTTTTTCTTTACAAGTAATTTCACATGTGATCTGAAAATTGAGTGCAAGCCAAAAGTCTTTATAATTTTAAATCATTAAATTCAAAGAAAAGATGTTTTCTGTTTCTATGTGTAAGGGAGGCAAAATTATACCTCTACTCTGTTAGAGTTTGTTAGCGGGTAGGGGCTTGTGGGTGTTGTGCCTGAGAATTAAATTGACATAAGACAGATCTACAATAGAAAAACATATACATTTACTTAACATAAGTTTACATGGCATGAAAACCTTCAGAATTTGTGAAGACCCAAAGATGCAGCTTGCATTGACTACTTACATAAGGAATTAGACAAAGGGCAGTAAATTGTAGAAATGCAATGAGGCCGGGGCAGGGGTCCATGGGGCTTGAGCCAGGGCAGGTGTTGGGAGGAGAATGGCTGGGAAGGAAGGGCCAGTGTGGAAGGTGGTACAGGTTTCCCTCAGCCTCAGCTTCTGGTCCTTGCCCATAGGAATGACTCCTCCCTTCCGCCCAAGGGAGGACATCTTTCACATGGGAACTTCACATCCTGCTTTTAAGAAACAGAAAGAAGGTCAAAGTGATCTTTTTGCACCTGCTTTTAATTTTTTTATTTTTCTTGTTTTAAGACAGAGTCTCACTCTGTCGCCCAGGCTGGAGTGCAATGGTGCAATCTCGGCTCACTGCAGCCTTCACCTCCTGGGTTCAAGAGATTCTCCTGCCTCGGCCTCCTGAGTAGCTGGTATTACAGGCACCTGCCACCATGCCCAACTAATTTTTGTATTTTTAGTAGACATGGGGTTTCACCATGTTGGCCAAGCTGGTCTTGAACTCCTGACCTCAGGTGATCCACCTGCCTCAGCCTCCCAAAGTGCTGGGATGACAGGCATGAGCCACCACACCCGACCTCACCTGCATTTTCTTAAATGTCTTTAACTAAAAATACTCAATATGCCAAAGTGGTATATTTTGGGGATGCCATGTTCTTAACTCCTTCATAAGTAAAGTTCATGAAGGCATATACATCTATTTAAATAATAGTAAACACGCTGAGAGAAATGACACAAAGAATAATTTTGATTTTTTTATGTTATTGTTATTAACACTGAGAAACCAGATATTGCATAATTAACATAAAGTGGTATTTGGAAACAAAAGCGAGGACAAGTCTTTTAGATTACGCAGTTGACTCTCACATCTTCATGAACTCTCTTCTCCTTTGCCTTCCGTGACACTGGAAGCTTCTGATTTACCTTCGGTCTCTCTGATTACATTTTCTGAATTCCACTTACAGGTGCCTTTTATTTGCTCGACTTTAAAGTTACTCCCTTGGGTTCTCTCCCTCTTGTCTAAATCTTCATAATCATCCCTGAGTTCACCTGTTTCCTCCTCCGTGATAATCCCTAAACTTATGTCTCAATCCTTGATCTCTTGTGAAAGTTCCAGACTCGCATTTCCAAGAAGCTGGTAAACATCACCTTTGAATGCTTTCTGAGTACCTCAAATTCAATACGTCTAAAACCCTCCGCTTTCCAATTCCCACTGTGCTCTTCCTTCCCAGGACTGTACCTTGACAATGGTGTCACCCGCTTACTAGACAAGCATTCAAATTTTTCATCATTCTGACTTCGTCCCTATTCATTGATTCTACCTACAAACACACCTCTTCAATACCATTCTTTCCCAGTTCACAGAATATTGCAACATCCTTGACGAGGATTTCTCAGTAGTATTCTCACTATTCTACATCCAATCTCTCTGTAAACCCTTGTGGCTGAGCTATCTTGCAAAAATAAATCGGCCTTGCATGTAGACTTCCCATCTACCAAACTTCTTTTACATAGCAAGTGTGTGCACTTTGCTGTCTGTTAAGGTTTTAAGGACCAGGAAAGGTAACTGTGTCAGCCAGTGAAGGTAAATTCAGTGCATTGTGTTTAGACATAAATAGCCCTGTGTTTTTCAAGCTAAAAGGCAGGGCTGGCAACGTTTCCAGACTCTTTAGTAAGGAAAGGGTGTGGCTCACCGCTGGGCACAGAACTTGGATTCAATGTCAGCCCCATTACTAACCTCAAAGAACCCTTTTCCTCAGATTCTCTTTCGGACACAGTATGGACACTGTTCACAAATCACTGCGTTTGTTGCCACTTATTATATACTGATGTGATGATTGTAGAAGCAAATGCTAAATCATAAAAGTTTCGTTAAAAAAGAAATCTCTAAACCATAAAATCATATGCTTCGTAAATGATAGTGAAAGAAGTCTTCAAGAAATAAATGACTGAAGCAACAGAGAGGGATCCTTACGACAGTATTTCACTCAATGAATGTGAAATTGCTTAAGGTATTAAAAACAGTTATCAAACTATTTGGTTTTACTAGTAAATTCCTAATTTCCTTCCTTTCTGATTCATATATAAGGTCATTCTTCTTCAATTAATAAGCACTACAATCAGTTGTGGAGAGCCAACTCAATACTCTGTACTGGCCTCCGTGACAGACACTGGGACCACAGCCTTTCTCTAATGGCATTGCCATGAACACCCACTCTAAAAATGCAGGAGAATTTATGTGATGGCCTTTGTGCCTTGGGAAAAATATCTTCAGAGTGATAGCTAGCTGTACTAGTACACACACACACACACACACACACACACATATGCTGTACTAGTATATATATATATATATATATATATATATATATATATATATATATTCCGTGGATTGTAGAGAGATTGTTGTATTTGCTTCTATTTAGATATCAAAGGTGTATTACTCTGAAGTGATCTATGGAAGTTAAATGTGACTTTGGAGAAAAACTTTTAAGTTTTCAGTACAGATTTTCAAGATCAACATTCAGGAAAAAGTCTAACAGAGGGATATTGAAACAAAATTTCTGAATGAATAAAGACATTACTGATGGCAGCCATGAAGTCAAGTATTTTAACGTATGTTCAGGTATTTGCTTTGGGGCACGTAAGGAGTTAAAAGTGAAGGAAAATGTTTAAAGTTTTCTTCTTTACTTTGAACTACATTTCAAAGAAGTACATAATTTTGACATAAAAGATTATTTCCTCCATAGACTAACACAAGTATGTGTGTGTCTGAATGAATTAAGTCTTGTGTTTGGGTTGCATCTATTAACTTTTATTATGTAACTGAAATAGCAGTCATTTAAAATAAAATGTTCTCTGCTCCGCTAACATGGTGACAGATTATTCAGAGTAGGATTGGTGACACTGCTTTCTTTTTGCCCCTTGTCCTCAGTCACATTCTTGAAATTGGCAACAAAGCTGATTTAATTTTTATATCCTCCTGCAACTAATGAGAGGGAAATGTGTTTTTAATGGATTGCACATTTTCATTTTCCTGAATGTGTTCGTGAACTCATTTGTGAAAGGCAGCTGAACTCTTTTGTGGCATATCTTCTCCAGGGATCAGTATTGTTCTGTCCAGTGCTGCTGCAGTCACAAAGACTGTGTAGATGCATTATGTAGACATAGGATGCCTATATAGATTCATTCTGTTAACTTTCCAGAGTGTTCCTTCCTCATATTTGACCAACACACTGAGAGTAATCAAATAATGACTCACTGCCAATTCGATGGAAAGGAAAGATAGTACCTATGGTTGTTCCTGATCTGAGAGTCGAACCGGAGAGATGGGACGTCTGAGCGTGGGTGGAGAATGGGAATACGTTGTATAAAGTAAAAACTGAAATGGCATTTGGAGTCCTCTGCTGTGGGGTATCCTCAAGTACACACCATTCCAATAAGCCAACGTGGAATCTATAACAGAAATTTGCCACATGGGAATATGAAAGTGCTGTGGCATACAGTACTTTATAGAAGTTAAATATCTACCCTTCATTGATTGCTGAAGTTGACTTGGATTATTGCTAAGAAGTATAGGATTTTACAGAATATGATAAGCTTTGAGATAATTACTATATTAGTAACATAAGACCTTGAAAGCAATTAACAGAATTATAACTAAGGAACCCTGTTACGGGCAATAGAAAAACTATTGACTTCTATCTAAAACATCACCATCTATCTTTGAATGTTTATCACTGGGGATAATTCTTAGAGCATTCACCAAAACCACAGCTAAATCTTATCAAGTATTCCATTTCCACATTTGTTTTAAACTGTAAAGGAAAAAAAAAAAAAAACCCTTTCAATTCCTAGAAAACTCATCTATTTGAGAGATTTCCTAGGCCTTTTCTATTCATTCGCCCTTCATTCACTATTGTGAGATTTTTGTGAATTGTTGTACCTGAATTCTCTCCACCCATTACATATGCCACATCCTTTGGTCATCCAGCTCAATCCTTAGAGAAAGGCACGCACACCCATCACATCAAGTGGAGCACCTTACCCTCGCAAAAACAGAGGACAATGGAACTTGAAAGCATGTGGTATTGTGAGAATCACTGAGGAAAGAGCAAGCAAGTCCTTCTGGTTGATCATTGGAAAGCATTCTTCCTATATTGGGCAGAAATCGTGTTTAACGCCTACTCCATGTCTTTAAGCGACAAGCTGTTATCTCCTCTGCAGGCTCTGTCATAGCTTAGGAGGTGCTTCATTTCTAAACTTAGCAACACTGGTGGCCTCATCACTCCTGAGCAAGCACAGTCATTCACACCTGCAAATCCAAGCACTGTCCAAAGGCAAAGGACTGCTTTGAGTGCTTGAGACATATCTGTGAACAACCTCAGTAAAAATCCCTGCCCCCACAGAGCTTAAATTCCCATGGGCAGACCATACAGTAGAAGATAAACATGGGAAGAAATTATATAGTAGGTAAGAGAGTAAAAGAGGGCTCTAAAAATATAGGAGGGTAAAGAGGATCTGGGGAATGTCTGAGTTGAGGGCAGTGCAGCTTGAAGTTTTCAATGTTGAGCAAGGGAGTTGAAGGGGGTTATCCATTGGGGTTACCCATCTCGGGGCAGAAGGCACTGCCTCTGCAGATGCTCCAAAGTGTGAGTAACTCCCTGTTTGAGGCACAGCAAGGAGGCCAGGATAGCTGCAACCCAGATAAAGAAGGGGTGACTGCCAGAGGATGAGGCATTCACACTGAAGGGAGTAGGTGGTAAGGACGGGAAGGTGGAAGCTGGAGATTGATTAGGAAGCTATTGCATGGCCAGGTGAGGAAGGATGGTACCTGGAACCGGTGGAAATGGAGGAGACATCGAGAGGGAGCTGGTTCTCCGTGGTGGGTAAAGTCTTCAGGCTGAATGAGGCAGTGAGTGTAGAAAGAGGTTAAGAAGGCCAGGAACTCAGCCCTGCGGCGCTCCGGGATTGAGAGGCCAGGAGGAAGAGGAGAACCCTATCAGCGAAGCTGAGAAGGCATTCCCAGGGAGATAAGAGGAAAGCAAGCGGGCACAGTATGCTGAAATCCAGCAGAAGAAAGTATGTCAGACGGGGAGGTGTGATCAAGAAAGAGGATGGCTTAGGTGTAGCCTGATGATTTACAACGTGGAGCTCCATGGGCGCCTGGCGAGAGCAATGTGGTGAAGAAGTGGTAAATTCTGGAAAGTCTTCCGCATGCGATTTAATTTTAAAAAGTGAAGTGTAATTCTAGGGAGTTCATGCTGATTTACTAGCTATGTGAAATTATTGGTTGGGGCCTGAGAGTTTCTTCATCACCAGCCTCACAAACTGTGTAACCAGTTGCCTGCCCTGCCATCAGCAATGCTCTGAACAGCAGCCTCCACACAACACGAGATGAACAAAATATATAAACCTGTAATCTGGTCATCAGCCTCTATGTTAACAATCCATCACAGTTTCCATTTCTTACACCCAATCACGTCAGTGGCTCACCCAATTCTATCAGCTGTTGCTTGAAAATACTCCAATAATATGAGTAACATAGGAAAGCTGCCATTAGGGAGCTCATTTTCACGTTTTATAGAACACCTAAGCCTGATCTTCTCCACCCGGTTGTATAGATCTAGCTGCACAGAAAGCAGATGTTTTAAGAACTTGAAATTGCTAAACTAATGCATACCTTTGTCTCTGTGGTAAGCCACACAGCATGAACAATCCATACCACGTAGGCTCATTATGTCACCTGGAAGGAGTTGAGACAGTGGTTTAATTTCTCAGGACACAAAATAACTCTTAAAATGGAATTGTGATGTTGGCACAAAGCAAGTGGCCTTAAAGATACATGCGATTTTAATGCCTTGAAATTATGTTATACAGGCCTTGGTTTCTAAAGCTTCTTGAATATCAAATGTCAAGTTAACAACAAAAAGAAACATTAACAAAAACCTCTAAAAGTTAGAAATGTACAGGTAGACTAAAAATTGATAGGAGGTTTAGTTGTGTTTCCTGCTCAGAAGTCAGAATTTGCAAAGCAGCAAAGGCATTTTGCCCTGCTCTGCCTTCTTCACGTAGGTCAATGTCCTGTTTCATTTTGGAAGCTAATTATGGAATGGCCACACAGTCAAATGTGTCTCTTTATAAAATCATGTTTCTTGAAGGGGCTTGCACCATCTAAATATCTTATGTCATAAAAAAGCCACTGAGATCCAAAGAACTGAACTAAACTTGAGAGCATCTGAAAGTCTTTTACTGGTCCAGCCCCTGACAGTAGACAATGTGCCTCCTGCTTTTCCACGCAGTTCGACAAGAAAACCAACCCAAAGTGGAAAAAAAAAAAAAATGGAAGCCTGCTTCAGAATCCAGCCCTGGATGTTACTTATATTGCATATTACCTGTAAGCAGATATGCACATACATTTTTATAGACTGACCATATTGTTTAGGTGATGTAAAGACCCAGGCATAATCAACAATGAATAGTACTTGAGTTTTTAGGTGGCTTAAATATTTTTTTTTCTTTTGTGAACCGACCGATATGATTTCTTTCTGGAGAATGAGTTACCAAGAACCAAGATCCTAGAACAGAGGAATGAATTTTGTGAAATATTCTCTTTATCAAGTTGACTGCCTTCATGTTTGGAAAATGTAATTAAAAATCCATGTGACATAAGCAGCAAAATTATAGCTGTACTAGGGAGAATTTTTCATGCAATTTATAAAAAATCTTTAAATCTTATGCAGTTTTGTATTCTAACGTTAAGTCATGACTTGCAATGACATAAACAAAATAGCAATTATGAACTGCCTAGAGAGGAGCTTCTGTTGAGCATCTTCTATTCAATATTCTTGGAACATCTTTCTAATGATCTGTCAATGAAAAGTTCAGCTGGTTTAATGTCAGTGCTGCCAACCACCAGTCCAAATCGCCTACACACGATTAAAATTCTTGGATGTCTTCACTTGTTTCAAATCAAGTTGCCTCGATTTTGTGGTTTCTATAAAACAACATTTGTAAAAATCTGGGACCACTTTTGCTTTTTGTTTTGCATTTCAACTGATATTTACTTCAGATCTGTTTCCTCACATTCAGAGTTAAAGTTTTTCTTCTAATAAACATGAGGAGGTATGGGATTAGGATGAGTGAGATGAACAAACATTAGATTTTATGCCAAGTGAGATACGAGGAATGAGAAGACATTTTCTTTCTTAAGTATAATTAAAAGGAAAGGTTTTAAAAGAGTGAATGTGATTATTCTTCTAGTTCTAAATGCTGAGTGATGAGAGCGTCTAAGTGAGGCCTTTGGCCTTTGTGGTCTGAGTTAATGTGTGGTCTAGCCCCTCTCATAGTCAAACGAGTTTTCAAGACTTGTTACTACTTCCAACCTCTACGAGAATTTTCATTGTGTTATCTCCTGCTGTGCCTGCCAGTAAAAATATGGCTGGCACTATTCCGGATCTGATATTTATACCAACTTTCAAGTTGTATATTTTATGAGTAGCAAACTGTCTTCCATGCGAAATGTCTCTCATTTGTGTATGCTTCTGTTGCCTATTAGTTTCTTGTGACTTTTACCTCCAAATAGTTTAAAGGAGCATACTTCTGATGTAGTCTAAGGATAATGGAGTCTGTGGTCGTATTCCAAGTGATGGTGACTCTTCTTCTATGAAGATGAAAATGCAAGTGACACTAGTCAGCTCCTTTCAGTGAATTGGCTGTGATTGCATTGGGAAGCAAAGATGTCAGTCTCAAAGTGGGAAGGGGAGCGTGATTGCCTGGAAGACTGGGAGGCTGGTCTGGGCATGCTGACTGTTTGACAGACTTCGTTGTCAGCTTGCCAGGGCACATGCTGATCATCTCCACATGGCCTAATATTGACCCTGTCCAAAGCTGTATTTCCAATCAGCATTCTGCCAAGGTCATTCATGATACGTCTCTCAAGTATATAAAGATATGACATTCGTGGGGTTTTTTCCTGCCACTTTGTCAGGGATAATGCTGTGCATTTTCACAAACCCCATTTCCTTTCCTCATGGGCACACGGGTAGATTACATTCCCAGCCTCCTCTGCAGTTAGAAGGAATCATATGACAATTTCTGGCTGGTGGAAGTGGTGTATTGCCCTTCTAGATCTGCTTCATGAAGCCTATGCCTGATCCTGCATATTCTCGCTCCACCCAGCTAACAGCTAGACTCAAGGGACGTGAAGGACTCTGAGACCCCATGGCATGGTGGAGTCATAGCTGCAAGGAGCCTCATTTCTAAATGGCTGCTTAGAACAGAGTCCCCCCCGCCCCCGCCGCCAGCACCACACACTGCGCTGAGCTGTACTGGATGTTCCCTTTTCTTTTGTTGAGCTACTAGGATTTGGAAGACGTGGGTTACGGTAGTTGGCCAGCCGTACACAGTTGGAGAAACTGTCGAGCTACCAGACTCTATAATATAATAATGCAAATGTGCTTAGTAGATTTAGTGATTATACATGAAACATGTTATCAAGGGTAAACTTTCTATTTTTATTATTTTTTAACTTTTAAGTTCAGGGGTATATGTGCAGGTTTGTTATATAGGTAGACTGATTGCACGTCATGGGGGTTATTGCATGTCACAGGGGACGGGGTTTGTGTACAGATTATTTCATGACCCAGGTAATAAGTGTAGCACTTGATAGGTAGTTTTTCAGTCCTCACTTCCTCCCACCTCCCATCCTCATGTAGGCTATGGTAGCTGTTATTCCCTTCTTTGTATCCATATGTACTCAGTGTTTAGTGCCCGCTTGTGAGAACATGTGGTATTTGGTTTGCTGTTCCTGTGTGAGTTTGCCTAGGAAATGGCCTCTAGCTCCATCCACATTGCTGCGAAGGACATGATCTTGTTCTTTTTCATGGCTGCATAGTATTCCATGGCAGGTATACAGCACATTTTCTTTATCCAACTACCATTGATGAGCCTTTACATTGACTCCATGTCTTTGTGAATGATGCCACAGTGAATATGTGTGCATGTGTCTTTATGATAAAATTATTTATATTCCATTAGGTATATACTCAATAATGGGATTACTGGGTCAATGGTAGTTCTGTTTTAAGTTCTTTCAGAAATCAAATGCTTTCCACAGTGGTAGAACTAATTTACATTTCCAACAGCAGTGTATAAGTGTTCAGGGGTAAATTTTTTAAAAGATAGGTGAATAATTAGAAACTCACATCCATTGGTGCTGTGATTTTGAAAGAATACAGGAAAAAATACCAGAGAATTTAATTTTCTGTTCCATTTAAAAGCATTTAAATTACTTGTATGTCTTTGGACAGTCCTGCTTAAACATTTCTGCCTACTAATAGATAAGAATTATTCTACTGAGACTAAAGGACTAAATTTATTCTTTTAACTCCTAAAACAAAATTATCTTTTTTACTTTATCTGAAAGGAGCTTTTTTATAATCTATAACAATAGACTTGAGGCCGGGTGAGGTGGCCCGCACGTATAATCCCAGCACCGGGAGGCTGAGGCAGGCAGATCACAAGGTCAAGACATTGAGATCATCCTGGCCAAGATGGCAAAACCCCGTTTCTACTAAAAATACAAAAATTAGTTGGGTGTGGTGGTGCATTCCTGTAGTCCTAGCAACGTGGGAGGCTAAGGCATGAGAATCACTGGAACCTGTGATATGGAGGTTTTAGTGAGCCGAGATCGCACCACTGCACTCCAGCCTGGTGACAGAGCGAGACTCTGTCTCAAAAAATAATAATTATTGTCATTTGGTTTTCTGTTCCTGTGTCAGTTTGACTCAGAAAACCAAATAATAATAATAATTAATTTTAAAAATAGACTTGAACCTGTTTAATCAAATTCCAAATTGGTACCAAAATTAAAGTTTGCCTGATTATATTTTTAGAAAGTATACTTTACCTTTAATTTCTCATTGAACGAACGTAAGTTAAACCAGGAAGTTACAAACTTTTTTACAAAGTATTTTGCATCGAATCCTTGTGCAATTTCTAATTCTCCCGGTAATGTTTTAGCCACATCTATCTTTTCAAAGCGCCTCCTAGGCAGTTCATCGTTGTTCAATGACTTAAGGAAACGAAAAGTGCCCCCCAAAACCTTTTTTATTTTTTATATTTATGGGTTGGCGTCCTACAGAAGAATGGTGAATACAGAATTGAAATTCATCATTAGGTCCAATTAGGATCAAATGTTTATTATGCACCAGTAGCTGTGCTAAGTGCACTTCCTCGGATGGAAATTGTCTGTGGCTAATGTGCTGCAGCAGCCGTAAGGTCCTCACGGCCGTGTTGACTGGTTCCGAGATCACTTTCCTCCTTGCGGAATGCCTTTCATCTCAGTAACGGCTTTATCTATTTCGCTCGAATTTCCCCAGTACTCTAAATGTGGCATCTTAATGTCAATTTAAAGATCAAATATTATGAATAATAGGCACGCCATATTTTCTTGCCTGCTCAACATCCATTAAGTACCTCAAAAGGGATACAGATTCTTCAGGACGTGTATTTTGTCATGACTGCATGGGTCAGAATTCATCAGCAGTTTGGAAAGATAAATATAGAATGGAACCAGGAGCTGGGTTTCATTAAGTCGTTGTTGCTTCTTTCAAGTTTCTTTAAGGTTATTTTCCACTCATCATATCTGAATTCTTTCCGTAAAGGACTATGCTTAGCATATCATTGCTTCCTACCAGCATTATTTTGACAGAAGTAATCTTAATTTTTCAAAAAAAAGGGTGATGAAGCTGAATATATCCTTTGAAAAGTCTGCTGCAGTACATGTATACATTTTAAAAATTCTAACTACAGTAATAACTGTTGCTTACATTCATTTTTAAGAAATGCACAGTGTTAACATTTGTCAACTGTACACGACTGAGTAGCGTCGTTTATTTTTATGATACTTTTCTGTTCCCTGGGATCCTCTGAATTTGGTTTCTCAGCCATTGACATTTGTCAACAGCTATCGACATTTGGAGCCAGGCCGTTCTGTGCTGTAGAATCCTCTTACACGCTGTTGGGTGTTTAGCAGCGTCTCTGTCTTCTACCCACAGGATGGCAGTTAGCACCCTATCCCCACTGCCAGCTGTGGCAACTAAAACTGTCTCCCAGTTGTCCAATGTTCCCTGGGGGGCAAAATCACCATGGTTGAGCACCACGATCTCAGATAATAACGTGTTTTTAAATCGCGCCTTAATGCAAAGGTCCTCTAATTGTCTGCGATGCTGACTCTCTAGCAAAAACCCCGTCTCCGGTGCATCTTAAAGTTGTTGTCCTGATTGTTCCTGTGTGGAAGCTTCTCCTGTGGAATGTCAGGCATCTCTCCTTGACTTTCCTTCTCCCTGTATTTCCCCTCCCCTCTGACGTCCCTAGCCTCTTACGTTCATGTGCACATGTGCGCACGCACACATTCTGTCTCACATTCAGTATTTATCTACACTGTTAAGCGTAGCAGCTTCACGGTCTTCTGAGGACATGCTGGGCAGCTGCCTCTCCTGCACCTCCCTCTCATGCTAGAATCAGTCCTCAATCTGCCCTCGTCAAGCTTGGGCAGAGATGGCCTTTGCCTAAGGGTACCTGTTTCTCACTCCTTTGTCACCTAGTTTAGTAAAATGTCCAAGATGATCACCAAGCTTCTGTCATCTCGCTTTGTCTCAGCCTGTCTCATTTTGGTTTGCCATTGATCTTCCACATCTCCTGATTCTCAGTGTAGTTCCTGACACCCAAACTGACTCAGCCACCTAGTCACATCTCAGAAAGTTCACTTCATCCCTGGCCTTTACCTCAGTCCTACCTGGACAGTTCCTGAATTTCTCTCTCTCTCTCTTTTACTTTTATTTTTAGTATTTAGAGCTAATAGCATTCCTTTAACAATTAATGGAAGAACCCGGGTTATATAACAATTCCTCTACGATTTGTTGAGCCCTTGTTTAAATCCTGTATCTTGAACTTTTCATGTGGTATGTTTTGTCTCCTCAAACAAGGCAATAAACTTTTTGAGACAGAAACTATATTGTAATTTTTTTTGCATCCATAAAGTGCCTTATATATCATGTAAATTTGATTGCCATTTGCTCCTGTGATTCAGTTCCAATACCCACCTAAGGTCAAGGAGAAGAAGAGAGAGAAATGATATCAACAGGGCAGGGGGAAGAAATAAGTATTCCTAAGCAGCTTGTACCTTACCCCCAAGTTTCAAAATGTAAATGAAAGCCAAAAATCTAAATAAAGAGTCCAGTTTTCTTATTCAAATTATCTGTCATTCATGAGCGCTACTCACCACACCAAAGGGAGCATTTCATTCTCCAGCCAGCAATAGTGGTTGAAAGCGGTGCTTGTTACTTTATAATTAGTTAATGTATTTTCAATATGGTACAGAACAACTGTGTAAGGAGTGCGCCAGCTTTATGAATAAACTTCAATAAAGATCAGATGTCAGGGACGGCCCAGCAGCAATTGATCCACTGTGCAGCTCTCGGTGGTGCCTATGGCTGGGATACTGGAACAGAGTGTGCTAACAATCTTAGCTGTTACACTATGATGGGTACTAGGATGCTTCGGAATATGTGTGCGTCTTTTCAAACGTATCATTTGAGCCACACGGATTCTGAATGCAGATGTGCTCTCAGTTCTTGATGTTCCCACTATTTCCAGACAGACAGTGTTATTGGGATTACGAGTGAATTTAAGCCTATGGTTTGATGGTGATGAAATGAAGCAGAATTTTACAATTTGTTCATAATTGGTATACACAGTGACACTTAAAAAAATCATGCTTTGCCATCCTTTTCTTTTTGCACATGAGGAATAGTTTCAAAAGTTTTTAAGAACTTGCTGTGAGCCACATGTCTAGTGAGTGGCAGGGCAGGGGTTCTAGCTGTGATATACGAGACGCTCTGGTGTCCAGCTTTAGTCGGCTGCGCATAGTGTGTCTCCACAACCACGGATGTGATCAGAGGGTGCTATCGCATGCATCCAGGTCACATTTGAGCAGTTAACCGTTTCCCAAATGCGTTCTCTTAGGAACCAGCCTTCCAGTGTTTGGTGTTTGTAGATGGAAAATGAAGCCATTGTACCATGACAGAGCAGCAGGAGAGCAATAGTCCCCAAAGAATACCTTCGAATTTTTTGTTAATAAGGAGCCTAATGGGTATACATTAGGTCGACATGCATTTTCTCTCTTTGGTTGCATTAAGAGCTTTGGACTCTATTTCTGTATTTGTTTTCTCTAAATGAGCAACTGAAAGTATTTCATTAGATCCATAAACTCCTGGCAAACTAGTCTATCTGGCACGTTCTCTTTTGAGCCAAAATTATTACCTTATACATTAATGCATACATTAAACTAATGTATCTTTACTGTTTCTTCTTTCCATAAAGTTCTACTCATCTAAAAGTCCATATATCCTAATGTAACACAATTTCACCTACTTACCTCGGTGATTCTGAGACAGAATGACCAGAGCAGGTCTGTGTGATTGATTAACCAATTTCCAATCCCATCAAGATTTCATCTTGAAACGTTTTTTTCTTTCTTGTCATTGCTTAATTCAAAATCACCATTCTATCTCCTTCTCCCTGAAGGGTGACTCTCAATGGGATATCAAGAATGTCAGAAGATCAAAGCAATTAAATCTTCTCTGACAGTCTCTGCTGTTCCCAGGGGGTGGCTCAGAGCAGGAGCGGTTCCTAGAAGTTGCTCTTGGCAACAACCTCAGGCCATCATCAGGCCGTTGAGCTGTGGCAATCCCAGTCCCCAGGTGCTTTTATGCCGAGAGTCCCTGCACCTCACTCCCTCCCAGGCAGCCCGGAGCAGCATCGGGATCCCAAACCCTCCCGGAGCACCACTCCGGTGGCTAGCTGGGGCAGTGTACCTGCTGATCCCTACGGGTGGCTGTGGAGTTCCCTAAAAGGTTCTTGCTATAACCTTTTTTTAAAAACCCATAACAGTAGCAAGCTGAGCCATACTTCTAGAGTACTTTCTGCCATGCTCAGAGATTGAATGCCATCTTAGTTTGGGGTTCTCCTGTGTTCTTCCCCAGGTCCTCTTCCAAGAATATTGTAAATGGGGCCCCTCATTCTCAGATGGAAAGATGCTTTGGAGTAGCCACAGAAGCTCATCAATACATGAGGCTCCAGAAACAGCCCAGGGAAATCCTCCACTTGCCAAAGGCAAAATGTAAACCAGGTTTAGCTATTATTTTTCAGTTTACTACTTGGATTATTCAAACTGATGAATAAGTTCACTAACAAAATCTAACCGAATGGGAAAATTATTTTGAGGTGTTTAACGAATCGACCTTATTTATGCCTAAAATGCCACTAACGTCAAAACTGCAGATGCAAAATTCATAATACACATTCTCTCATCATCAGTGTTGAGGTCCTTGAAATTGCCCATGAACCCTCCCTTGACAAGCTGGCACCTGCGGAGGCTGCTTTTGCTGTTGTGTGCAGGGGACTTAGGCGATCCTTCAAAATTCCAGAGCCCTACTCCCCAACTTGCCTTGCTGCAGATTCTGGAAGCAGATGTCAATCTGGAAGAATAAGATTGACGGAGACTAGACCATGAAAATATTTTCAAGAACATACTGCCTCAATCAAAAGCAGCATGATTGAAAAGTTTCCCTGGAGAATATGTGGGGCTCCTGATGACAGAGCCAGTCATACACAGCAACTGCACTCCTCACAGACTGAGGCCCTGGGCCGCAGCTTCCTTCATGCAAGCCCAGCCCTAATTGATGAGGCCAAGGTCACGTGCTCAGAAGAAGTAGAGCTAGATGCTGATTTGCTAGTTCCAAGGCAAGTCCCAAGAGCTGGCCTCTCCACCTTAGAGTGGGCCACCTGAAAACTCACAATATGTACTTTAGGTAAAACAAGCTTTGTTGCCAGATCTTAGCACAGCTTAGAATGAACTGGGGAGAAATGTGAGCATCTGTGGAAGCAACAAAGGCCTTTTTTTTTTTTTTTTTTTTTTTTTTGAGACAGAGTCTCACTCTCTGTTGCCCAGGCTGGAGTGCAGTGGTATGATCTCAGCTCACTGCAACCTCCGCCTCCCGGGTTCAAGTGATTCTCCTGCCTCAACCTCTTGAGCAGCTGGGATTATAGGCACCCACCACCGCACCTGGCTAAATTTTTGTATTTTTAGTAGAGATGGGGTTTCACCAGGTTGGCCAGGCTGGTCTCGAACTCCTGACCTCAGGTGAGCCACCCGCCTCGGCCTCCCTAAATGCTGGAATGAGCCACCATGCCTGAGCAAAGGCCAGTTTTTCACTGCTCCAGGCACGGAGTAGTGCGAGCTGGGGGAGAATGGGGAGAAACCGCTGTGGTTATGACCCATGGAGCTATATCCTGGCCGCCATGGGCCTGTCTCATCTGTCCGGAGCCAGGTGGGGAGCAGCAAGAGACCAGTGGTGGCAGTGTCCTGGAAGCTGCCGCTTCCCGAGATAGGACCAGAGCGCCTTGTCTTCTGCGGGGCTCTTACACAGCGGGGCCAGGTGCCCCTGAGCACACTGCCGTGAACTTGTGCCCTCCACTTCTTTCCGGCCAGATCACTGAAAGCCTAGCTGAGCTTACACTCAAGCATTGGCAAGCAATTCAGATTATTGGTCCTGCAATCAAGTCACATCCCTTGTTCATCGTGTGAAGCCTGCAGGTCATATTAGTCCACTTGGGGTGCCATAACGCGTACCACAGACTGGTGGCTTTGACAGCAGAAATTTATTTCTTGAAGGTCTGGAGGCCGGATGTCCAAGATCAAGGTGACAGCAGGTCTGGTTCCTTCTGAAGCCTCCCTCCTTGTCTTGCTGACAGCCACCTTGTTGCTGTGACCTCACGTAGTCTTTTCTCTATGAATGCATCCTGGTATCTCCTGTGTGTGTCCAGATTTCCTCTTCTTTTAAAGGACACCAGCTAGATTGGATTAAGGCCCAACTCTAATGACCTCAGTTTAACTTCTCCCCCTCCGAAAGTCCCTGTCTTCAAATACAGAGTACAGGCACATTCTGAGGCCCTTGGGGGCCAGGCCTTCAATATATGAATTTGAGAGGACAGAATTCAGCCTGTAACAAGGCTGCAACTAATTTGGGGGGAAATCTGGTTGATGGGAGAAGAAAGTCTCCTCTTCTTTCTTGTGATAGTATCTTACAGAGTCTAAGCCTCACACAAGAATATTTTGCTTGGGTATTCCCCACCGTCTGTCAACCCCAGGATGCATTCCTCAGCTTGTCCTAGCTTGGCCCAGCCTGGGACCACCGACTCCATTCCCACCTAAGAAACTCGAACTAGATAAGGCCGGGTGCAGTGGCCCATGCCTGTAATGCCAGCACCAAGGTCAGAGGATCACTTGAGATCATGAGTTCAAGACCAGCCTGGCCAACATGGTGAAACCCCATCTCTACTAAAAATACAAAAATTAGCCAGGCGTGGTGGCACACACCTGTAGTTCCAGCTACTCGGGAGGCTGAGGCAGGAGAATCACTTGAACCCGGGAGACAGAGGTTGCAGTGAGCCAAGATGGTGCCACTGCACTCCAGCCTGGGTGACAGAGTAAGACTCGGTCTCAAAAAAGAAAAGAAAAAAGAAACTCTAACTGGATAAAAGACAATACATGGATCCATAGAAACCCATTGCCCTTCAGAAAAACAACCTAAAACCATGCCTTTTGGTGATGTCCAGGGAGGACTTTGAGGCACAACCATGAGTATTTGAATTCTGTCATCAGTGAGTCCTCCTTCCACTGCCTTTCAAGCCACGGAGGAGCAGAGAAAACGCTGTCTCCTGTAAATCCTACCTGAAGGCTGCCCTGATGAAACCTCACCTGCTGCTTTTCCTTGCATGCCTCCGTCATTTTCTTATTTCTTCTATGATTTCTTCTGCTGCTTCCTTTTCTGTAGTTCACAGAGTGGGAGGATACAGTTAGGACTTCGGTGATGTCGTTTTTTTCTCTTGATGTAGAGAGAACCAAAATGTGACCAGGAAACATATCTATGAGGGCTGAGTCCGCCTCACTTTTCAGAAAGGCCAAAATGGCAGGAACGGTCATGGCCAAGGGGCGGTAACTGCAGCGATCAGTGAGACAGGCTTTCATCCCAGGCAGCCTGGGGTGTGCTGTGTCCCAGCTACACCCTGACCTAACGTTTTTATGGGTATTCTTGTGCTTACTCTATAAGAGGATTGTCTTCAAGTTGGGAGAGGGGGTATATAGTCTTAAAAATGAAATGTATCAGCCAGAGAAAACCAAAAAGAGAATGTGTTTATCTATTGCTATTTTGTCTTTTAGCTGTGAAAATAATATTTAAATTTAAATTCTCTCCAAGTATTAGTCTAAGTGTGCTACTCAATATAGCTATTAAGTGTAGTGTGATTGCTGGCAGTCTAGGTAAATCTGTACTAGATTGCCATCAAATCAGGATCTGCACCTTGGGTGCACAGGTGCTAAGAGGAAGATGTGATGTGAGGTCAAAAGGAGCCCGCTGTGGCTTCAGTCCTCCTCGTCTACCTGACCATAATTCTGGAACATGATTAATTCCTAATACAAGTGAAACACATTTTTCAAGACATCTGTCTAAAAGGTGTGAAAGCCAAAAATTAGAGCAGCGCCTGATCTCTCCTTACTTGTGGGAGACGTCTGGGAGTTCCGGTTTGTGTTCTTACTGGTCACGTTCAGGTTGGTGCTGTCCTTACCACCGGCATGCACCCCTGGACACTGCTTCCCTAGTCCCCACTGACGGCACCTGCTCGGGCATCTTCGCAGCAGCTCCTCCCCCTCTATCCCTGGTTAGTCCCACATCAACTTTCCCCGGCTGCCGTGGAGACATGCCCACTCTCCGTATGCCCACATACCTCAGAACAAGCCACGGGTATCACACAAGGAGAGCGGCCGGGTACTCCCCACCCCTCAGCTGGCCCAAAAGTGTCCTCTGCTTCTTTAGCCTCTCCTTAGCACTAGCTGCCTGACGAAGTCAGTGGGCAGCCGGGGCAAAGATCAGTCTGAGCGACTTCAATATGACTTTCTCTTCTGAGCCTCCAATCCAAAGGAAGGCTCGCCCTTAGCGTGTGTGCCCTTGCCAAAGGGTCTTCTTTAGGGTGAAGGGGAAAATCATGTTTCACAATTTCAGAGAAGTCTGAACCGTAGGAGCTAGGTTTTAGTAGTCTGGTCTTGAATGCATAGTGGCCATTCATTCCATTAGGCTTCTTATGTCATGATATAATTTCATCTCTGAGTGGTCCAAGTTGCCAGCCCACCGGTTTTGAATTTGTGGGACGTTCTCATTCTGAGATTCTGACAATTCAAAGATTAATCCAATGTGGCAGGCTCATTAGTACCACCACCTGTCTGCATCGTTTGCAAGATGACATCACTTCATTGTTTGATCTGAGCTAAAGAAGAGTAATGATCTGAACAATGATATTTTGTCAACATTCTCCCATGAAATTCAATCAAAACCATAGACTTCCTTTCGTAATGCAGAGTCTAAGATAGCCAATAGACGATTGCTGTCTTGATAGTACACTATAGACTAGAGTAATATGCTGATTTAGTGAAACAGAAACCTGGATCCAAAACCCACGAAGTACTCTTGGGGACCCTGGCAAAGCCTGCACGGACCTCCTGTGGTTTCAAGTTTCACATGAATGCAGTAACGCCAACAAGAGGGCACATTGTTTCAAGCCACCATCCCTCATGTAATCACCATGTAATTGAATAATTATAATAGCATCCAACCACATGAAATCTCAGGGAGTGAAAATTGGAGATTGAATTAAAAAAAGAGAAGGGAAGGAGGAGGAAAGGAAGGGAAAGGAGGAGGAAGGGCAAGAAAGGAAAGATAGAGGAGGGAGAGGGGAAAGATGAGGGGGAGAGGAAGAGGAGGAGGAGGAAGAATAAGGTTCAGAAGGAGAAGAAAGGAGGAGGAGGGAAGAAGAAAAGAGGAAGAAAGAGGAAGAGGAGAAAGAAGAAGGAGAAGAAAGAACCAGAAGAAGAGGAGGAGGAAGAAGAAATTATCTGAGGCCGGGCCTGGTGGCTCACGCCGGTAATCCCAGCACTTTGGGAGGTGGGGCAGGCAGATCACGAGGTCAGGAGATCAAGAGCATCCTGGTCAATGTGGTGAAGCCCCATCTGTACTAAAATACAAAAACTAACGGGATGTGGTGGTGTGTGGCTGCAATCCCAGCTACTCAGGAGGCTGAGGCAAGAGAGTCGCTTGAACCAGGGAGTCAGAGGTTGTGTTGAGCCGAGATCACGCCACTGCGCTCCATGCACTCCAGCCTAGCAGAGGCTGCGTCTCAAAAAAAAAAAAAAAAAATCTCCACTTTAAATACACAAAATATATACTCTTATCAGTACTACATCGCACGTATTTACAGGTTTAAATGAAATATTGGTTGGCTGCTTGTTAATTATTTTCTTCCCTCATTTTTTTTTTATGTCTCTATTATTAAACACAATTACAGGCATACCCATTTTTAGACTGCATTCTAGCCCGGGCAATAAAGCAACACCCCTGTTCTCTCTCCCTCTTCCTCTTCCTCTTTCTTCCTTTCCTTTATTCTTTTTTTTTCTTTTTCTTTTTTTTTTAATTCTTTTTCTTTCTTTCTCTCTTTCTTCCTCTAAAAATAAAAAAAAAAATTAAAAAAAACCTTATTACAAAAAAATTAAGGAAAAGTTTAAGACTAAAAAAAAAAAAAAAAAATCTGAATCAGGAGGAGGAGGAACTCATCACTGGAATCTTAGTTTGTCCTTCCAGCCACTCATTTGATACCTGAACCCTCTCTCATGTAGCATTTGTGGGAGTTGGGAGGGGAATACGATGTGATTGAGTAGATTTTGAAGCTCACAGAGTTCTAAACTACGGGGTGTATACACGGAAAGGAGGTGATAAATCATTGTGTATCACAGTTCTTAGCTCTGTGTCTTCATCCTCAGGGCTGAAGGACAATGTGGAAGAAGCCATTACAAAGCTCAGCCTGGTTTTGAAACTGCCTGCTTCCGAGGGGTTATTTGGCTGTTCTTCGCCGTCCCAGGTAGCAACTGGGAAGCAAATTGGGAAACCTTTGCAAAATTAATAGCACTCTCAGGAATCAAGTGGGTATGGCAAAGAGAGAGTGGAAAACAGTCTGGGTTTTCATGCTACACCAAAATTAAGTGAGCTCAAATGACTTATCAACAGCAAATTTCCTCTAAGCAGCATGTTGACAAACTAGCCTGCCTCACTAGGATGACACAAGAAATAATAATAAATGGAAGTTATTGTAAAAATAAAATTTAAAAAGGACAATGTATCTAATAGAGTAGCACTCCAGAACCTCAACCTAACCCCTTTTCTGACCTTGAGATCTAAGGTTTAGATCTAGATGGGTGTGAAGGAGATGCCTCTCCGGGAAACGAGCTGGTCCCTACCACGCCCAAAAGGCTGGGAGGTGCCGTCGCTGTGCCCACTAGGCTCTTCAGAGGTTAGGATGGTGCTGATTCATGCTGATGGTGCTGACTCATGCTGCAGGTTGTGTAGCTGTGGAGTGTGTCAAGTAGTGTGCAGACGGTCTAAACCTCATAATTCACGTGTCCCAGGTGTGCAGTGCCACATCAGATAGCACAAGGCAAGGCTTAGGACACGCTCAGTATCTCCTGTGTCAGATTCATGAACGGTTTTAGTAGATATTTCTCTTCCTTGACTTTCCTACTTTTTCTCACCTTTTCACTGTAGTAAATATATCTTTAGTTATGAGTCTCACCTCATCCAGTTAAAACCTTTGCTAAAAGTTTGTTTTTATCGTTGCTGTGATAATAGCTAGCGGCACACGAGTGTTTACTGTGTCAAAGGCTGTACGGTGTGCAGGTTAGGGGTATATCTTATTGGATCCTTAAAGAAACGTGCACTGGAATGTGAAGTCCATGAGGCTGTGGACTCTTAATCTGTGCTGGACATTTCTGCATCCTTACGTCTGGGACGTAGTGGGTGCCCGATAGATATTTACCGAAGGAATGAAGAAACGGATGGGTAACCTATGAAGTAGGTGCCATTATTATTCCCATCTTGTGCTATGCAAGGGTAAGCAGCCAATCGATGACGGCAGTGAGAGTCAAAGCCAGACAGTGTCTGCACAGTCGCGCTCCTGGGGGCTTCTGTTTACTTACACCAGCTGCTGCTGTCGCTGCTGTTTTGAGATGGAGTCTCACTCTGTCGCACAGGCTGAAGTGCAGTGGCAAGTCTCCACTCACTGAAACCTCCACCTCCCGGGTTCAAGCAATTCTCCTGCCTCAGCCTCCCGAGTAGCTGGGATTATAGGTGCCCGCCACCATGCCCGGCTAATTTTTGTATTTTTAGTAGAGACGGGGTTTCGTCATGTTGGCCAGGCTGGTCTCAAACTCCTAACCTCAGGTGATCCGCCTGCCTCGACCTCCCGAAGTGCTGGGATTACAGGCGTGAGCCACCGCACCCGGCCAGGCCAGTGGTTTTTGCTTTGCTTTGTTTGATTTTTAATTTACCGCTTGCTTTAGCCCTAAAGTCCAGTCAGTAGGCTTGAAAAATAAGATTCTCCAGGGTTGTTTGAACACCACCCCCAAACCGCTGGAGCCAGGGCTGGCCCCTGAGTGCTAGAGATTATCGTCTTCACCAGAATTCTCAGAGAAAACGAGCCAGAGAGACAAGTCCAATCAGAAAGATCGCAGGGAAGCCAAGATGTGGATTTCAGAGAAAGGTAAGTCAGTGGATGGGAGGTCTCCAAGCTTGGCAGGACCAGCGGCTGCATCAAACATGAACAGCTGGGAAGCGTAGGCTGTGAGACAAAGTGAGCACAGGCCAGGGTCAGTGAGCAGAGGACCAGTGGGGCCGGAGACCATGAGCACCTTAAGACTTCCCTCAAAGGCCAAGCATTCGAGTTGGCTCCTAGAAACCAGCCAGTGTATGACTTCTGGCTGGGTGTCTCCAATGTGATGGACCAAAAGTAAAGCAGATAATGAGAAAAAAGTATTTCAATTTATTTTATGTAGACCCTGCTACCATGTCCAAGCAGAGCCACAGAGCAGGAGTGTGTGATGAAAAGTGAGGAGAAGCCAGGTGTGGTGGCTCACGCCTGTAATCCCAGCACTTGGGAGGCCGAGGTGGGCAGATCACTTGAGGTCAGGAGTTCTGGAACAGCTTGGCCAACATGGTGAAACCCCATCTCTACTAAAAATACAAAAATTAGCCACGCATAGTGGCACGCGCCTGTAATCCCAGCTACTCAGGAGGCTGATGCAGGAAAATCGCTTGAACCTGAGAGGCGGAGGTTGCAGGGAGCCGAGGCCACGCCACTACACTCCAGCCTGGGTGACAGAGCGAGACTCTCTCAAAAAAAAAGGAAAGAAAAGTAAGGAGAGGGCAGCTCTCAGGTCTGTCGTCTGTCCTCTGCTCCTAATGCAATCGCAGGACTGAAGATGCAGAAAGTACTTTCTATGCATGTCCCTCTGTTACTGTCTCTGCCTGTCTCCTTCCTGAGTCCTCTTGCCCTTTCTGACATAATGCTAATGCTGAATGTTTCTTTTTTTTTTTTTTTTTTTTTTGAGACGGAGTTTCACCGTCACCCAGGCTGGAGTGCAATGGTGCAATCTCAGCTCACTGCAACCTCCCCTCCTGGGTTCAAACGATTCTCAGCCTCCTGAGTAGCTGGGATTACAGGTACCCGCCACCATGCCCAGCTAATTTTTGTGTTTTTAGTAGAGATGGGGTTTCACCACATTGGCCAGGCTGGTCTCAAACTCCTGATCTCAAGCGATCCACCCACGTCAGCCTCCCAAAGTGCTGGGGTTACAGGCATGCCCAGCCCAATGCTAAAGGTTTCTAACAATGCCCCTTTTTACTGTCTTATGTCACATTATGACTATTTGTGTTCATAGACAGAGTCATATTTACTCAAAGTACTGACCACAGTACCTTGGTCAGTACTGTGACCAAGTGTGCAATTGGTCAAATTTCGCAAATTTTGGTTAGACTTTCTCTACACGTTTGGAGTGTGAGTCTATGCCAAAGGGTTGGTGCACGCTAGGCTGAGTTGGTACTGGTCTGAGTTAGTGCTGGTCTGAGTTGGTGCTGATTTGAGTTGGTGCTGATTTGAGTTAGTGCTGGTCTGAGTTGGTGCTGATTTGAGTTGGTGCTGGTTTGAATTGGTGCTGGTCCGAGTTAGTGCTGGTCTGAGTTAGTGCTGAGGTGAGGTAGTGCTGGGCTGAGTTAGTGCTGGGCTAAGTTGGTGCTGGGCTGAGGAGTTAATGTTGGGCTGAGCTGCCTATTTTGCATTTGTGGCTCCCAACATTCACTTCCTGCTGCAGCACAGACTGGATGACCTTCAAGGCTCTATTTCACTGACTTTCAGCTTTCTTTACACCAAAGCCACAGGGCATTCTTGAGTTGGAAATTACCTCTTTGCAAAAGCAGAGAGCACTATAAAGAACTTGGTCTGCCCTCTCCACAGTGTTATTCCATAGGCTCAGGTTTCTGTGCCACTTGAATTCTAACAGGAGTTCTTACGTGTAGCTCCCTGCCATTTATGTGCCATCAGGGATGAATGTCCTGACAGCACGTGTCCACTCTGCACATGCCTCCCCTTGCCAGCATGGGTGAAGCCCAAGTGTGATGTGTAGACAAGACCACCGCTTCTCTCTGCTCCATTCCTGCACAAGCCACACACAGCAGACTTGTATTTCTGTCAAGGGCTCCAGTTTTCCATCATCTATTTTTTATAGCACTGATACTAAACCAATTGCAGCAAATGAAGGGTATTATTTCGGGTTTGAGTGCATCACGATGCTGATTTGCCGTTCCTAGGAAGCAAACTCACCGTGTTGCATTGTATCATTTCACCATGGGAGACCCGGCTCAACAAAACGTAAGTGTTTGGAGATGCTTGATATTTTCATGATGTAAAGAAAAGTTTCCTCATGCATGAGCGGGAGGGGTCGTATACTGATAAGATGGGAGAGGAATGGAAATTTTATTAGGTTCGATTTGTGGCAGGGTGACGGTGGGTTGAAGTCAAGCAAGACAACGTGCTGCGTCCTGTGGTTTCTTAGAGTATCATTATTCTTTGAGATAATTTGGGTGTATTCTGAAGCAACGTTATGGCATTTCAGAATCGGTGCCATGTGCTCTCTGAAAGGTCTCATCCCCTCATGGCAATGTGCTCTCCATATATTATACGCCTGCATTTTTAGATTTTAAAAAGAGTGTTGAAGATTTGAAAACCAGGAAGTTTAGAAGGAACCATTTATAAAGGACCAGAAGCCCCCTCCCTGAATACACACCTCAATATGTATGTCCCCTCATACACCAATAAACACATAGACTTTCGGAATTACCCCGCTAACCAGCAGTAACATTACAGATCAACTTAGATTGCTTTTCACTTACAGTAGATTCATTTACAATGATTAGTTAAATATCAATAACCAATACGTGCCTTTTAAGTTGTCCGATGTTAAGTTTCAAATCTGTAGCATATTAATTACACCAGGCCCTTAGTCATTTTACAAGAGCTAATGCCCTGCAATTCATTTCCCTACGAACATTTGTCACGTTTTAGTTGTATAGCTATTATTGCTTTTTCAAGCCTGTGTTTTGTTTTGCCCTTTATTTCCAACTCTAAGACCATTTATTCAGCTTTTTGACTTTGTGAATGTAATTACCATTTTAACCGGTAAAAAAGAAAAAGCCAGTCCAACCCATACAAATAGCTATTTTTCAGTGTTCTATGTGCCCAAGCTTTACCTAGCAGCAGGACCGATAGAACACCAGGATGGAGACAAGTGAGCTCTCAGCTGCGTTCTCCACTTTCTATGAACCTTGACAGCTCATTTGCAAGTTCACACTTTTTTAATGCTACAGTTCTTGAATCCCTGAGAGCTGACCGTTCTAACTCCAGCTAACTATGCAAATAGAGAATGGAACCCAGAGGGCTCCCTTGCACTGGTATCATATCCAACATATTATTCCCTTGCACTGGTATCATATCCAACATATTATTTTGGTCAAAGACAGAAATCAATTCTTCTTGAGTGCTTTCTAATAAAAGGAAACAGTATATGGATAGTGAAAAAGGATTGAAAATGTTACAAAATAAGCCTGAACTTTGTGAGAGTCATACAAAGAATTCAAGACCTAATATTTAATCAAAATTAATGTAACAAAATTGTATCAAGTAAGACTCCTCCTTTGGACCCACTTGCGGAATGTTTCAAATGCTTTTTCTATATAAAGATATGTTTAATCTGATAGAGCAAGTGGCATTTTTATAACCCAGAAGAATTATTTATTCTTAGAAGAGAAAAAATCCTGGACATGTGACCAGAAATGGGAAAAAATATTTGGGGGTGACATTTTTTTTGGCATCCAACAGAAAGAAAATAGTTTTTAATGAAACACTTGGCAAAGTAGAACGCTTAAAAATATTTCAAAACTTGCCCGGTTGCAAAACCACACAGCATGTTTTGTTTTTTCTGTTTTGGAAAGAGGAAAGTCTCCGGGCTGGGACTGGCTTTATGAATCCCATCACTTCCCTTCCCCTGACAGGAATTAGTTAAATGAACTCAACTCCCATTGGAACGCCTGGCCTGTCATCTGTTCTGCACAAAAATGAAATACATGGCATTCTAAGAAAATCCCAAAAGCAGCCAACTTCTCAGCAAATATTTGAATGACCCTGGGAGGTCAACGGCACAATCACTTACACAAAAATTGCTTTAAATGTGGAAAGCGTGTTCTGCTAGGGTCAGCAAAGGATTTGTGTCGGCTCAAAGCTCCACGTAAACAGGCTGCCTCAATTAACTTGGAAGTGTAGGCAGATGTTGAGGGAGCCGTGGAAATACCAGAAACGTTCTGTGATTATTCCTTCCTAACGCTGTGGCTTCCCTCTCACTGTTTTCCATCCCGGAGTGTGTGCATGTCACAAAGCAGTGTCACTGCCACTGGAAGGGACTCCCGAGCCTGCCCCGCACTGGGGAGCCTGTGCTCCTCCACCTCCTCCCTGGAGCTCCCAAATGTGTTTCTGTAGTGAGCGGGGGGTGGGAAGGTTTGCTTATTGGCAGGAAACTTCGCCTTACTATGAAAATGGTTTTCTCATTTTACCTCAGAACTCAGCGTGAGGTCTCGATCTTTAGACCGTGGACAGAACCTGTTTTCGTGAAGATTTTGCGTGGTCGATGGGAAGGTCCTTGTCCTTTGCCGCGCACGTGGCAGTGCCCAACCCCTTCTCCACGGCTTCTGCACAGCTGGGGCTGGGCTGACACCCTGCTGACGGCCCCACGCCTCAGCTCCCCACCCTCTCTTCAGAAGCAGGGTCTCCGAGCTCTGATGGGTCTTATAGGCTGTCTAGATTTTGACCAGACAGCATTTTAGGTTTAATGTTTTATGACAGAATTCCCCCTTTCTCCCCACTGCCCACTTTATTTTCATGGAATTTCTTTGGAACTGCACCTGTATGTCAGCACAGGCCTCCGTAAACGCTACAGCCATCCAGGGAAGGCGATGGTTCCAGTAAAGGAGCAGACACGCCCTGACTGATGGAGGAGAGGGGCGACCCCCTGCTCTCCACATCCCGGCACCAGCCAGCCCTGGGCAGCTGCAGTTCTCTATCCAACCTCTTCACACCCCCAACCTGGAACTTGAAAGCAGAGGAAATTCTAAGCAAGATTAACCTCTCCTTCTATCTTGCCTTGAAAGCAGTAAAGTGCTCCAATGCCTTTGGAGCACTTAAATTGTGGCTGAAAAGGGAGAAATCGTGGGCAACTCTGCTGTCAATGGGCATTGCCAGGTCGTCAGGTGCTGTTCTGCAGGGAAGGAGGTTAGAAGCGCAGATTATAGATGTTGCTAAGAGCAACCTGGAGCTCAGACACTTTCCACTGTGCTTTTCTCGGCTTGCTAACTTGAAGTAGAAATGTTAGCAATGGGA
This sequence comes from Sapajus apella, assembly GCF_009761245.1. Lineage (NCBI taxonomy): Eukaryota > Metazoa > Chordata > Mammalia > Primates > Cebidae > Sapajus > Sapajus apella. The sequence goes on along the minus strand of NW_022436979.1, from coordinate 19,097,216 downwards.
CCAGTCGGTGTGATATTATTAGGTAAAATGAGCGGCCTTGCTTGTTGGAGAACCTTTCAGTCTCCCTAACTGTGGACTATCGGGTTCCTGATTTTCCAAGTCCCTGCTGAGGGCGGGATCTTGTGTGGATGACGTCTTTCTCCTCTGCAGTGTTCGTGGCACACACAGGCGTGTGAACCTTGAGCACAGGCTTGACCCCCCCTCATGTCAGTGGGTGGGCTGTGCTCCAGGGGCCCTGAGCCAAGCAAGACCCCAGGAAAGACTCTGGAAAACTGAGCGAGGCCGGCTGTCACCCACTGTACATACCCTGTGCCTGTAGCGAAGCAGGCCTTGGCTTCATTTGGGAAAGGTATTTTGTCTGAAGCCCCATTTTTAGACCATTGAAAGTGTAAACACAGAAACTGACACTGCCATCATTAACTGACATTGGCGTCAACCTTTGCCGAAAATGTGCCTTCTCTTCCTACTTTCCCTGGGGTCTTAGGGTGGGCCCAGGATCCTCCAGAATGCCCAGTTCCTTCGTGGACAGGCTTCTTTCACCTTTGTAGTCCCAGGGCACTCACAGGCCAGGGGAGACTTTTAAATGACACCATCCATTTGCTACTTGTTTTAATCCCATGACTGCTTTAGGTGCAAAGCACACGTTTTTATTTTAACACAAGCCCAGGCTTGCAGGACACCACCCTCATGAAGACTGGTCATTGTTAGGGTGACAAAACCACAGAGTGTATTGAGATTGTTTCTTCACTGAGAGTATCTCAGCACCTAAGAAGCAATGACAAGGCAGACTCTGTGGGACGATGACAAGGGTCCCTTGCACCGCAGCAGTGGAGAGTGTGTCTGAGCCAGGCTGTCTCCGGGGAGACCCCCCCTCCCACCACTAAGACCCGGGTGACTTGGCACCTGTCTGTGGCTCTGCTTCCCCATCCACAAATGGGAAATATCGCAGGCCCTACCTTGTGTGTTATTGACATAAGAACTTGGAAAAGAGCTTGGTGTAATAATAAACACAGTAGATGTTGGCTGCAATAAATAATTGTGTTGCTGGGAACTCAGCAACATTAGGATTGTATTAAAAATAAAATTTAAACATTTTCTGGGATACATGTTAATTGCAACTGTTAAGGTAAACTTCATGAAGACATGTACAGAATTTTAGTTATCTATAGATAAACTACTTTAATTCATCAGGACTAAGGAAACAAAATTACACACACACACAAACTTACACACAGTAAATATTTTCATGATATCATCCAGAGATGTCAAATGAACAAAAATTAACGTAAAACAAATGCATTTTCAGTGAGATTATCATCAGGTATTATTTATAAATAGTTTAAATAGAATGAAGACTTGGAAGAATTTGGAGGAAGGCTTGCATGTGAGTGTGTGTGTGTGAGTGTGAGTGTGTGTGTGTCTGCGTGTGCGTGTCTGCATGAGTGTGTGTGTGCGTGTGTGTGAGTGTGTTTGTGTCTGCATGAGTGTGTGTGTGAGTGAGTGTGTGCGTGTGCGTGTGTGTGTGTCTGCGTGTGTGTGTGTGTGCGCGCGCCCTTTTTTCCCCTTGTTTTCAAGATAGTTCCATTTAGGAAAAAAAGCTTTCCTCCCAAATCTGCAGATATCTGCACATAATATTCTGCCAAGAAGCAAAAAACTAGTTTACTATGATTCAATGGAAGCAAATCTCCTAAGATGTCAAAGCAGAGGACACGCTGCTGTTAGAGCACTGACAGAACATGCAGAAACACGCACTGCTTTTCACCGTGAAAATCAGGGCCATCCCTTGAAATCAGTTGACTAGGCAACTGCCTCATGAAGGGATATGAGGATCCCTGGCAAGTTCCCGCCAGCCACCAGGCAGCTCCCCCGCATCCTGTGACTCTGTTTTCCTACCTGGTCTCAAATTCCTGCCCATGAGGGTCAATCCCGTGTTTGGAAAATGCACAGAGCTTGTATAAAATAAAAGGTATCTCAGAGAGGAGTGTGCTCATTCTCTGTGAGCGCAGTGTGGAGCCTTAAATGGTCAGGTGAGCTGCTGCAGCCTTGTAAGTGGCAGACAGCAGTCCCTGAAAGGGAATTCCAGTAGTGAAAAGAGTCTGCAACAGAAGCTTCCTGCCAAATTTAGAGAAGGAAGGGATCCTCCACAAGCCATTTCAGCTGGAGGGAAGGTCTCGGAGCCCCAGTAGGGGGAGGAGGGGCATGGGGAGAGAGCATCTGGGGAGAGCTGACTTTAAAATGCTGGAAGTGACTTTGCTTCCCTCTCCCCTTTCTACCTCCCTCCTCTCCCCACCATCCTATGCAGATTTGGAAAGGACTGGAAAAACAAGGAGGAGGTGGGAATGGCAGATGCGAAGGGCGAAGGGCGCTAACTCTGTGATCTTTGCTGTTCTGCATGCCTTCCTTCTATGGTGGCTCACGCCTGTAATCCAAGCACTTTGGAGGCCAAGGCAGGCAGATCACCTGAGGTCGGGAGTTCACGACCAGCCTGACCAACATGGTGAAACCCCATCTTTAAAAATAAAATAAAATAATAAAATAAAATGCTGACCGGTGGCCACATGGGAAACTTTGTTAGAGGAATTTTACATTAAATAGGGGGCAAGGAAAGAGGAACTGAATCAGCACAACCCACCACGGGGCTGCCCATGTCACACCGCCTGCTTCACCCCCACCTGAAACCAACTCTGAGTTAAGCAGCCGCAACTCAGCCTTTCCATACAATTAGCTGATGGTGACTAATTGTAGGATGTAACACACTGGAAGTAATAGGTATTCACCCAGTTTCCTTTCCACGGTGTGTGTTCTGGGGAGTAGGTAGGTATCAACCTGTGGAAAGAAGAGAGTGTATGATGATAACGTTGTCCTCAGTTTGATCTCACCGCCGATTGGGCTGTTTTGGGGAGTGTGGGGCAGACCCCACCCACCTATTTATTATGACATTTCTTTTCTAGAGCGAGAATAGGACAGACTCATATACCATTCTGATCTGGGTGCATTTCTTCAGAAGGTACGCTGTCCTCGTGGGGAACCGCCACTGCCTGGGCTTGGGGCTGATGAGGCCAGGAAGAAATTTAATGCATGCACGTTAACAGATTTCCCAGTAAGTTAAGAAGACCGTGGGTGCCAAAGAGTGTGTGCGTGCCGTCAGCTATCCTTGACATTGACTCTGTGCCGCAGCAGCGTTTCTGTCTTGATACCCTTGACTTAGGCTGATTGATTTGCAAAAAGCCAGGGGAACGTCAGAGGAAGTGAGGCCAGGAGAAAGCAAGGATATCAAGATAACTGGCTTTTTTTCTCCAAGAGTGATGGTTTTTGAATTCTTCACTCTGCCTTATTTCAGAGTGGAATATCACACCGTGGGGCTAAGGAATGTGGGTTAGGGTTCTATCGCTGAGTACCGTGTCCTAAAGCTCCTTCCTTCCCGCTGCTGCTCCCTTCCCATGTAGTGTCTGCCTCTTCTAGAGGATGCCTCTTGCTCACTGATGCTTCACAGAGGACCAGGAATGCCCTTATCCCCGTGCGCATACCTTGTCTCAGCCCCTCAGCCCCTCCACCCTCTGAGGTGCAGTTTCCTGGCTCTCCACCGGGCTCTGCTCAGTGGGGCTCCAGAGAAGCACAGGATGGGCCCCTTGCTCAGACATCACTGCTCGCTGCTTCGGGGCCGGTGGGCAGACCCCCTGCTGGTTCCCAGGCCTCCTGGCCCTCTTTCTGAAATCACCACGGTCGAGGGTTATCTGGAATTTACTGCCAGCTTATATCATTCATCTAACTCAGCAAAGAGAAATTCACCCAAATCTATCTCCCCAAAAGCACATTTATTTAGCTCTCTTAGCCCTTCAGGTTGCATTGGTGCAGGCCTTGGATTGCAAAAGAAGAGACACCTAGAGGCTCTGTTTGAGCCACTGCATCAGTTTCCAAAGCCGCTGAAACAACGTGCAACCAACTGGGTGGCTTAAAACCTCGGAAATCTATGTCTCAGACTCCACGTGGAGGTCTAGAAGTCTGAGGTCGTGTCGGCAGGGTGGCGTTGCCTGTGAGGGCTCCTTCTTCCCCTCTTCCCGCTTCTGGTGGTTGTCAGCAGTCCTTGGCTGATGGCAGCATCACCCATCTCTGCCTGCATTGTCACACAATGTTCTTTCTATAGATCTGTCTCCAAATCTCTCTCTCCTCATGAGAATACCAGTCCTTGGATTTAGGGCTCACTTTACTTCAGTATGACCTCAATTAACTTGATTACATCTGTAAAGATCCTGTTTCCCAATAAGGTCACTCTCACAGGTACTGGGGGTTAGGAAGCACTTCAACACATCTTTTTGGGAAACACCACTTGCCCACAATGGCCACTTTAGGGCATTGGGTCATCTCTAAGCAAGAAGCAGCTCTAAATTATCTACTGTAAGCCCAAGACACAGGTTTTAATTCCCAAACCGAACACTCACCCCTTCCCACATCCACAGAACTGACCCACTCTGCAGGGGCCCCGGGAGGGGGCCTGATGTCTATTGGGCAGGACTGACACCCTGTGGTCTGGACTATTTCTGAGTGAAGCCAGAACCCAGAGGACTAATAACCCCTCACAGTCACGCACACACTTTGGTCTCCCTGAGAAATCATGAACCTCGAAACGCTGGAAAGCAGCTATATGAATATCCACATCAGCCTTCAACTTACTTTTTCCTGAGTACTATGATCATGCTTGCCACTATTCTTTGACACTCTGTCTGTCACACGTTGGTGCTCCTTCTATTCACACGTGCTATTGAGATTATCTTCCAAGGGAGTGAGTTTTTCTAAAGCCTGATGTGTCCTCTTGAATGTTCTGACTTTGGAGAGTTTCAGAATTCCTGGGAATTACTTATTTTCATGCAAATCATTTAGGAGATCACCAATCTCCATTGAACTTTGCATTTTCTACTCCTATATTACTTTCAAAAGGAAGGGTTTAACTTCCTCAATTGTAAATCAGGCTTCACATGTGCATATTTTTCAAAAAAGGAGGTCAGATATTGGAGTACAGATATCAGATTTTGAAAGTTATTATCCACAAGTTACCATAATAATTTTGTGATTCTCTTGGTCCTTCATCTGCACACTGATTTGATTGTCTATCTAGAGTGAGACAGACAGAGAGAGAGAGAGAGAGAGAGGCAGGGAGGGAGGGAGAGAAACACTTTCTGAAAGCCAGTGCTTGATTATTGCATCAGAGAATCTTACTGAAAAAACAAATGCCCAGAGGCTTAGTTAGGTATGACTGTGCAAAGATATTTTATAAATATTTTGGCAAGTAGAGACAAGAGAAAATGATTTGTGAGTTATTTTCACTGGAAGCCAATTGAGCTTCCCCATTTGCATGAAGCACCTGAGCTGTTTTCCTAGGTTCCAGCTCCTCCTCCTCGGGTGGGCAACATTAGAGCCTCCGCATTTGAATCTGTCCAGAGGAGACAGTACTGAAGTAAGCGCTGGGTATCACTGATGACAGAAAGGATTTAAATCAACCATTGGGACTGAGTTAAAATAAAGCTATTAAAAGATCCATGGCTGCTTGACCATGAGAAAAACCTACAAAATAGTCATTTGCGTGAGTCATTTGTTCCCTGAGAACAGCATCCTGTTTAATGACCTGCATGAGGAAAATGCTCAAGTAGATATCATTGGTTGTTTGTTAAGTTGTTTTGTCAGAAACAATGCAGTTTGGGGAGAACCTGGTCTGCAGCTGCACCAGGATGAAGGCTTTCGAGGCTTCAGGATGACTGATGTAGGCTCACCTGTTCCCAGGAGGCATCCCGGTACCTGGATGTCCAGCTCCAAAGGCAGAGCTGCATCTTGTGCCTGGACCTGCCCAAGTCTGTGACCTCTGGGACCCTAGGAGCTGACCTGTCCCTTTGTTCTAGCTCTGGGACGGCCCAATGCAAACTGACTACTGCAACCTGGTTGTCCTCTCCAAGGCCCGTGCAGTTTACCCAAGGAATCCCTGAGCATCTTTTCTTGGAGGAACTACAAAGAGACTTGCTTAAGGACTTCCTGCCCAGCAGAAATGCTGAGTCATCAGCATTCTGTTACCGTTCATTGAATGCAGTGCTGCAGCGATGCAGCCAGATGGACGGTGGCGAGGGTCAGGACCCCAGCTCGGTGCTGCCCCCAATGGGTGACACCAAAGAAAAGCTTTTATTAAAATAATGCAGTCTATAATGAAGAAATTAAATTTTACAGCATTTCAACCCACTCTCCAGATGATAAAATGAACTCTCAGGAATATGATATTTCTTTTTCAAAAAACAAAAGTATATTTACCTTTTAAAAAACAGAATGACACTGTACCGGTTTGTACCTTGTAGTTTCACTTCATTGTTTTGAGGATATTTTTCCATATCATTAAAACATTCTTTGCAAATGTTAACTTCACTAGCTACAGGGGGAATTAGAGAGTAAATAAGTAAATTACAACACACCCCAATGAAAGAATACAAAACACTGGTGTCTGATGTTAGAGCCAAAAATTCTTCTACACTGAGTGTTATGTTTTTCTCACTTCCCCGAAAAAAAAATTACATAAGTTGTACTGTACAAGAAATGTTTTCTTTTCTCTCTACAAAGTAGTTCATGATCATTCTAAACTTAGGCAGAGCCATCTGGAATCTGAGTCATTAAACAGAAAGAAAAAGAGGAAAAGTAAGGAGGCACTCCCCCAGGAAACTGAAGATTGGTACTATTCCTTGTATTCCAGAGTAGAAATGAGGGAATCTGAGCAAACGTTAGAATGGATTATTTCCTGGAATTAACTGACTTCGAGTACACAGATCCATGTGGCTACAGAACAGTGGGCATCCCTTGTCAGGACGGTGAGGAGTGTTCTCCCCACAGCAGCAACGTAAGGACGAAGCAGGCAGAGGAGGCCCTGGGGTCTAGCTCCCCTCATTACTTATTCAGAAAATGGAAATACAGAAGGAAACCCTGTCTGCGGCTACTTGGAGGGCAGCCCTCTGAAAGTGGGGACCTGCTGAGCAGGCCCGGAAAGAGACAAGTAGAAAGTTAATGAGACAGTTAATGAGATTTTCTGTCATTTTTAAATACGCAGACTTACAAGTTAGCAGCACATTGCTTGTTGAATGCCAGTAGGACTTACACTTTACCACATAAGGAAATAAAGGAAAGTGGGAAATAAGAAGCAGTTTCAGTGACTCAGAGATCTGCCCTTCCTGCAGGAAGATGAACAACTACCATTTATAGAATTCCTATCATGTGCCCTTTCACTGTGCTAAATGCATTACGTCTATTATTTAATCCTCAAAACAACCAGTGGCAAATAGGTATCATCATCCTACTTTCAGCTAAGGAAGAAAAGATGGAAGGGCTGATTTCATTCATTCCTCCACTTACTCCCCTCAGAAAACATGCATTTGGCTCCTCATGTGCCGCCAGCACCGGTCCAGGGCCGGAGATGCCGGTGGGAGCAAGGTCATCATCCCTGCCTCCTCAGGGAGCAGACGGGGCATGCAGCTGGGATTTGCGTCTGGTCTGCCTGGCTCCAAAGCACTGAAACCAAACACTGAATGGGTGATTTACTGAGAAACCTGGGAGATGTCCCATGGGAGACAAGAAAATAGCATTGCATCTTAATTAATTTTCTTCCTGATCAGAGAATCACCATGATTAACTTCAGAAGTAGGAATGACTCTGATTGAAATAATTAGTGCTTCTGCGTATCATTTTGTGATGACAGGTGAATACAGAAGGCATTCTAACCAGATTTAGAAACAAAGCCTTGTGGTTTTGCTGCTTCACCAAAAATAATCTTACCGACCACCATGCTTGCACAAAACAGATGCTGAAAGAAGCATTATCAGCATTCATCTAGAGCACAAGAGCAATCAAGATTACTAGAGTTAGATGGAATGGCAAAGACAAGACCTAGCAAAATACTTTCCAGTGATTCCCATCTACAAACACAGGCATTTTGTTTTGTTTGTTTCTTTGTTTTGGCAAGCCAAAAGCCTTTATCAACCCCACAGTCAGGTGAAAATATTTGCCTAGGTAACAGATAGCAGAACCAGAACTTGAAAGTATGAATTCCTGGTCAGATTTCTCCAGCACGCAACTCAGTAGACGTCTTTGGGGAGCATAGTCACTGGTTTTGCATAAAATCTTCCATGCTCCATAATGGAAGAGAGAACCTTAGCTGAATCCAGTTCTTGGGCAGGCTGGATAGACCCAAGACCCAGAAAGCAAGCACTTGGTTTTTGCAATAGAAATATTTTTTGAATGTTCTAATAATCACCACAAAAGTTGTTCTCCATAAGTTCACTGAAAAAAAATTAATTACTAGAAATTGACCGTGTATATTTTAAGTGTTTTTCAATATCTAACTCCTAGTCAAGGATTATACCATAAGGATGGTTTTAATCATAAAAGCCAACCAGATTCCAGTGAAAGTTATCCAAAAAAAAAAAACCACAAAACCTGTCTGGAGCAGATTCAGGGACAAATATTAATCAGTAACTCAATACAGTGACTAAGGTGCATTTTTCTGAGGTTTTATTTTTTCTGAACAAGCTATTTATCTTGCTTTATGTTAAAATGTGTAGCAAACCTGATTGTATCAAAATAAAATAAGCCTAATCATGGACATTTTTGGAAATCATGCTTTTTGTTACGTAATGGTTTGATAACCCTGATAAATAAGGCTGATTTCCAAATGAAAACCTATTTATTTACAGAAGCTTGTTGAAATGAAGTTAGTAATGCTTCAGGCTTTTCTTTTTTAATGTAGACATAATCTGATAAAAGTTTAATTTGGTAATCTGATAACAAACTTATTAATCTGTCACTAATTTCAAAACAATCAAACATTCTGAAATAAATAAGATTTGCTAATTATAAATGCCAGACACAAATGTATAGCTAAAAATTACCGAATTTATTGAAATCCTTTTAACTTCTGCTTATATGTGAGCGTTATTACTTTGAAGGTAAGTCATTAACAAAATCCATTGACTACATCCATTTGGTTAGCTGTCATTGTGACAGCATAAGCAATAGGGTCATTAATGCAAATGTGGACATTCCTTAACAATCTGTCCATCTTCAGAGGAGATGAGAATTTGCTCTGATGAAGCTATTTTGATCACATCAATGTTGGTTGAAGTGAATGACTCATTTAGTAACCATGGAAATCACACGAAGTGATACGAACAGATGAGCACGTGTGTGCGTTTCCAGATGCTGCTGCTTTTGTGTGGCGTCTGTCCAGGGCTTCTGATCTGTTCAAAGCATACTTAATGTCCTTAAATCCAAACTCGCTTGGTTTTTGCTTTCCATTTATACTGTAGCTGATTCTGTGTAATAGCCTCAAGTAAATATAAAACAAGGCAACCCAATACTTCACCCACAGGACCCTATGTTCCTTCCAGAAATGTGTCTCCTATTTAAAGATGCATGCCCAAATGTGCTAAAACAGACCCTCCTCCCAGACACAGCTCCACAGCTTCTATTTCTGAAATCCCTGGTTTCTGTCCAGGCCCCCATACTATATTTATGTCTGTCTATTTTTCCTGCATCTGTTTCCATAACTTTCTAATATATTAATATTTATATATTTGTAGAGCAAACCTTAAAAGAATGTCAATAAAATAAGCAAGCAATATTCTTGCTCATTGAAGCCAAGTCTAGTGATGTAACAAAATGTATCATATATATATTATACAGCTAAATATCCCTGTATCTCTGTATATGAGGTTTCCAGAACTATCATTTGTTAGCTTAAGTAACAGAGCTTATATAAAATAAGTATTGTAGGTTAAGTATCTTGGCGGAATGGGTCTTTTGAAAAATGGTCCATGAGAACTTTGGGTATTGTTCTATTTAAAGTCCAATTATACTGTTATATTCCTTTGATATTTAGCACATATTTCTTGAAAGCCTGTTATACGTGAGGTATGATGAAAAACACAAACATAAATAACATAAAGTAAGACGAGATGAAGTGGTGCAGACAGGGAACGATATTAGTTTAAATGAGTAAGAGGGATGTATGTCGTTTTCACAGGGACTGCTTTGAGGTGGACCTTTAAAAATGTGTGTAATTTTAAGAGTAATTGCAGGTAATCTCAATAACTAAAACATCTCACAAAAGGTGATTCAAAATCACACCTGCCTCGCCACACCAGTCATGGGCTCCTGGAAGACAGGACTTGTTTGGATTTGCCTGACACCCCTATGACCCAGAAAGTATCTGTCACAACATGGGCACCTGGCTAAAATGGGCTGAGTAAACTCAAATGAAGGCCCAAACATAAAATGTACATAAAAAGGAGCAGCAAAAAGTTCCATTTGGCTAAAAAACAAAAACTGAGATGGAAAATAGACTACAAAGTCTTGAAAATTAGGTTGGGATCTTGTTGTGTTGGGCTTGGTTTAAAATTTGTTAATAGATCATGTGAAGTCAGTGTTCCTTTCAAAATATTAGCCTTGCCATTGCAGCTTGGAATTAAAAGAAGGAGAGAGATCGAGATTAGGGGCAGAGCTAGGGACAGGAGAGCCAATTAAAAGATTATGATAATTTATTTGATAAAATTAAAATGACAGAAATGACAGCCCGAAATTGGTAACAGTATTAGTAAGTACTGTATGAACAACCGCAGAAACAAAGATCAAGACGATCGTAGCCCGTGTTTATGTCAATGCTTACGTTCAAGCACAGTTAGAATTTTGATTAATTACTTGGGACTCTTACCACACAAAGTTGTTACTCCCAGGTTTATAGGTGAGGAAGTTGAAACTCAGAGAGGTTAAGTAGCTATGTCAAAGAAGCTCTGTTAGAATCTATGTTAGGATGCTCACAGGCATTCTAACGTAGATGGCAAGTATGTTTAACCCTCTGGCATAGAGTTCTACATGGCAGGTGCCAGAAACCCACATTTAGAAGCATTCTCAGATGCAGCTTCCCCTTTGAACACAAATGGGTAGCTAGAATGTCCAGCCTTAGTGTAATAATTCCAGACTAGAAGCTCTGCAGCCTGGTGTTTTTTGCAGGATAATTCTCATCCTTTTGTAACTACCGGATTACAGCAGGCTGTGATGGTTTATAGCTGTTGACCCACAAAATGCTGAAGTTCAGTGTAAATATTAACAGGAGAAATGGTCAAAAATAGACCTGCCTAAATCTTTTTGGGAACTAGTCAAAGATTTACCATAATCGCAAAAAAAAAAAAAAAAAAAAAAAACCTCTTTATTAAATTATAAACTGGCAACACGATCTTATATATGATTCTTTTGTTTTTAAATACACTGAGTATGTAAGATATGCAAGGTGCTGAACTAGGAGCAGTGAGAGAGAGATGGTGAAAAAGATATTATCCTTAATCTCACAGATGCTATAGTGTGAGAAACAGACAGACATAAAGGAAGTAAGTACTTAGCCTTGCTCAAGGAAAGTGCTTTTGAGAACACAGAAATAAAAAGTAATTAACACAAGGAAAGGCAAACCTTGAAAAATGAGTAGGATCTTGTAAACAGAAAGGTCGGGGAAATTCTACATCCAGATGCAGGAGACAGCATGAGTGTCCACGGTGGATTCCAGGCAGAGCAGATGGACTGACAAATTGAGAGATTTGGTCAAAGAAGAGAGTAAAAAGGGACAATGGAGTCAGGTCATGGGGCAACCTTGAGGTCACAATAAATTGTTAGAAGTTGACCTCTCAGACAGCAGAGTCCCCCCCGCCCCCCAGTTTGGCTAGGTATTAGGAAGAGCCCTCGGGCAACAGTACAGATGACAATGAAGAGGGCGGGAGAGTCCGTTAGGACATTCACCAGAGTTCCCAAAGGCAAACTCAATCCCATCACTGCTTGGTCCATAGAATACTGTTTTGTGTGTTAATTCTGCAAATATCACAGCACTCTAGAAAACTGAAGGATTGAAGGATAACTGGTGGCTATGAAGACTATTAACTAGCTGCTCATCCTTTTGTCTTTTTTTTTTTTTTTAACCCTCTGGGCACCAGAATATCCCAAGTATTCAATAAAAACATGCAAAAGTTGTCCGAGCTCAGTTTAAGATCTAAATTTGTGGTGTTTCCCCTCTGCAAACACCCAAACATCATCCAAAAATAACCAATACTGAAAGAAAAAGAAGCAAGAGGTAGGTTAAGAAACGCTAGATCTTTTTCATACTAAGCTGCTTTTATTGTTAACTTCACTTGGAAGTTGAAACAATGAAAGGCTAATTTATTAGACCCTTGAAACCACTTCCTGCTGTTCGACAGTACAGGAGGAAATAACTTGGAATGTCAGGTGCTAATCAGTAGATGCCAAAAACACCGACAGTGATTGCTTCTTAGTTACGTGTTCTTAATGTACATGGCGCACCAAGAAAAGTTTGAAGTAAGCAAAGTGGTTGAAAATGTGTAGCTGCCACATGGCTGGAGTCCATGGATTAATATACTGAGGCTTCTTTTCCTTATTCCCTCATGAGCCCAGGACCTTGACATTCACTGAAGAAAGGTCAACATGCTGCTCTGTGTCTATGAACTATTTTTTTTTCCTGGACTCCACAGAGATAGTTGAACTAGAATGATCCATGCTTTAAAAAGAAACATGAAACTTCAAAAGCTGTTATATTTCCGAGCATGGATAAGACACACTCCCTACCTCAAGCCCCCAAATTCTGTCTGACTTAACAAACACTGGAAATTATTCTAAGGAAATGAATTGAATAAGGCTCACGGTACTGCTTGGAGCAGTCAGCATCTCTGTTTTTTCTGGCGATTTGAGTGCACTTCTATGGGATCTCTTTTCTTCTCCCAACTTCCTTTAAAGCCGCTGAATTATTTTCTCATGGTCCTCATAGAAATAGATTGCTCTGGTTAATACACTGCTTAGGTTTTAGCACATTAAAACATACAGTGTTCCGTATGATCCGTGATGCAGACTAGATTGGTACTCATTCTCCAAAAACATGAGTGTTTTCAAAGTTCTTAAGGGAGATAGAGTGAAAGAGTTCTTGTCTGTGTTTTCAGTGGAGTTGCCACTGCGCTACCAGCGAGAAGACACCTGTGTTATTTCAGGTGCTCGCCTCTGTGGTCAGAGTTGTGCCCAAAATACAATACACTTCCAGTGACTGTGGGATCTATTCATTTCTCAGATGTTTGCCTTCTTTCCACTATGATGATATGAATTCAGTTCTGGCTCATTTTCGCTACTAAACAAAATAAAATTATGCTGAATCTTAGAAAACTGGTTATTTTTGGCCAGGCATGGTGGCTCACACCTGTAATCCCAGCACTTTGGGAGGCTGAGGTGGGTGAATCATGAGGTCAGGCGATCAAGACCATCCTGGCCCACATGGCGAAACCCCATCTCTACTATAAATACAAAAAATTAGCTGAGTGTGGTGGTGCCTGCCTGTAGTCTCAGCTGCTCGGGAGGCTGAGGCAGGAGAATTGCTTGAACCCAGGAGGCGGAGGCTGCAGTGAGCCGAGATCGGGCCATTGCACTCCAGCCTGGGCAACAAAGCAAGACTCCATCTCAAAAATAAAATAAACTGATTATTTTCCTGGGCACTTTGGGTAGGCTTTGGGTGACATTGAAAATATTAAAAGCTCATGCTCCTGCTTAGTAGAAACTTAATATCAACAATATTATCAGTGATTCAGCCTTTAATAGGGGAAAAAGAGTCCACATTATTAGCCAGAGTATGGGTATGAAGGAGGAGGTCCCTCATGGACACTTCAAACAAGAGTCTTTCAACAAGTTTTCTCAAAATTCTGTCTCAGAGCAACTAATAATCTATTCCCAATAGTTTTTTTTTATCACCAATCAGACGCCAGACACAGATTCACTGTAGAGTACTATTCTGCAAAGCCTGAAGTGATATTCGCAGTTTTCACACCTCTAAAAATATCCAAAAAGGCAATGTAGCTGCTTCATGTTAAACTACATTAGAATAAATTGCAGAGACAATTTTCCAAATAATGCCACTTTTTAAATTAAATACCCACATGAATGATAATAATTTTAAATTAACATAATTTCTCCTAGCTCATTAGGACTGATGAATCATTTTAAGATCCAAAGAGTTAGAAACTCTTTTGTCTGACCAGAATTTTTCAGAAGTTTTTCATATTTTTTAAACAAAATTTGGGAAATAACATATATGTCCCTAGCACTGTTCTCTGGAAAGGAAGATAAAGCTTATACATGATTGTAGCTATTTCATCATCCTCTCTGGACCCAGTAACAGAATATGGTTTCCTTTTTATTTATTTTTGTGGGTAGTTCTGAAGTACTATTTGTTCCAAACATCTCTTACAGAACTTGTGACCTTTTAGCAGGTGTTTATATAGTGACTTGGAACTTAAGTTATTGCTTTGGCTGAAATCTAAAGAACTTCCTTTTTTTTTTTTTTTTTTTCTTACCTTACTACATTTTGCTACATGTTGAGAAGGTTGTTTTGGAAAAAAAAAATATATGTATGTACTCTCACATGATAATTCTCTCTAAATTATTTGGAAGTTGAGCAACACAGGGCTTAATGATACGGAACAGAAGTCTGTAATTTCTAAGAGGATACCTCAGCTCTCTGGAGCACTGCCACTTCTCAAGTGATGGATTTCATCTCCCAGACAGCTTTTGTTTTTCCTTCTTTCCAGTGCATGCAAAACATAAGCCACTTTACTGTGCAGAAAGATCTGGGCATTTTCTTCTTCTACTTTATAGTAAAACATTTGACTTCTTTAAAACGGTACCCTAGGGTTTATCTTCTGGCTATCCTAGAAAAGTTATTTCTCCATTATGTTTGGTTTCCAACATTCCAACTGGATGTGACAAAAAGAGGGAGCTCTGACTTCCTCGGGCTGCTCCGGGAAGTTTGCTTGCAGAAGCTTCGAAGGCTCCCTGGTACCAGTTCTGTCATTCGCTGAGGAAGGTAGGGCAAAGATCCAGTCACTGTGCTGATCTTGTCTTCAAAGAGATCAAATGTTCACATCTATCGTAGTTAAAGAGTGGGTAGGGGCTGGGTGTGGCGGCTTACACCTGTAGTCGAGCACATTGGGAGGCCAAGGCAAGTGGATCACCTGAGGTTAGGAGTTGGAGATCAGCCTGGCCAACATGGTGAAACCTTGTTTCTACTAAAAATACAAAAATTGTCTAAGCATGGTGACGGGCACCTGTAATCTCAGCTACTACTCAGGGGGCTGAGGCAGGAGAATCACTGGAACCCGGGAGGCAGAGGTTGCAGTGAGCCAAGATTGCAGGACTTAGAAAGTAGCTCCCAGTTGTGCTTTGTGGTAGACTGTCTCACACTATCCTCTGAGCAATCCCATGAGGCAGGTGGATGAGGAAATTTAGTATCATTCTCACTGCAAAGGTGAGAAGACTGAGGCCCAGGGAGACAAAGTATTGTGCCTACAGTCACGTGGCTATGTGTTCTAACCTTCTAAGGCCCTGGCTCGAAGTTGTTCATCCCACACTGTCCCATTTCAAGGGGTTGATTCTCAATACCTCCACTGTGAAAAAACTGCAGTTCATTCTTTGAGATGATCACGTAAATATCTTTCAAAAAATTCAGTACATGTGTCCTCAAGGTCTCAAAAATCAAAATGTTTTCTGGCACCTGGCACAGTTCTCACATAAGATGGATTCACAAGGCGAATCAGCTGGGTACCTGGGGCCCAGGGCAGTCTCTTAGATACATGGAAGGAAGGAAGAGAGGGGGAGAGGGAGGGAGGGAGGGAGGGAGAAAAATACAGCCTTTAAAGAGGTGCAGGCAAAGTGACCTGGGCCTAAGGAAGAGAAAGCAATTGCAAGGGTGTGATCTACTGGGTTATAGTGCCACCAGAAATATGTCCAACAGCTGACACTTCACTCAACCCAAGACACTTAGAAGGAAGATAGAGTTTAGTTTAAAATTGGGGACTTTCTTCTTATAATTATACATAAATATAAACTTCATGGAACCATTCAAATTTTCTGGATTCTGACTGTGAGAACACATTTATTGTGATAAAACCTTGGCTGCCGTTACAGAGATTCAAATTAACAGAGGTTAAAGACGAAAGATGTTTATTGCTCACTTGTGTAAAAGTACCGATTTGTGGTACAAGGCTAGTATGGAGGCGTCACAATTCTGGGGACCCGGGCTCCTTCCATTTATTGCTCTGTCTGTCTCAATGCTGAATACATGGCTTCCCTTGGTGGTCAAGAGGGCTGTCCCAGCTCCTGACATCAGTTCTGCATCCCAGCCAGCGGGAAGGGGGAAAAGCAGAGGGAGCCCCTTGCCTTTAAGGCCACAGCCTCTTGGAGGATGCACATAGCATTTCCTCTCACACCCACTGGGCAAAATTTGGTGGCAAAACAAGGGAAACTGAAAAATGTAATCTTAGTCTGGCTAAAGCCACGTGCTCAGCTTCAACTTCCATTATAAAGTAAGAAGGGGATTGGGTACAAGAGCACACATGGCTTTCTCTGCCATGTGTAACAACCGTCCCCCCGGACCCCAGAGCAGAATCCAGTCTCATGGGCACGAAGATTTCCTATTGCATTCTACTAGGGCTTTTGTTTTCAAAATGTAGATTAGAAACACATATTGGATGATTTCAACAACTGAAGGAGGATTTCTCACCTTGTCAAGTGCTACTCATTTGCTGCTAAAAACTAACATCTTATGCTAAGCTAGTCAGAGCCAAATAGAATTAATTTGATTAAGGCTGTCACTAAAATATCAAGACAAACGCTCTTGAAGCATGGCGCTTTTTCTCTTTGCCTTTTTCTCCCCATCCAGTCTGTTTACGATTTAAAAAAACAAGTAGGTTGAGGGATGGAGTTGCAGAAACAGATCCTTATAAATGTTACTCTATATGTCACCAAACTGATAACCAAATGCTGGAGAGAAAAACGGGTCTGAATTCTGTCAGTAGAGCTTGACCTAGCCTGATCACTGCGACTTAATAATTAATCGCAGTATACAGTTCATGCTGTTTGGAGAACCCTTACCTCATTCTTCAAGGAGCTTTCTTGCTTTGGTTCCAGAGCTGTGACTTTTGCTTGCTGCTTCTCCAAACCAGAAAAACTAAATTTTTCTTTTCATTTTTCTCGATAACCTCTCTCTGAGAAAATTATTTGCCAGAGTATTTTCTAAAACATACAATTTAACGATGCTATCACACATCTTTCTTTATACCATTGAAAACAGATACACTGATTTCTTGAAAACCAGATTCTATTTTAGAATCATTGGACAAGGTTGTTATTTAATGGAATTTCATAATCCATTTGTGAGAATGTGACTCATTTGCAGGGCAAAAGTAAATCATTTACCTGTTTCTAATTTATAACTCTGGCAGGTCTGCATAGAGCTAAACACAAAGAAAATTAGAACACACAACTGTTCTTGTAAAGGTAGATTAGAAAATTGTTTTTTTTAAAGGTGGAGATCAAGGGAACACTACCCGAGTGTCGGCCTCTCTCACTTCTGAAGCAGAAGTCCAGAAAGGTAGAACGAAACCTAATGACACACCCAGTTAACGGCAGAACCTGGAACGCCCAGCTCTCCCAGAGAAGTGTATTTTCTGTTGTTCAAAAAAAAAATGTCCTGAAATGCATTCAGGACAACATCAGGCTTCTAAGTGGAATAAACACAGGTGTGCTCTTGCACAGGACATGCTTGATCGGTATCCAGCCTTAGGTGACCTGTGCACCAACGGCACACCCATCCTAGAGAACAAGGCGGTGATCAGCAACCAGCAAGACGAGAGATTTAAGAAAACGTTCTCAGCTTCTCCTGGCTTCCTTGAGGCTTCCTTGCCTATTTATACAAACTTGTCTTTTCTCAAGATGGGTGACCTTCTAACTTTTTGTAATTTTATGCAACTGATCCTGAAGCTCTTGAGTGCTGTTTAGCTACTTTCAGAACACGTCGAAATAATGTTCATGCTAATGAAAATGAGAACTCATATTCCTTTAAGCATTTGTTCAGGGCCAGATATTTTTCTAAGGATATTACATATTTTCTTTCATTCTTTCTTTCTTTTTGAGATGGAGTTTCACTCCGTCACCCAGGCTAAAGTGCAATGGCACAATGTTGGCTTCCTGCAGCCTCTGTCTCCCAGGCTCAAGCGATTCTCCTGCCTCAGCCTCCCGAGTAGCTGGGATTGTAGGCGCATGCCACCATGCCCGTCTAGTTTTTGTATTTTTAGTTGAAACGGGGTTTCACTATGTTGGCCAGGCTGGTCTCAAACTCCTGACTTCAACTGATCTTCCCACCTCAGTTTCCCAAAGTGCTGGGATTACAGGTGTGAGCCACCAGGCCCAACCGTACATATATTATTTCATTTCATTCTCACAGTGATCCTGTCAAGTTCTTACTGTTACGTGTTTCAGTTTTATAGTTGTAGAAAGCGAGGCACCAAGAGAGAAAGTAACTCACCCCATGTCGTGCAGCTGGCAAGTACGTAGTAGAGTTATGATGTAAACCCAGGTTGTGACTTTTAAGACCTAAATGACATTGGCTGTCACAGAAAAAGAATTCTATGTCTAATCACTGCATATACAGGAGATAGTGTGGCATAGTGAAATGTCTTGGGGTTAAAAGGATTAGCCTTTTTCTATTTTACCTCAGTCCAGGGCACCGAGCTAATTACACTCCTCACTTTGTGGCATCTTGCTTCCTTTGACCACACGTGGCTTCTACCTGCATGTGTCAGCCCCATGCTTTTAAAGCAGAAGTTACCCCCTATACCTATGTGAAATACTATCTATCATTCTAAGAAATTACTAAAAGATGCAATTCAATTTGCTGAAGCAAAGAATATGCGTGGCACACAGGATCGCGATGGGGGGACCAGCCTTGCTCAGATAACAGTTGCTGTGTTTCTGCTCCAGAGATATTCGTGGCTCCCTTAGCCTCCTCCCTTTGTGCAAAACAGCATCTCACGGGGAGTAACAGGAAAAACTTACGTCCAGCAGTCACTGCCCTTTTCTTTGGCATTTTGACAGCGGCACGGTTATGCCTTGTAATCAAAGGAAACACAGAGCGGGCATCTCCTAGCAACTCCCTGAAGATCAGTCCCGGGGAATCACTGACGTGGCTGGGTGTGGGTGCATTTCACTTCTCCGTTTGAAGACAGCAGTGCTCCCACGCTAGCCACGAGCTCTTTTCAGCATGCTTCCAATACAGTGAACCTGTGGTGGGTAACGTGGCAAGAAGAATCAGCACTAAAGTGTCCTAAGCTGGGACCCTTTGGTGGAAAAGACACAGAAAAGCTTTTTCATCTTTTTTGTTGCGGTTAAAAATCTAATTGCAATGAAACGTCACCAGTAATCAGAATCGTCTTGCTACTCTGCTGTTTCCTTTTGCCAAAGCCTGTTTCCCACCTCTTTTCTATAAAGGGACATCTGTCACGCAGGGGTGGACCACTCACAGGGTCCTCCCTCCGCTGATGTTTCCTCCCCGTGAGCCTCGGACCCGCCACCGCAGTGTGCTGGTGAGACCAGTCAGTCAGATCTGGCTCCCACTCAGCCCGGGAAGCTGCCGCTGCTGGGGCGTGAAGCACCAGCGGACGGTGCAATCAGCACAGATTTTACTCCACCATGTGTGGAGTCAAGAAGCCAGTGTGAGTCCAGAAGAATGCATCCTTCAAACCAAGATTTAGTACACGCCTTTCAAAAACATTTCACTTATTAAAAGCGAAAACATCATTCGTGAATTCACTTGAATGAATGACCAAGGCAAGGAAGGGACCCATATCTGAAGTGTTTGAACCGCTAGTCACACCTGTCAGTGCCAAGGAAACATTCCCTGGTTCACAGCAGCAGGAGTCACAGTTTTGTAGGACGTGCCAGACCCACTGCTAAGTGCTTCGTGTGTACTCACCCACTGGGCTCTTTAGCCACCCCACGAGCTTGGCACCATCGTTGTCCCTGTTTCTAGAAGAGGAAATGTGGGCAGGTGGAGAGAAACAATAAGTCACTTTCTGAAGCGATCCATCTGGATGTGGTAGAATGGGCTTTTTGCAAAGCTGGCCTGGCCCAGCATCCACCATCTGCACTCTCGACAACCTCCCCAGCCTGCCCAGCAGCAGGTGTTATGGTAGACCATGCCCATCTCGTCTGGCAGGTGAGGCTGCATTTCTTCAGTTCTCTTTTTTGTTTTTTGAGACAGAGTCTCACTCTTGTCCCCCAGGCTAGAGTGCAGTGGCTCACTGCAGCCTCCACCTCCAGGTTCAAGCGATTCTCCTGCCTCAGCTTCCTGAGTAGCTGGGATTACAGGCTCCCACCACCACACCCAGCTAATTTTTGTATTTTTAGTAGAGACAGGGTTTCATCATGTTGGCCAGGCTGGTCTCGAACTCCTGACCTCAGGTTATTCGCCCAGTTCAGCCTCCCAAAGTGCTAGGATTACAGATGTGAGCCACCATGCCCCGCCAATGCTGTGGTTCTCAAAAGTAGTCCATAAACTGTATCATACACCTTCGTTATAAATACTTTTTCTATGAAGTCTTCTGATGATGTAGGAACTATTTCTATTTATTAGAAGAGGAAGAGGACTACTTTCTCTTAGGTCTCTGACTGCATGGCTTGATATAGAAAGAGATCTCACTTCTAATCTCTCTCCAGCAGTCACATTGCAGGACATGGCACAGTGGGCATGACTGTTAAGAATAGCCTTACTGGCCAGGCACAGTGGCTCATGCCTGTAATCCCAGAACTTTGCGAGGCCAAGGCGGGCGGATCACGAGGTCAAGATCAGGACCATCCTGGCCAACATGGTGAAACCCCATCTCTACTAAAAATACAAAAAAACAAAAACAAAAAAAAAATAGCTGGTCACAGTGACTCATGCCTGTAGTCCCAGCTACTCGGGAGGCTGAGGCAGGAGAATCACTTGAACCTGGGAGACAGAGGTTGTAGTGAGCCAAGATCACGCCACTGCACTCCAGCCTGGGGGAAAAAACAAAAACCCCCATCACAAAAAAAAAAAAAAAAAAAAAGGTCTTCCTTTCAGAATAGTCTGTTACACATCCCAGCAACATTTATATAAGCACCTAAGATTTATTATTTATCTATTGAGCATTTAGTACTTTTCTCTCTTTATTTATGACCTCTGTCTTTAAGCCATTTGTAGTCAAGGAGGAAAACATGGATTGAGCTGCCACTCCTGCATACTTCCAAAGGATTTAGATTCTGTCTACATTTTTAGTCTGTTGTATTTCAAGTTGTTGAGCTCCGGAAATGTTCTCACTACATAAAATACTTTTTAATATATTTCTATCAAAAACAATTTTGAAGTACAATAGAGGGTCTTTTAATGCTGGTAAGTTAGGACTTAGGGAAAAATAGAGTTAACTTTACCAGTTTTGTTTTTCTGATTTTAAATTTTCAGTTGCATTTTTCTTTAGTCTTAATTATTCTAGGCTAACTTATTTCTTCTTATTTTTAAGCTAAATATTTATTTTTTTATTTTGTGTCTGTTCCTTTGACCTTTTCATGGACCTTTTCTCAGCTTTACAGTCATCATCTTGGAGTAGGAGAGTGATGTTTTGGGAGAGAAAACCTATAAATTGCTGGAGACTAAATATCAAAATAGAAGGAATTTTGTTACATCATCTCCCTTTTGCCTTATTGCCTGGCATAATCTCATTTTACGCCTGTTATGTCAACGTAAAAACTGATGACATCCACTTTTAACATCACTCTTTCAGTTTAGACAAATTATTTAGTCATGCAATCCAAAAGCAGAATAAAGCTAATGATAAATTTATTCTTTGCAAACAAATTCATGTACATTTATGAGAAAATTTTGATACTTTAAAAAATCTGTCATAAAAAATGCCACAGTAGTTTTTTTAAAAAGAAAATTATTTACAAGCCTTTAACTTATAGCCCAAAACACAATTCCTTTTTTCTTTATAGACTCATGTATTCTGAAAGTAACTTAAGTGAAACTTTTAAATGATTTGAGAGGTTTAGGTAGCAAGCCTGTTGGTATGGTTTGGCTGTGTCCCCTCCCAAATCTCACCTTGAATTGTAATAATCCCCACGTGTCAAGGGTGGGGCCAAGTGGAAATAATTGAATCATGGGGGTGGTTTCCCTCAAACTGTTTTTATGGTAATGAATACTTCTACGAGATCTGATGGTTTTGTAAATGGGAAGTCCCCTGCACACGCTCTCCTGCCTGCCACCATGGAAGACATACCTTTGCTTCTCCTTTGCTTTCTGGCATGATTGTGAGGCCTCCCCAGCCATGTGGAGCTGTGAGTCCATTAAACCTCTTTCCTTTATAAATTATCCAGTCTCAGGTATGTCTTTATTAGCAGTGTGAGAACAGATTAAGACACCTGTATACTTAATTGCTGTTGTGAAACACATTTCTGCACAAATTTTAGGTTACAAGTTTTGTGTGTTGATGAGGTGGAAAAAAAAAAAAAAGCCTAGGCCAGGCAAGGTGGCTCATGCCTGTAATCCCAGCACTTAGGGAGGCTGAGGCAGGTGGATCACCTAAAGTCAGGAGTTTGAGACCAGCCTGGCCAACATGGTGAAACCCTGTCTCTACTAAAAATACAAAAATTAGTTGGGCGTGGTGGTTGGCACCTGTAATCCCAGCTACTTGGGAGGCTGAGGTAGGAGAATTGCTTAAACCCAGGAGGCAGAGGTTGCAGTGAGCCAAAATTTCACCATTGCACTCCAGCTTGGATGACAAGAGCAAGACTCTGTCTTTAAAAACAACAACAACAAAACCCTTAAGTAAAGATATATAAACATTACATCTGCCATTATTCTACTTGATGCGACCTAAGTGTATTCATGAAACTCAATATGTAAACCTGATATAGACCAAGTATAGGGTCAGAGGCTGGCTGAGCCAGCAATGGTACGACCTGAAGCTCAAAGCAAGACGCTGCTCCCACATACCCTACACTCCAGCCTGCCAACCCCTCCCGTTATTCCAGACACTCCTTTAGAAGGAAATGGAAGAAAATCTGTAAAAATGCAAATGTGCCATTTTGATAAAGCAATGCTTGCTTCATCATTCACAATTTTAACAAAACCCTAGGAAATTAAACGTAAGATGGAAAATCAACCCTATATCCACTTAAATGATGAAGGCTCTCACGAGAAAAGCAATTTTTTCATTATGCTTAAGGATAGGTGGTAGCTGTTCCATCCCATTTCTAGAACTGAAATTTAAGATCACGTGTTGTGTTGGTGAGATTCCGATGTCACAGAATTGTCTCAGCACTGTTTGAAATCAATGCTAGTGATCAGAGTCCACAGTCAGATTGTGACGTTTGTCTAGTTTCACATGAAACAACAAAAGCAAGTAATGACGTGCAGAATGAACACATGGCAATCTTCCTGCGCGCCAGGCTGCAGTATCCTGACAGTGGGAAACGACGTGACAGTGATGACACGGTTTCTATTGACCAAATTATAAAGCGCTGACTTGTTTCACTCTGCCTGTCTCTTCATCCTTTTCCATAGCAGCAGTATTTCCACAGTTGTCTAAATGGCGAAGCTAACTACCTCTTTGCATTTGCTAAAGGAAAAGAGCACATACTGATTTCAGCGATTTGTGATGCCCATCCCTTCCCCTTACTGTACCCTGGGTGGAGCCAGACGATGCCAGCACATGGGCTGAGTGTCCTTACAGCTTCCACCCCATGATTGAATTTCCTGCCTCTGAATCACGTTCTCCTGATGAAAGTCTCCACTTTTCTGAGCTGATCCTTGTGGTGGGAAGGAAATAGAAAATACACGCGTAAGATGAGAGGCGATAGGAAGTGCTCTGCAGAAAAACTTTGAAAAGACAAAGGAAACATGGAGAACTGCACTTCATAGGGGGCAGTTAGGGAGGTCTCTGATAGGGTGGTGTTGGAGCATAAATCTGAAGACCTCCAGGAGCGACCTGGGGCTCCAGGGAGAGGACAGTGTGAGCTTAGAGTGTCCAAGGCTCAGTGAGGCGGCCAGTGAGCCTGGAGGACAAACAGGAAGAGTGATGGCCGTGAGCTAGAGCTGCAGGGAGGACCCAGGACACAGACAATGCTGCAGGCCGCAGAGAAGGGGACATGGGAGGTGGCTGGAGGCCTTTGAAAGGGAACTTGCCGGATCTCTCCCAGAGGTTCGAGCATCACTCTGGATACTTTGGGAACAGTGGAGCACAGGTGACGTCGGTGGAGGAAGGGAGAACAAGCACAGGCTACTGGAAAGCTAGACTGAGATGTTAGGTGGTAAAACAGAAGGCGAGGGGGAGTGTGTGGGTGCTGGAGGATTTGAAGAGGCAGCAGTGAAGCAGGATGTTTCCCTGACCCCTTCACGGGACTCATGACAGGCATGCCTGGTTTACTCAGCCTGTCACTCTCAACTCCTAAGAGGAGGGAGCACAGCAGCAAGCAGAGCGGGGGCTGGCATGCACGAGCGCTGGAACCAGCTAGCCGCTTTGGCACCAGCAGGAGTGAGCTCCATGCAGGCCCCGTGGGAGCGTCCAGGTGGGGGTGCCTGCGACTCCCAAAGCCCCAGAGGGCGTGTTACAATGCTGTTTTAGCTCCGCTGTCCACGGATGGCTTACATGTTAAAGCTTAGTGGGCCCTCTGCCTTTCCGCGTGAGGCAGCTGCCCACTGCCAGCAAAGGCAAAGGGCCAGTGTGGCAGCCTTTTGTATCTGCACTGGTGGCTCCTGAGCCCTTGTCTGGCATCCAGGAAAAATGGGGTTGCAAGAACAAATTAAATGATGATAAACGTGGGGGGATTTATTGCTGATGAAAGTGACTTTCAGCGGGAAGGGGAACTGGAAAGGGGATGGGGCGGGTAGGTAATTTTTCCCTTGACTCCAGCTGTCCCTGGCCGGATTCTTCTCCGAAGTTATGCATTCAGTCTGTCCCTCTGAAGTCAAGCTGCTTCTCTCTGACGTCCAGCTGTAGTCCCATCTACCAGCCAAGTCTGGGGTTTTTAAAGGCACAGAGTGGGGTGGGGCAGGGCTATGGGTGGTTAGGAAAAGGCAACATTGGAGTGGGAAAAGCAGGATACCAGTTGTCACGTTGGGCCGTGGTTTCAGGCTTTTTGGCTTGAGGGTGGGGTTGTTCTGGAGTCTCACCCTTTTCTGCTGGAGTTTCCCTGGCTCCTGTTTGTATCAGTAGGATCTGCTCCAGGAGGAGGAATTATGAGTGAAATATGATGGCAGTGTTTTGGGGCTGGACAAGCAAAATGATGATGCCCTTTATAGAAAAACAAACTCCATCAGAGGAGAGGAGAGGCGGCAGGGAGCAGAGTCCGCTCAGTGTGGTGGTGGACAGCCACGTGGGGCTGCTGAATCGGCACCCTTTTAAAGACAAATCAGGGCTTGAGATGTACATTTCTGAATCTTCAAATAGCTCTCAATAAGGTTAAACAGCCCTTCATTCAAACGCATCTGTACGTTACTCTACGATTGCCCCAAAGATTATTGCCTAAACCCCAGCATATGTTGGGAATTTGGATGGGGAAGGATAGAGGACAGATTGCTTTGAGACAGAGAATAATGCAAAAAGATGATGGGAAGTGAATACACAGGAAAAATATGTTAGACACCAAAGATGTCTTCACTTATGCTGCAATTTTTGTGGGCACTTTGACACTTAGAACTCACTTGGCTGATGCTGTACAGCAAGAGACCACGTGACCTGAAGCATTGGTTAGACGTCTAAATTTCTACAAACCACTCTAACCCTAGCTGTACTTGAGAAAATAAATATCTGTATGAAAAAGTTGTCTAGATCTGTTATGTAATTACTCTCTTATTTAATTGTAGAAGGCGTGAAATTGGTTATAAAATGGCCTTAAGAGTCTCATGTCAGGGCCAGGCACAGCAGCTCAGGCCTGTCATCCCAGTAGTTTGAGAGGCTGAGGTGGGAGGATGGTTTGAGGACAGGAGTTCAAGACCAGCCCAGGCAACAAGGCAAGACCCCATCTCTACAAAAAACGAGAACGTTTGCTGGGCGTGATGGTGCATGTGTGTACTCCCAGCTGAGCATGAGTCCTGTAATCCCAGCACTTTGGGAGGCCCAGGCAGGCGGATCACCTGAGGTCGGGAGTTCAAGACCAGCCTGGCCAACATGGCAAAAACTCATCTGTACTAAAAAATACAAAAATTAGCTGGGCATGGTGGTGCATATCTGTAATCCCAGCTACTTAGGGGGTTGAGGCAAGGAGAATCGCTTGAAACCAGGAGGCAGAGGTTGCAATGAGCAGAGATCCCGCCACTGTACTCCAGCCTGGGCGACAGAGAGAGACTCCATCTCAAAAAAAAAGAAAAAAGGTTGAAGAGTTCTCTAGTTCACAAGAACTAAATTGAAATTTTTTGAGAAAGACATACATCCATAGCCACATAGAAACAGATATAAAGATGGGAGATCCAGCAATAATATCCTAATGCAGATTTTAAAGATAGTAGATTATAAAAGTAATGGTAAAAATAACATTGAACTGTCTAGAAAACATTTTATTTGGATCTTGGAAAGTTGCTCGCATTTCAAATGCCGCCTTTTGTGGGCCTTTCCCCCTTGCCTTAATGAGTTGAAGGTTAGCAAAACCACCTGTTTCTTCCCCGTTCCTTTTTGATTAACATGACCGGGAAAGCACTGGGAAGGGAGACGAGGGAGGCAGGCATCATGGAGCGTGGAGAGAATGGATGAGATAATTCCAGGAAAAACTAAAAATAGCTCATTAGCCTTGTGCCAAATGTATATGAAGTCATTTACTCTTTATGAAGTTCATCCAGCTGAATAAAGTGAATTCATTTTTTAACGTTCCTGTGATTATAACTAAAAGATGACTCATCCAATCTGATGGCTCGTAATTCCTCTTGAGACTAAACATTCAGAATCAGGATGAACAAAAAAATTAATGAAGCCACAAAGGGTGACTCTGATGATGGTTTTGATCCTTGCGAAGTTAAACAAACACTGCGTATGCTCCCTGTCTTTATATGTATCTGTGACAATATAGTTTCTTGACCAAATTTATTTATCATGAGTTATGATGTAGTGACAGATACAAACTTAAGGAATGACATGCTTAATGTGTTTGCCACAATTCCATACATTTATGAGGATGCTGCTTTTCTGACCTAGGAGAATTTTTATTCATCATCTAAGAACATCTCCTCCTCCAAAGAAAGAGAGCCCAAGTCAGCTCTGCCTTAAATTCATGATTTGATTTTGTGAGGGTCACCCAGAACCCACTGTGCCCTTAACACTGAAGCCTAGGAGAAGCCTGGCTCCTTAAAGGAGAAGAAAGATGAGCCTGACCATCCTATGGTGGATGACAAGGCTCAGGGATGTATGTGAGAAATACAGAGAAATACTGATATGGTTTGGCTGTGTCCCCACCCAAATCTCATCTTGAATTGTAGCTCCCACAAATCCATGTGTCATGGGAGGGACCCGGTGGGAGGTAATTGAATCATGGGGTGGGTCTTTCTCATGCTCTTCTTGTGGTAGTGAATAAGTCTCATGAGATCTGATGGTTTTATAAATTGGAAATCCTCTGCATAAGCTCTCTTGTCTGCTGTCATGTAAGATGTCCTTTGCCTTTCACCATGATTGTGAGACCTCCCCAGCCATGTGGAACTGTGAGTCAATCAAATCTCTTTCCTTTATAAATTACCCAGTCTTGGGTGTGTCTTTATTAGGAGCATGAGAACAAAGAAATGCAACTACCACCACTGAATTGTGAGAACGAGCATCAAAAACAGCAGTCGTCCCATTGAAATAAATTATGTGCCTTGTACCCATGATTAAAAAAATAAAGACGTTTATAGGAAATTCATTTTAGAGTAATTGTAGTATACATGAGCCTTTCTGGTATCACTCACTGTAGGGTATACTGTACTTTGATTAATCTGGATTATGACAGACTCACACTCAAATTTTGGTCAATACTAAGTTGTGTTGCAACTTAGTATAAACTGTTGCAATCCTTTGTATCCTTAGATCCTAGAAAGACCTTACAGTACGAAAACTCTGAAGCCAAACTGCCTGGATTCCCAAGTGTCACTCACTACTTAATAGCAGTGTGACCTTATAACTACCGTTTCTTTGCAGTAAAATAAAACAACAATAGTATTTAGCTTGTTTGGTTGACGGGAGGCTCAAGTCAATTAATATATATGTAATATGTAGTATTTATGTAACTAATATATATGCAACATCTGTCAATATTCTTAAAACAGTTTTTAGCACATAGAAAATACCTTTTCAGTAGCAGCTGTCAGTATCACTTAAATTGTCCGGCCAGCAGTTAATCAACAAGCAAAGCATTAAGAAACACATACATACATGTTTATGACGGAACTATTCAGAATAGCAAAAATCTGGAAGTAACCCAGATGCCCCTGAACAGAAAGTGCATGTACAAAACGTGATATTTTCACAAAATTGAATATTATATAGGAGACAAAGTGAACACACTACAGGAATAACCAACAATCTAGATCAATCTTAGCAATGTAATTATATGCAGCATGACATCACTATAAAGATTAAAACAACTAAAGTAAACGTGCTTTTAGAAGACATATAAATACAATGAAATTATATGGACAGGAAAGCAAGAGAATGATAAGCATGAAATTCAGAATGATGGTTACTCAAGTGTATGGCGATGAGGGACTAATGACGGCAGAAGTCATCTGGTTATACACAGGTTCTTATGGAGGTCTGTCTTTGGCTTTAGATGGTGAGTGTGTAGGCGTTTACCGACAGAAGGAAGGAAAGGAGGGAGGGATGTACATGACTTCGTCATACACCCAGGATTATGGTTTATGCATTTGTGTATGCCTAGACAAAGCCCCCAAAGTAACAATAATCATTCTCCATTACTATAATCAATTTCACTTATGCTATATTACAACTAACTAAAAGATAAAAAAGTCAAAGGTTAGCTTGCTTGCTGTTTGTGGATCTCATTTCGGTTGGGATATGGAGTAGTAAGATATATACAAACGGCCCATGTACTGAGAATTTTTCTAAAATGAATATTTGTATTAGTCTCCTTCTCTTGGAAAAACTAAATCACAAGCCACATTCATGTTTAGGGTTCAATGGTAAAAATGGTAAAAATGCTTTTGTTTAAAATGTGTGATATAAATTGGTAATTTAGAGTTGATTAAATCAGTGTGGCAAGCACAGCATTTTCGTGATACCGTTGGTATTCAGGAAACCTAAATAACTTCTTAAAATGCACTTCACACTTCAAACAAAATCATCCTGCCAATTGCCAAAATACTGGCTCAATTAACTTTGCCATTTGCCAGTGATTTTCAGGAATGAGTGTGGATTTGTTAGCCTGACACCTCTAAATCATCTAGAGATTCCTCAAGTGACATCTGCCAGAAGACAATGTAAACTCGGGACACCATTACATTCAAGGTGTAGGAACTCAGAGGAAAGGCCCTCAATAGCCTCGGAGACCCAAGGGGTGGACTGTAATGGCAAATGAGGGGAATCCTCAGCCTCTTTGCCTAACTCTCCCTGACAAACTACTTCACGATGGGAGTCATTCTGTCATGTCTATAAATGAGGATACCTTCTTTCTACAAATATTTACTGGGTAAATAATATATACCAGATATTGTTAGCAACTGGGCATATAGCAGTGAAAAAAACTGAGAAAACCCCCATTTTTGTGTGCATATAAGACATATCAATGTTAAACTTTAAGAAACTTCAGGTCCAGCGTTTACATAATCCATCTGGAAGAATGTATTCCTAAAGTGTTTTTGATAAAACACAGAGGGGATTGGAAAATAAATCTGGACAAAAGTGACATTATGATTCCTTTGAGGCTTTCATATTGACCAACTTCTGTGTAGTCCTATGGTGAACTAGGAAGATAAAATCTGCACACTTGCGGCCTTCGAGACAACTGGGTAGGGAACACAGCATGTGTGCGTGTGCAGGTGTGTTTGTGTGTGTGCACACGTGCATCTACACACTGCTTTTTCTCTCGCGTTTATCTGCCATGCTGCCCCGACCTGTGTGCCACTGGAACATTGTCATCCATTTAGGACCCATTGCTGTTACAGGAACGCGAAGCAACAGTGTTAAAACCCGCACCACGTGAGCTGGTCAGAGACTCCCATCTGCCCACTCCGTGTGCTAGCCTATGTCTAGCCTATATCTGACCTATGCAAAATCAAAAGGACTAGAAATGTTTACCTCCTGTGCCCAATTTTCTTGGGCAAATGAACTGTGGGGCTCAGATGGAAGCATGCTGCCCTTCCCAGAGCTGAATGTTTCTTGTCTTATTTCTCAAAACACAGAGAGTTGAGGGAGAGGGAACATCCAGGGTGGTTTCTGGAGTAGAATGGGCTCTCACACTTTTTAATTAATGAATTAAATAATGAATGAATGGGCCAGGCATGGTGGCTTACGCCTGTAATCCCAGCACTTTGGGAGGCTAAATCAGGTGGATCACCTGAGGTCAGGAGCTCAAGACTAGCCTAGCCATCATGGTGAAACCCGTGTCTCCTAAAAATGCAAAAATTGGCCAGGTGTGGGGTGCATGCCTGTAATCCCAGCTACCTGGGAGGTTGAGGCAGGAGAATGGCTTGAACGAGGGAAGCAGAGGTTGCAGCGAGCCAAGGTCACGTGCCAAGGTCACGCCACTGTTGTCTAGCCTGTGAGACAGAGTGAGGCTCTAGAAAGATGGGGTGAGGTTGGGGAGAAGGGAATATCATGGCCCCACATGAAATGGGAAGCAAGTATGAATTATGTCTGAATTGTAATTTAAACATACCAACTTAGAAATAGAGGTGATTCACTGAGAGTCTAGGCTGTCTTTATTTTTGATAATATTAAAAGCTAGATTCTTAGGCGAAGTACTAGCATGAATATTTATACTATACAAAATAAACCTTCTTAGAAGCATTCGTTCCATATAAATTGTGGTTAGAAGTACAAGTCATTCTTATGTATTCATTAAACTAGGACCTGAACGATTCATTTTAGGTATTATTGCCTGGACCTAGAGTTAATCTTTATTTTTGAAGGAAAATAAATTGTTTTTTCACAAGCACTTCATAACTCATACTTATCCCTAATTCAGATTGCTTTTCTTAATCATTAGAAATTAATGATACATTTATCACACAGTCGCCTTACAAATAGCCATAATAGTAAATCATAATTAATGTAAAGTAAACATCCTAATTCCAAAACTTCTGAACATGGGAACAGGCTGATTGAAGTTTTTGTGGGTCATAAGACTTTGGCAGTTGTTTGTGAGCCTGATGCCAACATTTCTCAACAGTAATCAAAGCACAGAACAGCAGCCATCCACATGAAAAATAACTCAAAATGTCATTGGACTTCCCATGCTATTGTAATTTAGCAAGTTGTGGCATGACTGATTCAGCCACTAAGAAAAATGTGATGAGAATACTGGCTAGGAATACGATCTGCTTAGATCTTTTAGTTTTTTGTTTCCTCAAAAGCCGATAGACTTTCACTCTTTAAAATAGGAGCTATGCAAAAATGTAGTATTTGGAATGCCAAGCTGCCGCCGTGATTGAGGTATCTGTTTTTGAGGTTCTCCTGTACTGTAAATTTTAACAGAATAAAAAAAAAATCAGTGATTCTTGTTACCTCCAATGCTCCTACCACTACTCATGAAAAAGGCTTTAAAAAGTAATGAAGATTTATGGCCTGAAGTTCTGTCTGTTCTGGTGTAGATTTATAAAACAGATTTTATTTTAGGAACAATCAAATTCTAAAATGGAGAAGCTCAGGGGTAGGGCACTGGAGATAATATAGAAAGACATGTAATATTTAAACAGTTTTCTAGATCTTATATCTGGAGTTAAGTAAACTAGACAGCAAAGAGGGAGACAGACTTGGATGGTGACTTGGGCATGTGCTAATATGTGTGTCATCTCATGGTGATGCTATCAGAAGCAGGAGTCTTTAATAATCTCCTCCTTCTGAATTTTAATATGTGAACGAGTCGTAAAATATTGGTTTCCAGTGAGTTTCTGCTTGATATGTACAATCATTACAGTAGCATAGTGCTTTGTACACTGAAGTTCAATAAACGTTTGTTGGTTGAATATACATTTCCTAGGTGTAGGAAAATTTCAAACCATAAAAGGCCCTTATGTGCTTTTATATTTTAAATCAAATCTTTCATATTATAAATGTTAAAACTCAGGCTCATCAGAGTGAAGTGATTTACCCAAGTATACCTCCCCACACAAGGCTTAATACTAACACTTACTTTAGCACAATAAAAAGTCATGTGATGGTAAGAGCACATACCTGGAAGTTCCCTAAAACATAGGTTGTTGAACTGACTCTGCCACTTCCTAGCTGTTGATGTGTGCTGTGGTCTGGATATTTGACTCCTCCAAACCTCGTGGTGAAATTCCATCCCCAGTTGGAGATGGGGCTTCATGGGAGGTGTTCGAGTCATGGGACCAGATCCTTCATGAGTAGATTAATGTCCTCCTTGAGGAGGAAGAGTGAGTGAGTTCTTGCTCTGTTCATCCCCAGAGGAGTTCTCAAGAGCCTGCCACCTTCGCGCTGTCTCTTGTTTCTGCTCCCGCTGTGTGATCTCTGCCCACCGCTCCCCTTCACCTTCTCCCTTCCCCCAGGAGTGGGAGCATCATGAGGCCTCTCCAGAAGCCAAGCAGATGTCAGTGCCATGCCTCCCATGCCGCCTGCAGAACCAAGAGCCAAATAACCCTGTTTTCTTTCTAAATTACACAGCCTCAGGTATTCCTTCATAGCAACACACTGACTTAGACAAGGTCCGTAGACATGTATTTCTAAAGTTGCTTCTCCCACAGAAAAGAAATTTGCTTTTTGGCCCATGCATTATTGTTTGTCCTCTTCCAATATGAGTGACGTTTTCTTCTGCTCTGTCATAGGAATGGCAGACAGCCAACACCCCAATAATAATAGTTCATGTTAACATGTTCTCTGTACTACGGAAAAGTGATCGCTGCTCTCAAACATAATTAACTAGAATCCATGTAACTGCATGTGATCACAACATGGGTTCTGGGCATCCTTTACCAAATTCTGCAACACAAATGACAAAATGCTTTTACTCTCCATTAGAAAAGAAAAAATGGAAATGAAGTCAGTAGGTATCTGATCAGAATCAGGGGGTATCTCCATCCGTGAAGATGTCCACAGAGACGGTCTCTACCTGTGGACCTGAAGGAGAACAGGCTGAGTGCCAGGGTAGAGTCGGTATGAACAAGAGACCCAAGTGGGGTCTGTAAGGTGATCTGTGGCCCTGCGCTCCATGGCAGCCCACCCTGCAGCGAAAACCAGGCTGCTCTGAAACAAGTCATGCATCTGGGAAGTCAGAAGGAAATTTGTCTGCTTTTCCAAGAGCGGCAAACGTCCAAGATAAAAGAAACAGTGTGGAGAGTTTGTTTCTGTAGATAACAGGAGAGAGAATGGCTAATAAAGATCAGACTAAGTAAGACTTCACTACATATGTTAAAATACGCCAACCCGTAATCTTAAAGACTGTTCTGACCATTTGTACATTTAGCCACTATGTCAAATAAGTTCGGGTGTTACGAAACAACAGAAACTTTGTTCAAATAAGCTTCACTGTTCTCCACTGTGTCATTTAAGTATAAATTTGTATGTTGTTTTCCTTGCCTATTTTTGGTGGATTGAGTGAAAGTTTTAGCTTTAAATAGTGGCAGGGCATGAAGGACTATATTAGGTATGAAAAACGAAGAATGCTGGGAACACATGTGTGGGGTAAGAACTAGAAGTGAGGTCATCTAGGTTGGCATTTTGCTGAACAAAAGGGCAACAGTACCAAATCCCATTTTGTTGTCCAATTCCAAAGTCTTAAAGCCCCTATTTCTAGGATGGACTTGTTTTCATTCTTTGTGGTGAGAATCGTGAACCAGATGGTTAAAAACCCAGCATTGAGAAACAGTCTCCTTTGGATATCGTGTTTCTTAAATTCAGGTACATCTTAAGGGAATACTGAAGCTTCTAGCTGCAACTGTGATCCGTGCACCTTCTTGTCAATTCAAAGCGTAAATTTGGTATATTTGAGAGCATTAACCCTAAGGGCCGCTGGGATGAGTTCCATGGGATGAAAGGAGAAAATAAACCTCAAGTACATGTCAATAACCTTTCCTGTTGCTACTGGTAGTCACCTGGAAGCTCACCATAGTGTCTCTACCATATCGTTCTGCGCCCTCCCAGCACAGCCTCCAAAGCCTGCCTGGAGACTCAAGTTCATGCCTGAAGGAGAACAGGCTGAGTGCCAGGGTGGAGTCGGTATGAACAAGAGGCCCAGGTTGGATCTGTAAGGCGATCCATGGCCCTGAACCTCACATGAGGACACTTTAAAAGTGAGGTAGCTGGAGACCAATCTTCCTTGATTCATGCAACCACTGTTCATTTAGACATTGATCTCATTATATTTTTCAACAATTGCATTAAAGCCCTTAGACTTTTTCCATATACATTTTTGAAAAGCCAGTCTGTTCAACCTAATCATGAAGTTTAGTTTAGCCAAATTGCAGAACTTTATATTTATCCCTGTTAAAGTTTAATTCAGCTTATGACCGATTCCCCTCTCACGTGGAGGCCTTCTGCAGAATCAATAGGCACATCACTTTGTTTTTCCCTAAAATCAAAATCTTGAAGACACACAGTCAGAAAAGGGTCCTCCTCAAATTGAGTACCTTTTTTTCACCTATGATTCTGCTTAACCACTTGTCCATTTAGTGATAGAGAAATTGAAGCCATTTTTTCAAATTTGTGAATAGCAAAGGAGCAGCAGTATATAAATAATGATAATCCATTTCTAATGTCAGAAGTAAATCACTTTATCAATGAAAATGGAAGATATCTGTCTTTATTGTCTTCTTTTATTAGCTCCCAAAGAATAGTATAATAAACTATCTACTTTTGTGTTTCTGATATTTGTGTTGATATCAACACAACTTTTAATAAATTCAGAATTTCTTCAGATGATATTTTTCCCCATTGGCTTATTATTTTCTCACTCAAATTTTCTAAAATGAATCAAACTGCCTTAAGACATACAATTTAAGATACATTTTGGCTGGGCACAGAGGCTCACACCTGTAATCCCAGCACTTTGGGAGACCAAGGTGAGAAAATTACCTGAGGTCAGGAGTTCGAGACCAGCCTGGCCAACGTGGTGAAACCCTATCTCTACTAAAAATACTAAAATTAATCAGGGATGGTGGCACGCACCTGTAATCCCAGCTACTCAGAGGCTGAGGCAGGAGAATTGCTCGAACCTGGGAGGTGGAGACTGCAGTGAGCTGGGATGGTGCCACTGCACTCCAGCCTGGCCAAAAGAGCGAGCCTCTGTCTCAAAAAAAAAAAAAAAGGCACATTTCATTCTGAACAAACTTTGTAACTACTGTATTACTTAAATTTTAAGACTATAAGATCAAATTAGAGCAAATTTTCCCCCACCCCAAAATTTAAATTCCACATAGCAAGTAGGGGATTTCACCATTGCGTATCTGAGACACATATAAATACGAATTTGTAATAATTCTGACAGTATATTCTGTCAACAATTCTGACAAACCTTGACATTGCTGAGGTATATAAATGTTATTTCAGGTGTTCAGGAAACAGGTGTATTCAATCAGAAGAAAAGTGTGGCTTTTGAAAAATAGTGAATTAACAATAATCAGGCTTATTTAGCTGTAACAGTTTCACAGTATAACATTACCATGAAAATAATTTAAAATAAATATACTTATTAACTTAAAATCCTGAGGTTTTCAGAAAAAAAAAAATAGCTATTGGTCTAGGCTTAGACCAAGGCGGTCTAAGATGCTCTGGGTTTAGTGGACCTGACTACCACTTTCCATTTGGACTTGGGCTGTAACTGGGCAAAAGGAATCCTTGTCATAAACAACCACTATTTCCCTATTAGTCTTAGAAGAAGAAATACATGGCTCTATGTTAACAGTTCTTATTTTATTCATCAGTTTTGCCTTCTACCACACTGTCTTCTCATATTTTATCCTTTTCCCTAACCCCTGCCTCATATGAGTCAGCACTTAATTATGTAGGGTACCGTAATCTTTTAGAGAGAAAGATCTTAATATCGTTTTTATTTTGTTTTGTTTTGTTTTGTTTGTTTTTAAGATGGAGTCTTGCTCTGCTGCCCAGGCTGGAGTGCAATGGCACAATCTTGGCTCTCTGTAACCTCCGCCTCCTGGGTTCAAGCCATTCTCCTGCCTCAGCCTCCCAAGGAGCTGGGACTACAGGGATGGGCCACCATGCCTGCCTAATTTTTGTATTTTTAGTAGAGATGGGGTTTCACCATGTTGGCCAGGCTGACCTCGAACTCCTGACCTCAAGTGATCTGCCCAGCTTGGCCTCCCAAAGTACTGGGATTACAGGCATGAGCTACCACACCTAGCCAAGATCTTGATCTCAAATGATGTTTTAAGATTCCTTAATGGAGGATGCCTATTATTTGCTAAGACTCAGGAGAGATGATACTCAGCAGATACTTTTAAGTATCTGCTTGGAGCATCCATTTATCTTATCTTCAAATGCTTAACCCTAACTGCGTTGATTGATCTCAATCCCTGCCGGAGCCTTTGATGCTTGCTTCTACCTAAAGTCTAAGTATGAGACATGCAAAACTAGACCAGATTACATAATTCTTTTGATGTCAGGTGATTTTTATATTTCAATATATAAAAGTTAAAATGGAAGATTTTAAAATTAAAAGCAGTAAGAAAATTAGCAAAGCATAAAAATTTTTTAAATGGTTCTTTAAAAAGATCAACACTTTTCTCCTCAAAATAGAAATGTGTGCTTCCCAGTACAAGGTGGGAAATCAGAGGCACTCTCCCGTATTGAATTAGGCAGGAGTAGGCTGCCGTCAGGATGTTATCACTCTGCAATTTGTCACACAGTTTGTTCAGCGACATTTTGTAGACGTCTCTTTTCATCCAGCCATCGCTTTTGGCTATCAGCTGTCAAAGGGAAAGTATGATTTTTTTAAAAAAAACTAATCGTCGGCCGGGCGCGGTGGCTCACGCTTGTAATCCCAGCACTTTGGGAGGCCGAGGCAGGTGGATCACGAGGTCAAGAGATCGAGACCATCCTGGTCAACACGGTGAAACCCCGTCTCTACTAAAACTACAAAAAATTAGCTGGGCATGGTGGCGCGTGCCTGTAATCCCAGCGACTCAGGAGGCTGAGGCAGGAGAATTGCCTGAACCCAGGAGGCGGAGGTTGCAGTGAGCCGAGATCGCGCCATTGCACTCCAGCCTGGGTAACAAGAGCGAAACTCCGTCTCCAAAAAAAAAAATTAAAAAAAAATAAAAATAAAAAATAAAAAAAAACTAATCGTCACCACCTTTTAGTGTCACTTTCCCTTAGATCCAGTAGCATTGTTTTTAGCTGGGTTAGGAGGCAAGGGTTTCATTCAACTATGTTCTTAGATTTTCTCTTGTTCATAGCAATGTGGGGGGAAATTTTTTTAGCTAAAAAAAAAAAAAAAAAGATCTTTTGAAAGAACAAAGAAAGCCACCTGGAAAGTGGAATTCCTTTTCAATTTCAACATGTTGCTAAGCTGGGTGTGAGACAATTGGGAGATGGGAAAATCTGTAGAAATCAATCTTATAAACCATATAGCTTGCTTCAGTCTAAAGCAATGCAATAATGCCCCGTGTATTTTCAGGAAAGTCTAGATTATCTTCTTAAGACTCAGTCAAAGGTAACGGTCTGCTTCAAAATATTTGAAATATTAGTGAATGGGAATAATGCCAGTTTGCCAGACTGGAGATGCTTTGCTGTCAGTGGAGAAGACGCTGATAGTGACATTGGTATAAATTGTTCAGATGCGTAGAAATGGGCAGAACTGGGATTTGAGTCAAGCTTTGCCTATTTCTTGACCTATTCTTCCAACACTATTCAGTTCACCTATGCATGTGTTATAGGCATATTCTAAGTAATTCCTCACACGTCTCTTTGATAATGTGCCTGACTCGTGAGATCCTCATTCAGGATCTGCATTATTTTCATTAGAAAATGTTTTGGCGATTGATTTGCCTATTATAAGCTAATGGAATTCTCCTAGTACTGTACTATCAAGTTGAACAAATGACTTAGTCTTAGCAAAAAGATGCACATGTCAATATGTGTTCTGTAATGATCTCTAAGATTACAATATAAAAGTAAGGAACGGCATGAAAGTAAGCTGTCTGGGCATGGTGACTCACGCCTGCAATCCTAGCACTTTGGGAGGCTGAGGCAGACAGATTGAGGCCAGGAGTTCAAGACTAGCCTGGCCAACATGGTGAAACCCTGTCTCTACTAAAAATACAGTGTGGTGGTGTACACTTATAGTCCCAGCTACTCGGGAGACCAAGGCAAGAGAATCACTTGAACCCAGAGGCACAGGCTGCAGTGAACTGAGAACACACCATTGCACTCCAGCCTGGGCAGCAGAGTGAGACTCCATCTTAAAAAAAAAAGAAAAGAAAGGAAGGCTCTGGAGCAATATTAAGTCACATGACCATTTAAAGCAAATAGTTAAGGTGAGTGATTCACCAACCTTGAAACTTCGGAGTGACATCAGAAAGAATCATTTACCAGGTGATCAACTTCTAATCAGTAAAGCCTTTAGGGAAGACTAATAAGCATTTTGAACAACTTACATTGTAAAGTCTCAAAAAGAAAACTGCTGGTTTCCTTGGAAGACATATAGCGAGGGCTCTTTATTCAGGAAATTTTTCCAAGTATCAGGACATTTGGTCTAATTAAAACAAACACAGCATATTCTCCTAAAAAATTATCAACAGCCTCATTTACATTTGTTTCTTGACTATTTGTGGTAATTTCTCCTTATTCCTAGAATTGATGTTGAATGTGTTTTGACCTCAGCATAGATAAATAGATGCTGTGGGTAAATTGGCTCCTGAATACTAAGGAACATTTTTAGGCCCTGTTAGCACAGGGATTCTGGGAGGAACTCAGTGTTCTTATGAGCACGGACAGTCACGCCATTGCTGTTGACTTGTGTGCCACCTACTCAGAGGCAGAAGAGTCTCTGAGCCAGTTTAGAGAAACTAGTCAGAAAAGGGGTTGAGGTGAGTTTCTAAACTCACAAAATAAATAACTTAGAGTTTTCTTGTAATTATTTCAGAGGCATGTTGACATATATGAAAGAGAGGTGAAGATGAATGTCAACCTGAATGAAGTCATTTGACTATAATTGAAAGGTGAAGTCATTTGGCATTTATGAATACTTCTTATTTTACACAGTCAGAGATAGAGATGCATTAATGCATTGATCACTTAGGGCAGTTTATCCAAAAATAGTGCTACATATAATCCCATTTCAAAATAAATAAGTAAATTCAAGTTAAAATCTGATGCATAATTTTAATATGATTATATTTTTATTCTCATGTTTAAAATACATCTCTTTATTAAAAAACTAATATCCTGCAATGTTTTCTTACTACTTAAACATCAATGTGTTTTGAATAATATATGAAGTGTGAATAGACGAATTTCAAAATAACCATAGCAATGTATTGGCTTAAGATTAGTCTGGAAAATCTTTAGGGCAACTCCTCACATTAACTGAGCAAAAATTCAGTCCTCTAGTTTCATACATGGTCTTGGTACTTAAATTCAGGTCTACAAAAATAAAACGACCTACACAGAATTCTTGGCCAAAGCTGGGGAAAGGATTTTTGTCTCTGCTCCTCTTCAGAATGGCGTGCCTGGTGATCAAAACAATTCAAGCAGAATTGCAAGACAACAGGCACAAAGGCATGTTAATGCCCACGCAGGATCAAACTCCTTGGGATCCTTATTCAAAAGTTAAATAGCCCAGTCTATTCTCTTATGCATATTGAGAACACAGGCTGCTCTGATTCCTGCAGAAAAATGAGATCTGATAATCCAAAGAAATTCAAGCAGAGCTAAAAGACTATAGACCCGAAGTCATGCTGTTAACAGCCCTTCCCTGAACAATCGACACAATCCTTTGCCATATGTGTTTTGGCAATGGAGGCTACTCTAACCCATAAGTAAAACAAATCCATTGTGGTCACAAATCAGGACACATAGAAAGTTGCTCTTGATATGAAACTTTGACAAAAGTAAATACAACCCCATAGCACCTGTTGAAATCATGTCGACACCTTAATGTTCAGATCCTTCTTTGCTCTGTGGACAGTCTACCGAGGCTCAAGGTAATCTCCATGTAATGCTTAGTTCTTAGTCTCGTCCCTGGT
Organism: Sapajus apella; assembly: GCF_009761245.1. NCBI lineage: Eukaryota > Metazoa > Chordata > Mammalia > Primates > Cebidae > Sapajus > Sapajus apella. The sequence goes on along the minus strand of NW_022436979.1, from coordinate 19,056,955 downwards.
TCAATTCCAAGTTAAGAGAATACTCGAAATACTGTTTTCTAGTAGCATGCAAACACTCTAGGAATTTGATGCTTTCCAGAATAATATGTGCTTGTTACGTAAGTACAATCAAGGACACTTTTTCCGAGCAGAACAAAAGAGATTAAATTCGCTTTAGTTTGAATTGTCTAAAGAGAGTTCTCAGTCATGGATTTGTTAATGGGCTTAGCACAAATAATGGAAATAGAATCACGCTTTTTCATTAGTCACCCAAGAAGCCTTTCGGTTTCACATTCTTCTTGAGAGCTCAGTCACTGGGGTTCTTCTTTTAACAACTTGGAAAATGTCTTGCCTGATTAGGAAGTTAGTCATTTCACATTTTGACATCTAAAACAATGGGAAGTTGAAAAACCTCACAAATTACATTTATAAGTAACAGGATACAACACTTTAAAGATGAAAACGTCAAGGATTTGTGGCGCCTTTCTTTGTTCCTGTTACTCCTATTTTACTTTTTGAGTGTTAGATGTTCTGTAAATATCAGCATTTGAATTCAAACAATAGATGTTGATAACTAGTTCTCTCACTCGGTACAGAAACATCGTTATTGTCTATCAGCAGATTTTGTCTTCTGAGTTAACTGTGTTTGACGTTTTCTTTGTCAGTCAGTATTATTCTAGCCCAAATACTGTCTTCCTCATGCGGCTTTAAAACCTTAAGCAGTTTTAAGGACAGGGTTGCCTGGTTCCAAAAGGAGTCAAATTTGGGAAAAGTCCTTATAATCCTCATTTTCTGGAGATTGTTTATCTCTTCTTGTTTTAGAAGTTGCCTCAGCCTCGGTCACAGACATCCCCTGGGGCTTTTCTTTTCCATTTATTTTGTCCATTTAAGGTTAACATATTAGGAGTTTTGCTACTGAGAGACTAAAATAAACGCGTTTGAAAGCGCTTTCCCAAAGCTCCTGTGCTGGCCACGGCCCTCTTCCCTGACTTCATCAGCATCCTTCAATACAGGCGGTATTAAGGCTACCAAGTTGAGTTTTTGGAAATATGCCACATTTTTAGACGTAATTCTGGAGAAAAACAAAATCAACAACAACAACAGGGGGAAAAAGAAGTGTACCTGTTTAGTTACGTACACGGAAGAATAGGAGGTAAAATTTATCATCATAAAATTCCCTTCAATCATTTTTCAAAGTCTGTTGGCCTGTGAAATGTTCCTGTGAAGTTCACTGCAGCACAGAGGAAACTCAGTTCCAGCCCGGCCGCGCTAAGCATGGCTCCTGTCCTGCTCCCTACCTGCAGCAAAGGCCCGGGGCAGATGGGCACGGCTATGACACTGGACACAGTCAGACTACACAAAAATTAAACTCTGCGTAGTAAGGATACCATCTATATTGTTTTCAGCTTATAGCTCTAAAAACATATATTGAGGTGATTATCAGTACTGTGATTTTACCCATTTTAAATGTGTATTAATTTAGTATTTGAGGCCTGAGGTATTAGTAATTCAATCTAGGCAAATATACAGGTGTGTGTGTGTGTGTGTGTGTGTGTGCGCGCGTGTATAGCAAAATGAGAAGGATTTTATATATATATAAAATCTTACTTTATAATTATATTTCATAGGATGTAAGCTTTTTTTTATGTTATTTTATTTCAGCATTTTACCCCCACTGGGGGAAGGGTACCATCATATTTAGCTAATGTTCACATTTTGATTTTATTATTATAATTTTGCAGTAGTAATGAACAAAGCCAGGCTTTCCATAAGAGGTGCACTCCGATAGCCACATTGAAAGAAAATAATAGTTGTCGAATTGAGCAGAGGAAATGGTCAGAAGGGAGAAGAGGGTGAGAACCTTAGCAGACAAAGACAAGAAAGCCAGGAAGCTCACTGGCTGCTCTTTTTAGACGCTGAGAAAAATATATTTATCAAAAGTCTTTCTTGACAGGTAATCATGCCAGTGATTTCATTTCAAACTCCTCCTCATTCATCCAAAAGGAATAAATAAAATTCTTGAAAATGTTCAGATGTGGCAGTACTAACGTGCCTGGAAGCTGTGACTGCATTGTGATGGGGAGTTCTTGTGGATACCGAACAACAGGCCCACTCGGGAGCAAAGGCCAAGTGGCCAGGGTCAGACATCTCTCGCAGGGAAGTCTTGGACTTAGGAGATTTCCTTCCTTGTCAGTGCGTCTTTTCTCTTTGGTCTCGGGTTACGGATAAATAAGAAACTCCATAAATGGGCTAAGAAAATATGCCAGAGAAAGAACTAAGTCATCTCACATGTCATAAGATGATACACAATATTTAAAACTTTTTTCTGAGACATGTCCATTCTGCCAACCATTTCTAGTGAATTCATCCCAATTGCTATGCATCCAACACCACTGGGAAAAGTCGGTGTTCAATACGAATGCAGAAATGGGGTTTGTAGTAACCGTCTATTTCCTGTGTCTTAAAAAGAGAGAGATGAATCTCATCTTTCTTGACAGTGTCCTCAAAATATGCATTGCATTCATTACATATTCCCCGGTAGTAAAATGACCCGCACATGTAAGGCAATGATTTTAAAGTGCCAGGGTAGCTTTTAAAATTCTGGAAGAGGACACTTAACACGCAATCCTTTCAGGCTTAGAGAACAAAAACTATTTGTATAAATATTTGCAGAAGAAATTTCATTTTTAAAAATGAGAGCTCAGCCAGGCACGGTGGCTCACACCTGTAATCCCAGCACCTTGAGAGGCTGAGGTGGGAGGATGGCTTGAGCTCAGGAGATCAAGGCTGCAGTGAACCAGGGTCACATCAACTGCACTTCAGCCTGGGCAGCAGAGCGCAACATCTCTCTAAAAAACAAGCAAACGAGCACGAAACTTCTCCATTTTCATCCATTAATGCTAACTATTCAACAAAAGCATGAAAACGGAATATGATCTGTCCCGTGATCATAGGACCAATGATGAAAGTTTAGCATGAATAGAAACATAAATTCTTCCTACCTTAATAAACACTGATTTAAACAAGACTAATGACAATGTGATATTAACTCACAGGTACATCGAAAACAAAGACAAAACACACTTTTGTGATATTTTGTTCCACGTGCTAGTGAACAAATTATGCACCATTTTTTTCCTACAGGAAAACTGAAGACTTTAATAACAAACCCTCCAAGGTCAAAATGAACACAGGTACGCTGTTTGTTAGTTTTAAACTCTCTTAGCCTTGCTCTCTAAAAAGCGTGTTGGCCCTAAATCATTAGTTTAGCACTCTGCTGATCCTAAATGTGATTGTGAATTCCGATTCCGTGCGTAGCCTAGAGTCATAACTTTCTTCTTTGTATTTGTGCTCCACTCTCATAGCCATCAAAAGTCGAATTTTCTGTTCTGTTACTTGCTCCTACTTCCTCTTTCATTAATCACATGTTAAAAGTAACACCCATAAACAATAGGAAGAGGTAGTGTGTCATTTGTATGTGTACTTTTGAAATCGCTCACTTGAAAATAAGCTAAATTCAAAGGCAAGTTGCTCTAGGAGAAAATATCTAAACTTCTCCGTTTTATAAACTCTTTATGTTGAAGCAGTCAGCAGATTGAATGCCAAAGCTTTATACAAAATCAGCTTAATCAAGCTATAGTCACAATTGACATAGTGTTGTAAGCATTATGTGTTTAGATGTGAGAACAGTATCTCCAAATAGCTCAACAACCATGCCTCTGAACTGCATCGTAGACATTTTAACTGTAGAAGTGTTCGTAACACATGCTAGGTACATGTGAACTTTTTCCACAGTAGAAATGATTTGGCTTCTAATTTTGCCTTCCCCCGACCTTGAAATATACAGTATTAACTAATTCAAGAAACAACTTTCTCACTGAAATTTTGTAACCTGTGTTTAAATGATACCGTTTCCTATCCGCAAGTGATCACTGGAAAGTTGTTTGAGCCTTCCCCCCATGGCAGAGTAGAAGGGATGGCCCAAGATATTCTCTCACGTCCAGCTGGTTGCCTTTTCGCTGTCTCTTGTTGCATCAAAGTGCCGACAAGGAGGATTACCAACCACTGGCGAGGACCAATACCTAATCCCCAGGTCTAGTGCAGAGCCTTGCGTCACGTTCCAGGTGCCACAGTGGCCCTGAGAAGGCTGGGTGGGCAGGGTCTTGAGGATGCAGTCACCTTGCAGATGTGGACAACGGGCAAGACGAGGATTCTGGAGACAGTCAAAACACACAGGGAAGGCTTAGCAATCAAGAGAAGTTACAGCCCTGCAAACACATCATGCAAACGCATCTTGAAGATTGGAGATGTCAGATCAGACATGGGGAACGAAGTAGAAAATATTATGAAGTAAAGGAGAGGGAAGAAAGCAAATAGAACGTGGAGCCCACAGCTGGACTAGCATCAGCCGTGCTTTGGAGCTACAAAGTCACTCCAGCAGAAGTTCCACATGAGGAAGTGATATTTTCTTATCCTTCCAAGACGTCTCCCTGTAGACTTAAGCTGATCATAACTTCCCAGTACTCCTCATTTTATTGAGTGCTGATTTTCCTATTTATTATAAATAATAAATATTATGACAGAGATTTGCATACATGATATACTGAATAGACTGTGTTCATGTGCACTGCCTTCAATAATTGCCCTTCCTGTTCAAATAATTCAATACCTCATAGCAAAGTAAGCACACAGAAATTTGTAAATTTGTTTAAGTCACTAAGTTACTTGAGCCAAGTTACTGCTTAGCAGCACAAATGTAACCCTCTAAAGCATCCTCTCATTTCTAAGGAGTAAGCTTGACTCTGGATGGGATGCAATTTGTATAGGATTATTTTGCTTATGTGGATGAACTTCCGCTTATATATAATGATTGGAAAATATGGTATTCAAACTTATGCACAAATTTGATCAAAAGTGACTAAAAACTTTTGCACAAAATTCCAAAATAATATTTTTTATAAAAACATACCACTCTTAAATATATATATATATATATATATATATTTTAATACACACACACACGCATTGTCTTAGGAAGTTGAAAGCGTTGTGACTGTGTTTACAAAATGAATTAGGAATTTGTTCCTAAAGAGATAGTAAATAAAATTGGCCTGCATTATCTACAGATAGATAGATGATTGATAGAAAGATAAATACATAGATACATAGATAACAGATAGATGAATAAAGTGGCCTCACAAGTTCTTATTTTTCTCATCCCAAAAACAGCTTCTAGCTCTTCTGACTTCTTTTGTCTGTTTATCTACAGATAGATGGATAGATTTATAGATAGATAGATAGATAGATAATACAGATAATATACGGATAGATAAATAATACAGATAGATAATATATAGATAGATAATGCAGGCCAGTTTTATTGATATATATATCAATATATCATTTAAATCAGAATATATCTTTTTAATGATTGATATATTGGATAAGCTAAATTCAATCCATATTATTGATCAATCAATAAAGAGAGATATTCCCATTTAAATCTTCATGTGTCTGTCACTACGGTTAAAAAGCATTCTTTTATGTTAAGTATTTGCTTTTAATCCATACGTAATAAACTAGCCATGGGGAATGTGGCTAATTTTTCATGCTAAAGTGTCTAAATAATATAGAAAATATACAAAACATGTTATATGTCCACTCTTAGAATTTTTAACCCATTACTTTCTTACGCATATCTTAGCTATTGAAAAAAGGAGAAAAAAACATCAAATAATTCTCCATGTGTAATTTACCCACATGAGTGGTTTCTAGCAGTAGAAACAGCTTCCAGGAATCTTGCAGCTCAGGGGAAGAGTAGCCCAGGAGGGCTGCAGGTCATTAATGAGGACAAAAGGCAAGGCCAGCATTAGGATTCTTAAGGATAAACTGGCACAGGAAAGGTCGCATCCTCGTTTTAAGATCTTAAACATATCTTCCAGGAGTATCAGAAAGTATCAATATATAAGAAGGTGGAAATAGAATATAACATTCTGTTCCAGCAATTTTACAGAAGCCTCAAGTTTTAGAATTCAGCTCTTCATTAAACTTTATTAAAGACAGAGTCTCCATTTATTTAATCTAGGACTTAGCACTTCCTAAAATACATAAATTGTCTAACCCAAAGATTCTCAAACTTTTTTGGTTTACACTGACTTTTAATGCCTCAGTAATTTTTTTCATAGTGCTTCTAGGCCAAAAATACCTAACACTTCTACTTATTAAGTAGTTAGGGGCTAACAACTTAATAACTTAGTAATTACTTAATAAGTATTTTGTTTTGATGACTTAGAAGCCATTTGACAAAATAATACATATAAATTGAAAGAAAATAATTTTGTTTCATTCTTTATAACAAGAATTACTTAATAATGGTATGTGTGTGCCTGTTGCACACTGAAAAAGTTCTCAGACCTTAGAATGAGATTGTACATGGCCACTCTCATTTACTGATCCAAAATGTTTTATAGGCCGGACGGGCACAGTGGCTCATGCCTGTAATTCCAGCATTTTGGTAGGCTGAGCCAGGAGGATCACTCAAGCCCAGGTGTTGGAGACAAGCCTGAGCAACATAATGAGACCCTATCTCCATAAAAATTTTAAAGATTAGCTGGGCACGATGGCATGTGCCTGTAATCCCAGCTATCAGAAGCTGAGGCAGGAGAATCAGCTCAAGCCCAGTGAGCTGTGATTGCATCACTGCACTCCAGCCTGGGCAACAGAGCAAGACCCTTTCTCTAAACATAAATAAATAAAATGTTCTTCAGAGGGTACTTGCTTTTTATCATAGCAATTATCAAGATCCCAGTTTTTCAAAAATATGATGTCATCAAAAGGAATACAGCACATGCAGTCAGCACAGTGTTTTCCTTAAAAGCCAGAAAGATACCCCAACACCCTTGTGAATTCACCAGGGCAGCCCAGGACACCTCAGTCCACAGTTTGAACGCCATAGGTTTAACCTGTGACCCTGGATCTTCTCATTCTGGAATTTTCTCTTTTCATCTACGTGCTTGTTAGATGTTCAGAAGTAAAAGAACTAGGAAATATAATCACTCATAGAGTGATGCCAGTTTTCACTTTCAACGTCTTTAACTACACAACCACTTTAGGCCAGTTCACAGCTCCTGGAAGCAATAACATTACCTCCATCTTATCAGACACACTTGTCTCTAAGCTGCTTTCAGTTTGCTGAGTTTGCTAAAATCCTCAGTTCCTTTTGGAGCCTCTCCTGAAGGAAACTTCTGTTGTTTATACCATTTGTGTCACTTTCTTTGGGTTCTTAATTATAACCTTTGATTGATTTGGCTCATTTTCCTTTAAGATTCTTTCAAGTCGGTTTTCTGGTTAAATGATTTTCTACATTAAGAAATTGTTATTTTAAACATATAGTTTAAAGAACTTAAATTTGATATAATAATCACTCCACTGATTTTAAGTTCTAATATTAGTCTTACTATTTATAATTTTTATGAAAAATTCATTCAAATCATGCTTCCAAGCATCTTTACTAATCTAAATTCTCTCATGTCCAATAAACACACTTGCTGCTTTCCCTATGAAAACAAAGAAAAAGGAAAAATAGGAATGTGACAATATATGATTATATTACTATATCGGTGGTTATGTTGTCTTTTTTTATAACTTTCAAAAAGATTTGATTTAATTTTGTTTTACTTAATGAGCAGAATGAGAGGAATGGGCAAAACTATTTATTGCACATGCCATATTACAGAGGAATGTAAGAATGGAATTTGAATCTAGTCATAAATAGAACATTGGCCTTCCCATTTCGAAAGACTTCTCTTCCAAATTTAGAAGTCTAAACTTCTCACAGCACATTAAAATGGCTGATGCACTTACACGTATTTTACTTCACAGTGTGACTTGCACAAGTTTAAATATTAGGTCATAGTACACATATTGCTAAAAGTATACAAGCAATAAATGAGGCCAGGTGTGGTGGCTCATGCTTGCAATGGGAGGCCAAGGTGGAAAGAGCACTTGAGCCAGGGAGTTTGAGGCCAGCCTGGGCAACATAGCAAGACCATGTCTCTACAATAAGTTAAAAAGTTAGCCAGGGACGGTGGTGTGTGCCTGTGGTCCCAGCTACTCAGGAGGCTGAGGCAGGAGGATGGCTTGAGCCCAGGAGTTTAAGGCTGCAGTGAGCTACAATGGCACCACTGCTCTCCAGCCCGGGTGACGGAGCAGGGCTCCAGCCCTACACATAAAAATTTTAAAAGTAAAAGTAATACACTACTTTCTTTAAACATAGTCATTTCAGTGCCATATATATCATTTTAATTAGGCTAGTTATTTCCATAACTAACAATAACTACAGAAAGAATGAACATTCCATAATGCCGTGTGTTCCTCTATGAATTCTAAAAAAAATGTATCATATCTGTGTCACTAATAATTTTTACTGCGAGAATTATTCAGGCGCTCTTTGGGAATTCTAACAGATAGAACATGGTAAAACTTAAATGATATTAACTTAAAAGTGTGTTGTACCATAGCCCTTAATCCTGAAATAGCGCTAATCCTTGACTCTAAAAGCCAGCTCCAATGCTTATAGAGTTAGATTAAATTGAGTTTAAGTGGTATAAACAAAATTGAGTTCTGTGCCTGAGTTTTCACAAGGAAAACCATAAAATGTTAAGTATTAAATCTTCCATGCTTTCACTAAAACAGTGACATCTATTTCTAAGGCGGATCCCTGATCTTGTTTTGTTTGTTGTAGTTCGAGGGAGGTGTGAAATTGGCAGGTGCATTCCGTGGTTGCCGACTCTGACTGTTTATCTATCTCATGGATGTCTGGCACATTTCACTTAAAACGCATGATATTGCATGTGCTTTTTCTGTTGCCTTGGCCTCTGCTATGTCATTTTTTTGCTTCCAGATAGTGGTGGGTCTGCTCGCAAACGTGCTGCCATGTCTGTCACGCTAACATCTGTGAAGAGAGTGCAAAGTTCTCCAAACCTATTGGCTGCAGGTATAATATCACTAACTCACAGAATGTCACATTGAATGGCTTCTAGCTCTTCTGACTGTTTTTGTTCTAAACGTAAAAAGCAAAGGAAAATGAGATCTTGTAGGAAACATTTTACATGTGTAATTAAAAACAGCAGTCACTTACCAAAAATAGGTTGAGTAACTGCAAGTGTTAATAACTATTTAAGTTTTTGCTGTCGCATGGACTTAAGTAACATATTTCATTAGGATAACTCATAGGTTATTTTGGGGGGGTTAACCTAAAAACTGCTGGGGTAGGAGTACAGGGATACAGGGTGAAAAGAGGGATTTGTAGGAACCCAACTCTTCATTAATTAGATTCTTTGTCAAAAGTTGCAAACAGAATGATAGAACATTAGTTTTGAAAGAGACCTTTACTGTCCTTTAATCCAATCAGCAAAGACCCTTCTAATATATATATATAGATTGATAGATAGATATAGATAGATAGATATAGATATAGATATATATCAAAATCTTGACCAATTAAGATTAACATGTACCCACAGGTAGGAAGTCACTGGGGGTATGACTTTTCAGCATCCACTCAAGTGGTCTCTTTATAATAAATCTCTATCATGACTACCTAAGCCACAGTACCTAAGTTAGGCACAGTACCTAAGGCACCGTCTGCATTGGGAGGGGTGCAGCTGTTAGAAGATCAAGCGGAGGCCAGCAAGCCCTGTGCCTCTAGACCCTGAAATAGACCCACACCCTTTGGTGGCTGGTTGGTTGGTTGTCTGGCTGGGTAGCTGCAGTTTGGGGATTACTTGTTTTTTATTTATAAGATTAATGGGTCTTACAGCAGAAGTCAGAAAGGGATGGAGAGTCTTTAAATAATTTTGATTCTCATTATGCATATCACAATCTTTTACACACGTGCATCTAGCAGTTGATTAAATACTCAGGGTGTTCTTCACTTTATGGCCACTTGATTCTAAACTACTGAGCTTTCCTTGAGGAACAAAAAAAATAACTTCCATATGGAGAATCTCACTTCCGTTCACCGCCTCTAATCCACAAATGGATTTCAATGTCCACCTTTAAATGCCAGGCTAGTGAGTTCAATTATATTTTAAGTTAAAAGAAAATGCAAGTTGCATTGCAAGGTTTGTGGTATGACCTCATTTTGGTTAAAAAAAATCTTTATACAAATCTCTATTTGTATGTATTGGCTCATGTGTGTACGAACACAAAAAGGTGTTAGAAAAACTACAGATGTGTTTACACTGGATACCATGGGAAACAGGAATGAAGGCAAGTAAGATAATAAATTTAAGAGTTTAGGGCCATCATGTAATTGGAATGCCAATACCCTGAATAGCGTTGACATTTCAACCAAATAGGATCTCAGCCCAGCCTACTCAGACATGAACCACTGATGCACGTGCTAGGGAATGGCACACTGCGTCAGCAGTGCCAATTTGGAGAGTCAAAACTGGAATGTACGTAATTTCATATAACCCTACTTAATAGAAAAGATTTAACGCTTCAGAATTAAAATACCAAAAAAAAAAAAAAAGATTCCACACTTCAAGAGTACAAAATAATCTTCAGTATAACAACGCAGCTTTGGGCTGTTTTAAGTTTTCTATCACTAGGAGTAAGATTCCTAGAGAATGATGCCCACTGAATTTTGGACATTATTGTTTAAAAGCAGCCCTCTTTTGTGTCTATTAGACACATAAAGTAAGATCCCTTTTTCATTTTTTTTTTTTTTTTTTGAAATGGAGTCTTGCTCTGTCTCCCAGGCTGGAGTGGAGTGGCCCAATCTCGGCTCACTGCAACCTCCGCCTCCCAGGTTCGAGTGGTTCTCCAGCCTCAGCCTCCCGAGGAGCTGGGATTACAGGCACCTGTCACCACGCTTGGCTTATTTTTGTATTTTTTTTAGTAGAGACATGGTTTCACCATATTGGACAGGCTGGTCTTGAACTCCTGACCTCAAGTGATCCAACTGCCTCAGCCTCCCAGAGTGCTGGGATTACAGGCATGAGCCACCACGGCCAGCCCCCTTTTCTAAAGAAGTTTTCATTGTATTTTTAATTAAGAAGTCTGCATTATTATGCACAACTGCATTCTATGTAGCTTTCAAAAGAACTTATATGACAGTGTCTTTATGTGAATCAAAAGAGAATTGATAAATATTAATTGCCTTCAATATTGTTAAAATATAACTGCCTTTATGTAAAACCTCCACAAAAGGTCCTAAGCCACGTTGTCAATATGGCCTATCAGTTAAAAGGGATTTAAATAAAACCTGAGCATAGAGATTATGATGTGACACGTATCAGAAACACAGCTATGTAAAATCTGTCATGTTAGAATCTTAGCAGTAGAAAGGGCCATTGAGGGGATCCAGTTCCAGCCCTGACATGGAACCGGGAAATGTCTTGCACAAAATCTCAGACAGATGCTCACCAGTTTGTGCCTTGACACGGGGAAAAGTGCTGGTGAAGGGCACATAGAGCTCTTCGTTCTTCAAGACCCTGTTAGTATATTCAGGAAAGGGAAAACAGCAGGAAAGGGAAAAACTTACACCATTTAGTCATTCGTGGATTTTCAGTGAAGCCATGACTATCTATTAAAGAACACTAGAAATTAAAGACTCAGACTCCTAGAGTCCTAGCTTTGTTTTTTCACAAGTGAATGTGCATCACCAGTGTGGCAGCTTCGGGGGAAAATTGTTTTCCCTGCATATCTGCCAAGCCATTTACCTGACCGACTTTTTTTTTTTTTTTTTAGTAACCTATATTCTCTTTACTTGACATGGATCCATGATACTTTCTATTTCCTGCTGCAAAGAACAGGTGTCCTCCCTTTCCCAGGCTTTCCTGCAGGAATAAAATGAAAGCAGGGCTATGCTTGACAGTGTCCACATAGAAGACTGTAATAAAAGAGCAAGTCAGGATGGCGTGTTTGAAGTATCTATAATTGGATTTATTTTAGAGAAAGAGGAATGATGTGTACTTCAGTCTCTTTAAAAGACCACCCACTTCAAAGCAGACTTTAATCATCAACATAAGTTTTATTAAAATATTGGTTCATCCTCAATAAGAACATATAGACACAGAGAGGGGAACATCAAACACCGGGGCCTGTCGGGGGGTGGGGTTAGGGGAGGGGATGGCAGGTGGGGGGATTGGGGAGGGATAACATCAGGAGTATGCCTGATGTAGATGACAGGGGGATGGATGCAGCAAACCACCATGGCACGTGTATACCTACATAACAAACCTGCATCATCTGCCCATGTTCCCCAGAACTTAAAGTATAACAAAAAATAAATAAATACAATTTAAAAATATGTTAAAAATACTGGTTCCTCCTGAAGTTTTAGCCCAGAGCCATTTTCTCCTTTCTCTTAATTCTGCACACCCGTGTCTACGGTGCGATGCCAGGCCTTTCAGTCGAGCCCACCACTGTTACTGTCCAGCGTTTCCAGTGGCACAGGGACAGAGTCATTTGGAAATCCCTGGGCCCAGGATCCCAGGAAGAGGCCCACAGTTGAGCCTAGAGTGACTGTCCTCTGAGTTTCCCACTTACTGTTTCCTGGGGCTCCACCGTCTTCAACAGCCACCAGTGTGAAGAAATAGAGCCTGCCCCTACAGACTATCAGTTAGAGGGAGGTTATCTTGAGCGTCCTTCAGACCAGCGCGGTTCGCCCTCTCCTTTCTCACCGCACCTGCACCCCTGGCGTCTCCAAGCCTCTGGCTCCCATTACCTCGTCCCCAGCACACACCACACAGCCTTCCTGTTTATCTCAGTTTTACCAAACCAAGCGTAAAATAAACTCCCTGTCCTCAAGCAAATAATCCGAATAGAATCAGTGTTACTAATGCTGCTTCTTTTGTCATAAAGTAGCCATGGGCTATTTTATTGCCTTTTCCCAAATCCCAAAAGTTATTTTTCATTGTCCTTTCCCAAATCCCAAAATGTGTTCACGGTTCACAGTGGATGGCACCCTTGTGGCTATTAAATCTCACTCCTGAGCGTCCCAAAGCAGAATTCTAATAACCGCTCTATATTGCCAAACTGTTCTTCTTTATCTTCATCATGTAACTGATTAAGAATTTCAATCATTTCTGCTTCCACCACATCCTAGAAGCAGGGCCAGGCCTGGTAGCACACACCTGTAGTCCCAGCTCACCAAAAGACTGAGGCTGTAGGATCTCTTGAGCCCACTATTTCAAGGCCAGACCCTTGAAATAGTAGCAAGACCCCATCTCTAAAACACAAAATAAAAATTTTAAATTGTACAAATTTTAGACGTAGGGTCCAATAAACATTTCATGCATAATTCTTTGAAGTAATTTTTCTCTATGGTACCCATTTTATTGCTCCATTTTTAAATTAATTGGAGATAAAATCCATACAAAGTTATCAATGATCAGAAAGTAAAAACTAAATTGCAGGATACAGTTCTCTAGCACGGGAGTTAAATATGCCTATTAACAGCAGGGCATTGGAAGCTAAGGATCTGGGGGGTTTGAATTAGCTCTGGGAGAAGCACTCACTGTTTATAAACAATGATCCTTTAATTTGACATTTAGAAATTCATACATCCATCTTTGGCCATAGTCAGATGAAAATTGCATGTTGCAACATTATTGAGGGGAAAAATTACTGATTGCTATATAGATATTTATATATTATAGATATTTAATGAGTGTCATTCTAATTAAAGTAAAAATAAATGTACAAACCTCCCTTTAGCATGTTTGACATACCCAGATTTTAAAACTGAAATAATGTTTGCAAAAATAATGCATATAGGTCTTTGCCATGTTATTTTGACTGGGTTATTCATTTATTTCACTCTAGTCTTAATTTCAACATTTCTTTTTTTTTCAGGGCGTGATTCTCAGTCACCAGACTCAGGTACAGAAAAGATATTCTGAATAACCATTCTATTATTTTGTGACTTTTAAAAAATATATTGCTAGCCACATTTCTGGCTTCATGTAAAACTTAAATTTCATATACTATTATGCGTATTAAATTAAACCTCTAGTAAGAACATTACAATTTTGGAAATGAAAATAAATTTTATAAAAAATGTTTAAGTGAACGTAGATATTTTTGTATCCAATTGTTTTCCCTTAATGAAAGCTTGGAGATCTTACCATGGCAATCAAGAGACACTGAACGGAGATGCTACATATTCCTCTCTTGCAGCAAAAGGTTTTCGAAGCGTTCGACCAAACCTACAAGATAAAAGATCACCAACTCAGGTAACCCTGCACTCTTCACTATGTGATTTTAAGGCCTGGTTATTAGACCACTGCTTAAAGCCCCTTTCATAGTGTGCATACTTCAATACATGTTTTATTTTTAATATGTTTTTGCTTTTGTGTTTGGTTTGCTTGCCAGGCTTGTATTTGCAACATGGAGAACAAATTTTAATAAATAAGGATTTTGTTTTATTTCTGATTATGCTCATATAAGTGTATCAGTTTCTAACATAATCTTTAGGATATATTCTAATTCTTTAAAAGCTAACAGCTGATGCTTTGGATTTAAGCTGATGAGGTCAGCGATACATTATGTACTCAATAACTATGAGTATGCAACTGTTATATTAACTAAAGAGACTCTGTGTTGGAGATATTAGTAAAATTGTGCCACAGGCATGAAAATTGTTATAAAACAATGCTATTAAATAAACCATATATATATTTCAAAGTCTAGTTAAAAAATATGCCAAGAGAACATATGTTCACTTTTAACATAATTTCCCAGAATACAGGTGGAGCAAATGTTGTAATGTGTTCTCTGGAAACACTTTTTTCCCCTAAGGGCAAACATTGATAATAAAGGCAAATGCGTTCTAAATGGAATGAAAATGATCACTCAATCTAGCTAGCAAAATGGATAGCCTAATCAGAAGGTGTGGCATTGCTTTACTTCTGTAAGGACAACGTCGACGCTGGTTTCTTTCATGACTAACTTTGACTTTCTTTCTGTTTTTCTTTCAACTTTCTTTCTTTTTCTGGATCCCTTTGTCAATCCAGGCACCCCCTCCACCAGACAGAAAAGAGAGCTTTCATAGCTCTTTGATAACCAGTCACCCAGAAGGTGTCTTTTGAGACCAGTTAGTAACTAACACACAAACTCCCTCCTGTACAGAGGACTTTGCTAACCAAAAACCTCTTCAGGGAACTATGTATTCCAATGAAGACTCCAGACAGACAATTGTATATTCTGAAGAATCTAACACAACCGTGTCATATACACAAAAAATCACTAATCCGTTACCAGCAGCTTCCAGCACGGATCCTACACCATTCACTAACATCAACACCCCAGTTCTACAAGAGGGCTACAGGCAAGATTCTCAAACTCGGAGAATTTCTACCTTGAAACTAACCCATAACCAGGATCTAGGAAGCAGCAGCCCCATTAATACTCCACAGTTTTCCAAACCTGTCGAAGTTCCATCATTTCTCCAAAGGTCCTGCTCACTGCTCCCTCATCCAGCGCCTGAGACACACACGGCCTGTCTTTCCATCCAGATAGCTCCCCTTTCAGGCCAGGATCCTCAAAGCCACCAACGGCTACCTGAGCTTCCTCCAGAGACTGCAAAGATACCTCTTCAGCGAGACAGACAAAAATCTGCCGTTGCAGTGGCCTCGCAGTCCTCAGACTGCAGGGTGGTACACGACGCTTCTCAGTCTCTTATTAATACACGCGTACTGTAGAGACACTAACTTTTTTGGTTTGGGCTTCTTATACGACCTGATGTTTTGTTAGTTTCCAAGCAGGAAGGGAAAGGAGAAAGAAACCATTTTCCGATTTAAAACCCTACCAAATTCATCAGCAAATTTCTAGGTATCTTTCAATTTAAGTATACAGATCTTTCATTCAAAAATCATGTTCTAAAAGTTTTTTTTTCCTTCTAGGTATTTATGAGAAATTATTGATGGGTCAGTTATCATTTAAGACACTGCAGACTACTTCAGGACATAAAGCATGTTTAGGTTTCAAAGAAATATTTTTCACATTAGAACTTTTTGTACTTAGTTCTACTTTATTTACATGTGTGAAATCTCTTCAAATAATTGTCAACTGTAGTTTGCTTTGGTGGGGAATAGTTAATTTTAAGCAGTATCTATCTCTTTGCAACTCAATATTTATTTTCACTAAAACTTGATCAGTTTATCATTTCCGAAAGTATATTAGTCAACTTTTATTATCCAGACTTGCAGGAAGTAAATCTTTCTTTCCATGTATGTAGAATCCTGTCATAGCATCCTTCTGCTCACATGTATTAGTCTGTTAGCAGCAGAAACGTGTTTCTCTTTTTGACTTCTCCATAAAATAACGTAGTACTAAGAGCATACACTTGAAGGGTAAACTGTAGCTTTTAAGCCAGGCATCATTGACTGTGTGATGAGATATTCATCTAAACTTCTCTGAGTCTGAACAAAGAAATGAGAATAATGCAAAAAATCAGCTGGGCATGGTGGCGCCTGCCTGTAATCCCAGCTACTCAGGAGGCTGAGGCAGGAGAATTGCCTGAACCCAGGAGGTGGAGGTTGCGGTGAGCCGAGATCGCGCCATTGCACTCCAGCCTGCGGAACAAGAGCGAAACTCCGTCTCAAAAAAAAAAAAAAAAAAAAAGAAATGAGAATAATGATCGATCCTTAATTCATAGGTTACGGTAAGACTGGGAAATTACCATGGACTAGATAGAGCGAGCCCTCAATAAATGATAGCTGTTAATAAAATATGTCATAGCAGCAGCAACAGAGTACTGTTAGTATTAAAAACACTGGCACCTAAGTAAATAATTTGTATATTACTCCTTTTTGTATCTGAGTTATTAAAGATCATCCAAAACATATATATATATTTTTTGGGGGGGTTCAGAGTCTCACCCTTGTTGCCCAGGCTGGAGTGCAGTGGCGCTATCTCGGATCACTGCAACCTCCACTTCCCAGGTTCAAGCGATTCTCCTGCCTCAGCCCCCCAAGTAGCTGGGATTACAGGCACGCACCACGACACCCAGCTAATTTTTTGTATTTTTAGTAGGGACAGGGTTTCACTATATTAGTCAGGCTGGTCTCAAATGAGGAGATACATTTTTAACTGTGAAAATCTCCAAAAGATAACTAATTGACACCAAGATCCCCCCACCCGCTCATAAAGTAAATGATTAAAAAGACGAACTAGTTTTATCATACCTCTACTAAAATATCTTCTCCATCAGCTAATCAAGATGTACAAAATTCACTCGGTAGAGCAATTTCTTTTAATTAAGGTAATATGTTCTGAAAGCCCCTATGAAATCAGATGATAATCATAACATTAATAGCAGCTAACAAATATGAAGGGTTTACTCTATGTTCCAGCTTGTTTATGTTTATTAATAATTTCCACAATCTCATGGAGTAGGTATTACTACTGTCCTTATTTTATGGATAAGAAAACTGAGGCACACAAGTTGCACCCCCAGGGTCATGCAGCTGGCAAAAGGTAGAACCAGGATACATACCCTAGCAAGCTGGCTGCAGGGCTGGCACCCAGAACGACTGCTAGCTGTCATTGTGAAAGAGTAACTCACCAGTCACAAGGGGATATGGGGCCGTGACACTGGGAGCTAAGGCAGATGTGTCTTGATGGGGTTCAGGAGTCCAGGAAGGTCTGAGGGAGCAGAAGCCCTCTGCGACTATACAGACAGACCTGTCCCAGTGTCAGTGGGCAGACTCATGGGCATCCCAGGATGGGCACGCCAGGAAGCAGGGGTAGGAGAAGTCACAGGAACACGTGTCAGTCACTGGACTCAGCCAACAGTTTGCTGCTTCAGAATGGTTTTGTGATGTCTGAGAACAAGTTGATAAGCTTCGTTTTGCATGGTTTTATCCAGGTTAAGCAGGGCCAGTTGGTTTCATTATATAATCCCCAGGGTATCCGCACCATCCAAAAGTTAAGATTTGAGATTCTGTCACTGCTGTTCATTCAACAAATATTTATTGGGTGCCTGACCTATGTCAAGTCTGTTCTAGTGACAAAGCTGGATTTGAAACCATTCATGCTTAAAATTTGTCTGTGTGTGTCAGGAGGGGCAAACATTAATAAGAACTTGAATAAATTACATAGATTAGATTACTCTATGGAAATTGAATCATGCCATGCAAAGTTGAGATGTGGAGACCAGATGTCATGTCAAGAATGGTAGCTCAGTCAATAGAACTCACTGAGAAGACAGAAGAGCTTTGAAGGGGAAGAATATTCCAGGCAGAGGAAACATCTCATGCTGGGGCTGTGGGAGGACCAGAAGGAAGCCTGAGGGAGGGAGAGGAAGTAAGTGAGGCGAGAGTGATAGGAAGTGAAGTCAGAGGTAACAAAGACCAGATTCAAGGATTTTGACGTTTACTCTCAATAAAAATGGAGGCCACTGGAAGATGTTGAGACTACCACCATCATTATTTGCCTTATATTTTAACAAAATCATTCTGGCAGCTCAGTGAAAAGTGTACCATAGTGGGGCAAGGAGGACATCAGGCAAACCAGTTAGGTAACTACTGCAGTCATTTGGGTGAGAAATGATGGGGGCTCCAAGCAGGGGCCAGCAGAGGAGGTGGTGAGAAATCAGATTGTGAGAATGTATTTTGGAAAGTTGAGCTAACAGGACTTCCTGGCAGATTGCATGTGGGATGTGAGGAAGAGAAAAGTCAAGGTTGACTCCAGCTGGAGGACGGCACTGCCATCAGCTCAGACTGGACAGCTGTGGGTGGAGCAGGTTGGTGGAAACTTCAGAGGTTCCGTTTGGGATACAGGAAGTTTGAGGACATGAAGTGGTCAAGTAGACACTCGGATGTGAGAGCCCGTGCTTCAGGGGAAAGGTCCTGATTGGAGGTACGAGCCACTGGCTAATCGATGGATTTTGTGGCCCTGAGATGGCGTGAGATCACCAGGGAGGGAGGACAGAGAGGAGGGGAGGGCCAAGAGTTGAGCCTGAGTGAATCTCAACATGAAGAGGAAGAAGCAGCAGAAGAGGCTGAAAGCAGTGTCCTCTAAGGGAGGAGGAAGTTCAGGAAAATGTGGCATCCTAAGAGCCACGCGAGGAAGTGTGTGGAAAGGAAGGGACGGTTAACTGCGCAAATGCTGTTGATAAGACAAGTATGAAATGAAAGCTGAAAACTTCCCATTGATTCCGTCGTGGGGAAGGCGGCCTTCGGGGAGTGGCCATGAGAGGGACTGGGAAGAGCGTGGTTGGGCAGTCAGCTCTTTCAAGATCTTATTAACATAAAACCATTCTCTAGTTACTCGCCCTCCCCAAAAAGCAGTTTTCTCATCTATGAAACGAGGACAACAATAGCAACCCTTCATAGCTCTGCTGGGAGGTTTGAGTGAGATAAGCATACAAGGATCTGGGCATGGTGCCTGCTTCCTCGTAATTCCTCAACGTGTAATAGTTTTCCAAATTACCCATGTGATTGGAAAAAAGAAATATATTATTTTCAACAATACTGGTTGTTGAAAATATATATATATTTATATATCAAAAATATATATTTGTTGAAAAAATATAAATGTATATATATTACTAGTAGATAAAAGTTTATTTCAACAGACTTTCAGTTTCTTCCAAGATGGTGTGTCCTCTTCTATCAGGCTTTGTAAGAAAGGTAGCATGAAGCCGTTGCAGTTTTTATTCTCTGTCTAAAATTTTGGTAAGAACACTTAACACGAGATCTGCCTTCTCCACAAATTTGTGAGTGTGCAGTGCAGTGTTGTGAACTATCGGCACCGTGCTGTGCAGCTGATCTCTAGAATTTATTCATCTTCTTTCTCTTTCTCTCTCTCCCTCCCTCCCTTCCTTCCTCCATTTCCTCCTTCCTTCCTTTCTTTTTCTTTCTTCCCTTCTTTCTTTTCTTTCTCTCTATTTCTTAAAAAAACAACAAAAAAAGAATGTATTCATCTTGCTTTATGCCAACTAAAACTTTATGCCCACTGAATAGCAACTCACCTCCGCCTTCCCCCAGCCCCGGCAACCACCACTGTCTTCTCTGCTCAGACATTTGTCCTTCTGAGACTGACTTATTTCACTTGGTATAAGATCCTCTAGGTTGCTCCAGGTTACAGCACGTGGCAGGATTTCCATCTTTTTTCAGGCTGAGTAGTACTCCATTGTGTGTATACAGTACATTTTCTTTGTCTATCCATCAGTGGACGTTTGGCTTGTTTCTACATCTTGACTAGTGTGACATGCTTCATTTTGAAGTCTCATTTTCCATGTAATGATCTTTCACAACGGTGACCTTTCCATTTTAAACACTTGCACTCCACATTCTGGTAAGTCTTAGCAAACGCCAAGTGCTGTAAGCCATACGCTGTGAATCAGCCAAATATGTGCTCCATTATAAAGAATTAGGCTCCCAGGAATTAGCAGGCCCAAGCAGTAAAAGTGCAGCAAGATGAGAAAAGTACATTTCAGTGTTCCAGAAGTTTCACTTACATAGTTTTGTTGTTATTAAATTCTGGCCATTCGCTTAACAAGAAAACTACAGGTCACTGTTAGAAATTCTCTTCATAGTTGACAGTTTTTCACAGTGTTTTCTAAGTGGCATGTGCTTTAATTTACCTCCTAGAAACAGACCAGAAAGGAGGCATGTTATCCTTCAGTCACTGTGTGACCAGATATCCTGTTGCTAAAAATGTCACATTGTTCTCAGTGCCAAATAAGTGAAGGTATCAGCCAGACCCTTTGAAAGACAGCAAAAAGCTGCACCCAGACAGCTTCCATGCCATCTGTGCTGTGTTCTTTGCTTCAGGAAGATAAGCTTGTCCTGTCCATTATGAAACAACATAATCGATCATTTGCCAAGGCCTCACCTTCACAGCTGCCACTGCACATATGTTGGGGACTCAAAGGGGAATTTGCCTGCCTGTCATGTAGCAGGGAGAGGAAACTCCTTTCTTTGGCTCCATGGGATCAGTGTGTAGATGGTAAGGAGGACAGAGTAATGCAGACATGTCAGCAGTGGGGGATGAAAGGGGCAGAACTACAGAACACACTTTCTGTAACATTTCTATCAAGACCAGCCCCGATCGTTGCTGTAGTCTATTCATATGGCTTCCTTTCTGTGGGATCGTAATGCTATTAGTTGATCAGATCTTTGGCAATTTCTCCATTTGATGTCTGTGCACACACATGCATATGTGCGTATTTACATAATTGAGCATTAGAGAATACTTGGGAGCCCAACATGAGTTTAGAAATAAAACCTCCTCTTCAACATCTCCCAATAGATGGGCATCCAGCCTCTTCTGAATTCACTTAATGAAGAGCTCAGTTACATCCTGAGGCAGCAATCCAGTGCTCGGCCATTTCTGAGATCTAATTATTAGAAAGTATTTTTAATGCGGGGTCATGATCTGCCTTCCTTAACTTCTGCACGGTTATCCGCAGAGCAAAGGAGAGGAAACGTTCTTCCGCCTCTGTCTGACAGTGTTCATGTGATTTTTCTCCTCCCTACGCTGCTGCTGGCTTTGTGCAGAGCATTCCTGTTCCTTGCCAGCGTTTTAATTTTTTAAAACATGCTTCTCCTTTTTTTGAGATCTATTACAGCACACCAGGCCCTGTGCTAAGTACTTTACATTGCCCCACTTAATTTTTACAGGCTTTAAGAGATGGGTTTTATCCATGTCTATATTTTATACATGAAGGAACTGAGGCCAAGGAAATCAAACAGCTTGCCCAAGTCTGTCCGACTGGAGATCCACAGCTCAGCCAGGAGCCTCTGCTGCCTCTACGTTCTCACACAAGCTGATTCTTAAATCCCAATCCCATATTTTAGCATTGTTCTTAAAATACAACGCTTTCCCAGATGCAAAACCGTATTCCCCATCTGAATACCACAGAGTACTGGAGAAATACTTATTCCCCTGATTCAGATGCCACATGCCATTGGTGTGCCCGATCTGTGTGACAATTTTACATCATTTGTCACCCAGGTCTTTGGTGGGGAGCATATGGTCAAAATAATTTTTATTATGAGGCCGTCAGACAATCTCACATCACTGCAATGCAGGCAGCACAGCCAGGCCTTAGGAAAATGGGCAGTGACCAGGCAGCTGCCTTCCCTCCTTCTCAACCGTAGGAACTGCGTAGAGTTCCCTGTCTCTCTGTCTCTCTTAGTTTCTCCTCTGTCATTACTCCAAGTTGCCCACGGGTTTCCATGACATTCTCTGACTTCTTGTATTTGGGTACCCTACAGTTACCTGAGGGGCCATGCAGTGTCATGTAATTCAAATTCCCAGGAGGGAGACAGGGCCCCATTGGCCTAGCAGGGTCCAGTTCTCCCCCTTCCCAGCCAGCCGTGGCCAGCAAAATGGTGACCCGGCACAGACACAGCGGCCCGGCTTGTCTCCTCATACCCCCAGGACAGGCCAGGAGAAAGGGGGCAAATTGTCCCAAAAGCATGTGGGGATGGGAGGTAAAGGTTGGTTTTTTTTTAATTGCATTTTAGGTTTTGGGGTACCTGTGAAGAACATGCAGGATTGCTGCATAGGCACACACATGCCAGTGTGATTTGCTGCCTTCCTCCCCGTCACCTATATCTGGCATTTCTCACCCCTTCTTAGATATTTTCTTTTCAAGTCAATTACTGTCAATGCTGCTGGAAAAAAGAGAACAAAAGCCTGTCAAATTTCTTTGCTTGACGTTTAATATATATCCCTTATGCTCCTTGAGAAATGAGGCCTAGAAGCTCAATACAAAAGATGTGAAGAGAGAGATGTTAGGATCCTTGAGCACAGGGCCATGTCAAGCCTGGGGTGGAAGGAAATTCTTTCCCCCAAATACCTATTTTGTATATTGTGAATGACTTTTTTCCTACAATGTTTAAGTCATTAGATTTTTTTTTAAAATTAAAATGCAGATTTATTAACACTCACACATTATTTTAAGTTTAAATATTTTATTTAAAGCAAAACAATTTTTTTTAAAACAGAGTCTTGTTCCGTCATCCAGGCTGAAGTGCAGTGGTGGGGTCTCAGCTCACTGCAACCTCCACCTCCCAGGTTGAAGCAATTCTCCTGCCTCAGCCTCTCAAGTAGCTGGGATTATAGGCACCCGCCACCATGCCTCACTAATTTTTGTATTTTTAGTAGAGACAGGGTTTCACTATGTTGACAAGGCTGGTCTTGAACTCCTGACCTCAGGTGATCCACCTGCCTCAGCCTCCCAAAGTGCTGGGATTACAGGTGTGAGCCACCTCGCTTGCCCTATTACATGTTTACTTCACCTTAAATTAAATAAAAAGTATTTAAGATTGCCATCAGTAAATTGGAAATTGTCTAACATGTCTATTCTCTCAACTAAGACTGAAATAAGCAAAAATGTAGACTTTGAAAATATTATTGATGAGTTTTCTTGCATTAAAAACTCCAAACCCAGTTTTTTTTTTTCTCTTTTCCTATGACGTGGCATGGTCTTTATTTAAATTTTTGACATTTTTGTTCATTATGGGTGTTTTTTCTTTTTTGCACTGATTTTGATTTTCTTTCAAAGATTGCATTGAAACAGAATTCATCTCAATTACTGTTTAAATTTGGGCCCAATAGGCACTTTACTCACCTCTCCCTAGGCCTGGCCATGCACCCCTTCATATCCCGCTTCACACTACCCTCCTTCACCTCCAGCCTCTGCATCTACTGAATCAGCAACTGATGGCTTAGGAGCTTATGACTATAGATGTGTTATCACTGAGTTTATGAGCAAACTAAAGATCACATTACCCATGACTATGGTGGTTTTAGAGACAGTAAGCTTTAGCTTTTGGTGTGTTTCAAGGCAGAGGATATGAGCAAATCAACCCCGCCTTGAGGGGGAACATGCCTTCTGCAGTCTGCCGTTGGTCCCATCATTCCCTGTCATCCAACGTGGGCTTGATTTGCACATCCTGGATATTTTCCTTGCCCATGATGGGCACTTGAGTTTGCAGTACCTTCATCCAACTCAGCACGCTTTTTCCCCTGCTGAAGCTTACGCTCCGTGAATCTCCTTGCTCCTTCTTTCCTCGGGAACTCCAACGTTGATTTGGTGATCTCTCTCATCCACAGGCCCTCTGTAGCACTCTGAGTTGGATTCGTTCGGATGAAGAAGCTCTGTGCTAGTTTGAGTAAGCAGGTGCTCTCTCTTGATGCATCAATCATATTAAGGTTTAAGCACTGTCCCTGTCCTTTGCAGAAGACCAGGCAGCTGCTAGCTGGTGTTTCTCATTACCCGCTTCCTGCTAGCTCAACAGGTGGGGAAAGAAAAAAAAAATGTATACTCACAAAAAGTTGGCGACCCTTGATCCCTATTCAAACGCCTTAGCCTTCCACAGTCCTGAAAAGAAGGAGACATGAAATGATTAGGATGATTTTTCTGCAGTCATCTACTTGCCACTCATGAAGTAAGAAAAAAAAATGTGCTTGGTTAAGCTCGTTTTCCCTATTTTCAAGGTAGTCCAGATTGGGAAAATACCACCTTCTTCCCCTTTCACACCTTTGCTGCTGCTCTCCTTATTTTCCTGAGGAGAAACATGTGTAACGTGGTCTTTCCCTCCCCCTGAGTCTACAAGGGTCTTATAAAAGCTTTTTTGTAGGTGACCAGTGCGCTGTTGAATTGTTGAGTTTTATCTGTAGAAATTTATGTGTAATGTGACTCGCCAAGAGGCATTTCATGCCTTACACACACTCGCAAACACACACACATAAATACACACATACACATGCATGCATTGGAAGACTCAAAACCAGGAACATGTCAGGAGATGGTGAAATAAACTCAAAAGGTGGAATAATTCTGTTTTCTATGGGCATTCTATTTGGAAGAACAATTGAATGTATAAGGGCCATCCCCAGACACTATACTATGCAAACTAATGATCATATTACCTGTGACAAGGATGATTTTAGAGAGAATATGCTTCAGCTTTTGATATGTTTCAAGTCAAAGGATACGAACAAGTCAATCCAATAGGGATTAAAGTCATTAGATGTTTTTCTTTTAATTTTAAAGGAGAAAAGTCTCCTGAGCAGATAACTCAAATCTTTTTGTATGATTTGTATTATTTCTTAGAGTTTTCATTTAGTATAAACAAAACTAGAAAGAGATTCATATTACATGGAAACATCCTTAGTAAAACTGCATTGTTAGGAGAAATTTTATTGACACTATCCAAAGACTGCTCTATACTGAATTACATTCACACTTATAGCAGAATTTTAAAATATTAAGTTAGAATTATGATAATTTTATAATATCATAGTTTTACCTCCAATAAGATTGCAGTTATTATAAGTACTTGGTAATTATAAGAATGCATTCTCACCAAAACATTTTAGGTTCTGGGTAGCTAAGATTTCTGTCAGTGATTTCTAGAGATTGAAGCAATCTGTTTTTTCATAAACAGTAAATATGTATGTGTGTGTATATATATATATATATATCACATTTTAAATGACTATGTTTAAACAAGAAAAAAAATCATATTAAGTAGAATTAGGACAAGAAAACCTGTGTTTTTATCCAAGGTTGGGGTTTCTTAACCCGTCAGATTAAGGATCTGCTTTAGAATGTCTCTGTCTCCCTGAAGTTTATGCAGAACTTTATATAAGTATGAAATTGTGCATTTTCCTAAAAGAAGGATCAGTTGCTTTTATCAGATTTCTAAGGGATCTATGATTCAGAGACACCTTTTATGTGATGGATTTTTTAAAGTATTCAAGTAAAAGTCTGAGAAAAAAATTATTGTAACTTTTTTTTAGGCCAACAGCCCACAAGACATCAGCCATTATGAAAATTACGGCCTGCGAAGAACACCAAATTGTACTACTTAAATCTTTGCTAGGCAATACTTCTAAGTTTATACAGCTCTTTCATTCATTTCCCGTTTTTGTACTAATATCTTCCAATACTTCTGGCTATCTATCTTAAAGCCATCTCTTCCCTGAAACATCCCCTCCAAAAAATATCTATTCTGAAAGGTAGAAAAAACAAGTAAGAAAACTTGCTTTGGAGTGTTATTCACTTATATTGAATTGGGTGCTTATCATTCTATTTGTCACGTGTGGTCAGACACCATCAAGGCTACCACAGGTGGCTGTAAAATGTTCAAACAACCATCTTTTCTCTGCCTTCTACAGAGGGTTCCTCTGCTATATTTAGCCTGTTGGGTTATATATGGCCTTGGAGCTGTTAAATCTTTTGTTTTTCCTTCAGTTTCTTTCTCCTTTACCTAAGATTTAATGCCAAGCATAGTTCTAACCAACTAGGGCACTTTCTAACCATTATCAGTGGCTGGTTTTCATTTTCACACATGGTACCTCTATTGCATTGCTGGAATATTCTGAAGTCCAGTTCTTTCTGTATTTGGTAGAGAAATCAAACAGATTTGATAAGTGGAAAGGAAATAAAATATCCTTTCCACTTAGTTGTGTTTAGTATCATCGATATTTAGATTCATAAACCAGGAAAAAATTAAGACAGGTTTATGTTTTGGGGATATTTTGGCAAGGGAGAGGCAATTATGCCATAAGATTTTTCTAGTGAAGGGCAAACCAATTCTGCTGACCAGTAGTATGATATCATATTATTGTCAGAAATGCAAAAACTAAAACTCCTGAGGAAAAAGTTTCATTCTGCCAACACTCTCAAGCCCCTACCCAAAATTCCGTTGCAGTGCTGTGTGAAAACCAGCCTGGTTTCCAAAACACACTGACTGGATTCACGTTCCTCCTGTTTTCATGGTTTCTCTGCACTTGTGCGGTTGGCACCTAATCCATCTGAATGTCACTCCTTGAAGTGCTTGCAAATAAAACCGATGCTTTGCCTTCTCTGCCACATTGCAAAAAGAGGTATTTTTGTTAATTGGATAATTTATCTCTTATTATTTTTTCCTCATACTCAGCTTGGAAATCAGAACTTACCTGCCAGTGTGTTGGAGGTAAATGCTTCACAGACACACAGACAAACCACACCAGAAGCCTCTCCTCCATGCCCTCCTTCCATGGTACCTTTGAACCGAGCCACTTTCTCACCAGGCAGTGTTGCCAGCTCAGCATCACTTAGCCTTCCACCACCCGATGGTTTGGGGTCTTCACGCCTGCATATGCCCCAGAGCCTTTCCCACTGCCTATACAAACCCCTGCTCCCAGCTCCCGAAAGCCTTATCCACAGCCACGACACAGGCTCTCTGACTACAGACTCCTCCCTGGCCGAGCACTCCTCCCGCTCGGAGAGCGAGTCCTCCACAGCCATGCTAGAGGAGCTGCAGATTGGTGACTCTGACACCACGGGCCGTTCTGAGACACCCTCCCCCACCTGGGGTCAGAGGTCTGCTGTGACAGATGGCACCACCTTAACCACCCCTGCGGCCATTCATGTAATTATTCTGCCTTTCTTTGCCTCCACCTCTTCCTTATAAGGACTGATTTCTTGTGCCATCTCATTTTTCCGCTGACATTTTTATTCGCATAGGTGTTGATTCCGAAACCAATTCTGTGCCATCTGTCAGGGAAATCACTACAGTCATCCTCATACGCCTACTAAAGGCTGAAAAAGTCACTTATATTCTCTTCACTCATTTTAGAATTACTTACAGTTACTCTAAAATAGTTACTTATGGTTTCTCACGTTACTGTAGCTGATGAGTCGTACAGTGATTTGCCTTATCTCAGAAATTTACATAAATATACATTACAATATGTTATGATCATAAAGTCTAAAATTTTTCAAAACATTTTAACCCCGTATTAATGCCTGTTAGTAGGTTTTCCCACAGTCTCACAGTAATGTGTCCTGTGTGACGCTTCTCTGTGTCCTTGTTTCTCACATGAATGGTGACTGACTGCATGAGGCTGATTTTTCTTGCCTCTCCTTCCCTAATAGCTACAACTTTTGAACTCATCTGTTGTCCAGGAGTGAATGATGTCAATAATCTTAATCTACCTTACAGAAACTTAACCGTAGGATTTTTTAAAATTATTCTTCCTGAGCCATTTCAGTATAGAAATTTATGAATACATTTTTAATTTTTTTTTTTTTTTGAGACAGAGTCTGGCTTTGTCACCAGGTGCCAGGCTGGAGTGCAGTGGCGCGATCTTGGCTCACTGCAACCTCTACCTCCCGGGTTCAGGCAACTCTCCTGCCTCAGCCTCCCAAGTAGCTGGGACTACAGGTGCACGCCACCACGCCCACCTAACTTTTGTATTTTTAATAGAGTCGGGGTTTCACCATGTTGGCCAGCATGGTCTCAATCTCTTGACCTCGTGATCCACCCGCCTCAGCTTCCCAAACTGCTGGGATTACAGGCATGAGCCACCGTGCCCGGCCATTTTTAAATTTTATATATCAATAGTTTGTCTTTCATTTATAGCAATATATACATCTCTTCCATACATATACTACTTAAATATATCTATGTGATAAGCCATCCCTAATAAATGATTTGTGAGTGGCTAAAATGTTTCAAAATTTTATGGCACAGATTGCAAATAACGTGTAGGTAACGGCTTCCATTTGAAAGGCACATAACCTCAAGCGAAAAATAGTAATTTTTTAATTGATATTATAATGAAGTTCCACATAAACACTGTCACAGACAAAATGCTCTTTGTGCTACATCGTTTTTATATTCTATCAAGCTCATAAATCTGCAAATTTTATGCACAGAGAAATGTTATAATAAGCCATATGTTTTTTAAGACACTGCAATTTACTGAAAGTAAAAGATGCTTTTTTTGGTGATGGGATTTAGTATTCTCACAATGGCTGGGTCTAACACTTTGCATTCAAATGTTCCATTCAGAGACTGGCTACAGAAGGAGCCTTGTTTTCCAGGTCTAACCCCACAGTGAGTCCCTCACCTGCCGCAGGGGACCAGCCCAACCGCAGGTACCGGGAGCACAGCAGGTGTGGGCTCCTACCATGTCCTCCTGTGCTTCAAATGGTTCTGAGCTTTTTAAAACTTCACCAGGACCTTTAATTAAAAATACAAGGGAGTGACAGTATATCAATCTACACATTAACTTGTTCAATTTTCTGTTTTTAAGACGCTTCGGGAGCCTAAGTGTCTTATATACAGTCTTGGGCACAAGCAGAGCTACTTGTAACAGAGATTAATTTCAATTATCAGTTTAAAATTGCAAATAGATTATCCATGATGTGTTTTTCCTAATAATGAATTCAGTGTCACAATACAGTGTTTTCTAAACTGCTAATGATATTATTTTAGTCATAAAATCCTGATTATTTTAACACAATAAAAGAATAAACCTGCTTTCAGTGTTTACTTTTTTAACCCCTAGTTAATATTATTGAAACCATCAAAATAGGATTTAGAGCAAGTTTCCTAGGTTTAGTAACCTAGTTAAGCTGATGGTTTCTCATAAGAAGGATTCTTGGGCTTTTAACATTAATTATAACATATTGTAATACTATTACGATGATATTGACAAAGATCCACCGAACTTAATTTGGGCTAAGAGGTGAGAGTGTTCTCAAATCATTCGTTGGAGGTACATAAAGCCTCTGAAGATTTGGGGAGGCCTGTGCCTCACGCTTGCCTGAACATCCGGCTCTCTCCAGGGAATAGGTCCTCGATATATGGCCGGTTATGATATGATAGTAATTTTTCTAACAGCCTGAAGAAGTACTTAATCAATAAGCACAAGGCTTGTAATGAAATGTTTATCGATTTGGGGACATAAGTGGTATGGCTACACAATAATGAAATTAGACTTATTCTAGGTCATTTGAAAACCTATCTGCTTTAAAGTGAAATCATGGAAATATGCGGTTACTATATCTATGTTTCATGCCTGTGTAATAGAAGTTTATTTTTTAAATAAGTAGAAAAGTTTCACAAACTATGGTTCTTTATCTGTGTGCCTCTGTGTGTTGTATGTGTTTAACTATAAGATAAATTAACTAAATGTTCTTGCTAATGTTTGGTCTTACTTGCATGCACTGTGTGCGCTCCGCACTGGTCAGTGTTGTGCTGTGTGTCTGTGAACTAAGCCGATTCAGTTCAATCAGAATCGACTGAACATGTACTCTTCATTAGCACTAGGCTGTATGTTGTAAAAACGATTAAAGAAGCATATATGTGACCATCTTCAACAGGAAGCTTGAGATACCGTTGGGGATAGAAAATGCTCAGATATGAAACAGTCAAAACAATGAATAATTCAGCAATCAGAGATTCATAAAGTGCCAAATGAGCTGAAGCAGGGAGAAGCCAGTGGCTGAGCATGTCTTTCTGATCCTTTGCCAGATACCTGATCCTTCTAGAGTAGGTTGCTTCACGATATATAAATCCAAACAACCAGGCTCCTTATGCCAGCCGCCTTGCTCTGGAAGTGTTCCATCGCTCGAGGATATCCCTGACTAAGTCTGAGAACCGATCCCTTGCCGCGTGGCAAAGGGCATCATGTCAGTGCTGCATGGAACACCACAGCCGTGTTCTGACCACTGACGTTTAGACTGTCAGAGCAAAGGTGTCCTCCACGTTTACTTGGTACTGACTCCTACTGATACCATTTGGCACCTCTGTTGGCAGAGTGGCATGTCCGCTGGTCAGCCGCCTTCATTCTTCTTAACCAATCCCTGGGCCCTCAGATACACAAAGAGTGATTTTCAGAAATAAAGGAAGAAAGAGAAGGTGAAGAATGGACCATGCCCTCTGACATCAGTTTTCAAAATAAATAAGAGCTTGGCAGCTGATTACTGTCATGTGATTGGAAGTCTTTTATTATCACCTGATGGAATGACGTTTACGGGGAACTATGTGCTTTAACTCGATGGCTTTGCACTTTTCTCAGAGCCAGATAACAGTGAATGGAAACTCTGGAGGTGCCGTGAGTCCCATGAGTTACTATCAGAGGCCGTTTTCCCCCTCGGCGTATTCTCTGCCAGCCTCACTCAACTCCAGCATTGTCATGCAGCACGGCACGTCCCTTGGTAAGTCATTTACTCACTGTGATTTCCATGAAAACTGTATGGCAAGTACAACCACAGGAGAAAAATAGGGGCCGTCAGCGTGAGGCAGGAGCACTCAGCAGTCTGCTATTTCATGACCCTATCCACAGGGACAACCTGGGGCAGAGGACCCAACGTGGGAGAAGATGGGCACCATGATATTCCGAGACGATGACTCCACCTGTATCTGGTCCAGGAGTGAGCACTTAAATGTTGCAGGTGGTGGAGTAGAAAGAAAAAGAACACAGCTACTTAGGGCAGGGGGTTTGCGCCCCTGGAGGGCATGAATGCAGGCTTCTCACTGGGGCAGCTTGTTCGTCTTTGGAAAATCTTCCACCATGGACTACTTCCTGGGTGTCTGTAGAAGGGAGAATCATTTCACAGTTAAAACACTCTAACAGGAGGGCAGGCTGCCCCACAAAGCAGTGACACAGTCATCCACTGAGTCACAAAGTAGAAAACCACCATTCAAACCAAGGCTAGAAGACCTGCAGTCAAGGATATGGTAGCTGGAAACCACACAAGAAGAGTTCCTTGGCTGGGCGTGGTAGCTCACGCCTGTAATCCCAGCACTTTGGGAGGCCGAGGTGGGTGGATCACTTGAGGTCGGGAGTTCGAGACCAGCCTGACCAATATCGTAAAACCCTGTCTCTACTAAAAATACAAAAATCAGCTGGGCGTAGTGGCAGGCGCCTATAATCCCAGCTACTTGGAAGGCTGAGGCAGGAGAATGACTTGAACCCGGGAGGCAGAGGTTGCAGTGAGCCGAGATTGTGCCACTGCACTCCAGCCTGGGTGACAGAATGAGACTCCATCTCAAAAAAAAAAAAAAAAAAAGACAATTCCTTAAATGAAGTTTCCATCATTGTATAGAGCAATCATTTTTAACCCTTTGAGGACTAGGAATTCAGCAAAAGATAGAGCTCTCCTCCAGAAAACAAATGGACATTCATAAAAAATTGTAAGCAGATAATTTCATGGGCCTCACGGACCTTGGTAGCCTCCTGGGAAAGAAGCCGTGATATACAGAGATAGAAGTGCTCTTCCATGGTCAAATATATTTGGATAGTTTAGAAAATAATGTAATAAATACTTCTTAGTTTGTAAAAATGTAACTTAAAAAACCTAAAATATCAAGAGAATGCAAAATTGAACTATCATAGGAATTCAGGCTGAACAAGTTTCCATGAAGTTGATTCACTAGGAATCTTCTAGAACAGCAGAGAGCAGAGGAGAATTCTCAGGACAGCAGGACCATCCTGCACCTCCCACAAAAGGAGAAGCCTAGTCCTCTGGCCACGGGGACCAGCAACAGGGGGAAAAAACTAAAACCCAGGACTGGAAGCACCATGGTTTCTCTGACAGCAGAGAGCACACCTCCTACCCTAGCACTGGCTCAGTCTTGAAAGGATATGATGCTGTTTGTTTGTTCAGGGACATTTTACGTCAGCATTCAGCATGCACAGGGTGGAATTCAGCTTCTGAGGTCGACAAAAGCTCTATAACTATAAAACCTTAAAGGTAACCGTGGGACTTATTAAAGTCTAAATATATCTGCACCTTCTTTGATTCTATGCCTGAGGATCATCTGTGAATCTTACAACGATGTCCTTTTAGAGTATAAGAAAGTAAAACTTGCTTCTGCCGAAATGTTGCCCTGTGACAATCAGCCCATAGTGTAGTTTTATAATGGAAGTCCGCTATATCTAGGGTTTAAAATGGAACTATGCATTTACACACACATGAAGTAAAACTCGACAAGTTATTCTAGCCATAGCTTTTCCCCAAATAATTGTTAACAAAGTCTGACTCTGTCTCATTTTCTATCTTAGCGAATGAAGCTTTGTCCTGTTGCCATCCAACAAAAAAACATAAATACTTGAATGCAGATGGGCTTTGATTTTAGAACATAGGCT
The DNA here is from genome assembly GCF_009761245.1 of Sapajus apella. Classification (NCBI taxonomy): domain Eukaryota; kingdom Metazoa; phylum Chordata; class Mammalia; order Primates; family Cebidae; genus Sapajus; species Sapajus apella. The sequence goes on along the minus strand of NW_022436979.1, from coordinate 19,024,072 downwards.
TTGATTTTAGAACATATTGATGAGTAGATTTAATATATAAAATATTCTACATGGGAAGAAATTCCCTATGTAAACATTGAACAAATTTCAGCTGGGCAGTGCTGTGATAGGTCTCAAGGGAATCTGCACATCTACCTTGTACTAGATGAATTTTATGTTTAGTTTAAGACGAAAGATTGCAAAGATGACAACTACATATGAGAATAATAAAATAAAGGGCTAACTTCTATTGCGTAAGTTATGGGTTCATAGAACGTAACGGAGCAGATGTGAAGGCAGAGTTGATTCTCCTTGCTTAGAGTAGGACTTTGCCCGTGTTAGTGTTCAGAACACATTTGTTGCTGATAAAAATACTGGCATCATGGCTGCCCACTCAAGTCCTTTTTGGAATTAAATAGAAAGTCAATTAGTGTCAAATATCTCATTGTGTCTTAATAAGGACTAGCTTGAAAGTTACTTTCACATCCAATAGCACGTCAAGCAGTTTTATAACTAACCTTACCCATCCTTCGTCAAAAAGGGTATTAAAAATGCCTTTCTGATGGAAACTAAATTGAAAATAGTCATAATCCCAGTAATAGCAGTTACAAATGTTACAGCGGATTTTACCTTAGAGAGATCTTAATTTTCATTATCCTTATATTGATGAGTTAAAATTTCTTAAAAAGTTTTGTTATGATATTCTATGCAAATTTTTCATGAAAAATAGATTCACATATGATCTATATCATATACACATAAATGATACTAGTGAGTCCCACCTGAAACGTGAGAATGTTTTTCATTTCCACATTAAAGGACTTTTTGAGTGGCAGTCCTGACAAACCATGACATAAAGAGCATAAACAAAGTGTCATTCTTTGTCACCACCATTTTCAAATTAATTGCAGAAAAATAAAAAGGCATATTAATTGTACCAGAGGAATGGAAGTAATGTTGATCTTTAAAAATACCTGTGAGCCAGGAGTAAATGGAATATATACTGCAT
>NW_022436979.1:19003228-19022684 GCF_009761245.1 Sapajus apella | reverse complement strand
AATTAGCCAGGCGTGGTGGCATGTGCCTGTAGTCCCAGCTACTCAGGAGGCTGAGGTAGAAGAATTACTTGAACCCAGGAGGCAGAGGTTGTAGTGAGCTGAGATTGTGCCACTGCACTCCAGCCTAGGTGACAGAGCAAGACTCTGTCTCAAAAAAAAAAAAAAATACTAGAATACTAGAAGTTACTAAAAAACATGAAGAACTTGATAAGCCTCATCTAAATTATATCCTTAGGGCAATTTTTGTCCTCAAAGAGTAAAAAGTCATGGGTTTTGATATTTTAAGGTAAAAACGCACATATGAGTTAGTACCAATAATTTTAAAGCATTTATTTATTCATAAGCTTTCATAGACTTGGATGTGAAGATTTTTTTAAGTGATTTTTGGTTTTGCTTCATTTTTGTGAAATCACTGTTACCAACTCGACAATCATATCTTTTGTCTAGAAATACATTTCAAAACTTGTAAGTAATAGTAGTTAGCAATATCACAAGAGTAATACTAATGTAAATGACGATGTGAGGGAAATTACTAAACTTGTCTGAGCTCCTGCCCCTCACCATAAAACCAGTCTTGCTCCTTCTATCCTGCCCTCCCTCAAGATTACTGAAAGGATAAGAGGAGATCATGTATTTACCCTACTTACTAACACAGAGGCTTCTGCACAGTCCTTTAGCAAATGCCATCCTTCCCGCAGCCTTCTTCATAAAATGGAGAGGCCGTTGTTGGTATGTTCCCTGCACACCTACACAATTTCCACTGGCTCAAATGGAGAGTGAATGACTTAAAAGAGATAGTGATGGAAAATGGACTCTGTTACAGTTGGCATAAATATGCAACAAGACACTGTTAATTTATGATTGTGCATCAAATACATTCCATGTTACCAAATTTTCTGCACAGATTCCGCAGAGACATATCCCCAGCATGCACAGTCTCTGGACGGGACCAGCACCAGCTCTATCCCACTGTACCGATCCTCAGAGGAAGAGAAGAGAGTGACGGTCATCAAAGCCCCGCATTACCCAGGGATCGGGCCCGTGGATGAATCCGGAATCCCCACAGCAATTAGAACGGTAGGAAATGCCAGCATGTGCGTCTGTCTGGGGCTGTGCAGGGACTCCACAAAGGACGGATTGTCCATGGCTTTGTGCATTCCTAGGGTCTTATATAATGAGGATTGCCCTCTGTGCCATCCGAGTTCTCATGAATGTTATGCTGTGTGTGGCAGAGAAAGAAAGCTGTCGATGGAAGAGAATTACACAATCTGTTTTTCCATTTGAATGAAAAATCATGAACACTGTGATTTTGTTAAAGGATAAAACTGTGTTGTGTAGTTTGTTTTTTGGTTGTTGTTGTTGTTTTTTTTTTTCATCTACCTTTTACCAAGGAGGCTTAGGGCCATAGAGAGGAAAGAGAAGGAACAAGACAAGGGAAATTCTTTGGCTGCCTTGAATTCCCATGTGGGTTGCAAATAAACCAGTGATGTATTCCTTTCTTGAAATGGATGTGTGTTAACGCCTGGAGATTGGGAGCTGTGATTTGGGAGTTGGGAGGTGAGAGGATTGGAGCAAGGGGAGTTAATGTCATAGAAAGGAAAAGCTGTCTGAAGAAAAATACACATTTCAGTGTCCCTCTTCAGCTGTGCCTGCTGAGAGCCCTCCTGGGATGATAAGTGAAAGTGTTCGGATTTTTTTTTTAAGTTTTTAAACTCTGCCAAAGCATTGCTCAGTGTCTGGGCAGCCCCTTCTGGCAAAACGCAGCAGTAGCAGAGGCAGCTTCTGAGAGCCTGGGCAGGCAGCGGCTAGCTGCCCAGGTCCACTGGAACAGAAGGCTTGTGCCAGCCGGGAGAAGGGAGCCAGGGACAGCATGAGAGCAGCAACACGTTTGCAGGTGAAGCTGGGGGCTCTGCGGGGAGGGAGCACCGTCTGTTCATACTTTTCAGCAAGACCCATGTAAAGCTGGGGTGTGGCCAAGAGCTGATCCCCAAAATGCAGACCTGGGCAGCCAAGACAATAAGGGGTAGAGGCAAAGAATGGGAAAGAGTTGAGGGGAAAAAAGCTGTGGTAAGATTGGAAACAGTCAAAAAGAACTAACGATAAAGGGTGGGGATTTTCTTCTGTCCTCAACTTTACATTTTTATTCGGGAATTATGTATTTTATATACAGAGAGAGGAGTTTAAAATGCATTATTCTCAGCATCTGTATTCCATCTGAAAGCCAAAAAGTGAATCTGTACAGCAGTTACTGGAGCTTTAGACTCTCATTAGATTGTAGGAATGTTGAATGTGGCTAATTATGACGGTCTAATAGTCTGTCTTGAAACTGACGATTGCCATATTATGTCGAAGAAAAAGTTCAGGGATTATGACCAATATTCTTCATTTTATGACGATTACATGTTTCGGGTGATGATGTTTTCTTATTCATTTCTCTTCTAAGAGTTCTGGCTCAAAATGGTTAAATCTGAAACTTTCTCCTAATTATTTAGGGATAGAGAGTCAGACAGGTATGGTGTCACTGGTTTTGTGTAATTGACACTTGAGGCACAGTATAGACAAAATTAAGAAAGCCCAGATTCTGTGTAGTTATAGAATCTGTCTGAGAGGATTTTATTAAAGATATCTGAGTATGTTTTTAGATCAATAAATGATACATAATAGACATGCAAACCTGGCCCACATTTTCATCCATTAAAAGACATAATTTCCTTAACTAACAAGGCCTTGCTCAGTTAGTTTCAAAAGGAAAAACTGAGATGCTAGAGATGGTTGATGAAAGTTAAGTCATCTTAAAATTTTTAAAATGTTTACTGCCAAATCAAAAGCATGCTTGGGTATGCATAAGCAAACACACTAAACATTTTAATGCTAGTTCCCCTTCTATAAAATAGAAAATACAATTTAAGCAATGCAGAAGTTTCTTGTAAGGAACGTTAATTTTTATGTACATCTGTCTTCTTACTTAGACCTTTAAATCTTTACAAAGAAGGTACAGGTCTGCGAGGACTCTCATCTTACGCTGACTATACAGAGCACATCCCCAAGTATAGATGTGTTTACAAATGTCAAGTCAGGCTGTCTCTGAGCCACTGCAGGCCAAGACTCTCCGAGGCTGTTTTTCTTTCTCATGTGTGTAGAAAGTAATGATGATCAGATTCAGTGTAATCACCAGTGGTGATACTGTTGCAATGTACCATGGTGTGGTATCATTTTAGACAGCCAGCCTATACTTAGGAAGCAGAATTTTGTAAAGTCATCCAGAAACTCTAGAAAGCCAAGAGTCAACAAACGGTACTTTTGAGCTATTTTAATGAAGGGAGCAGCCCTCCAGATTGCCTCGCTCCTGTGACCTGGGACACCTACGTGAGCCTTTCCCTGCCATTCTTCAAAACAACAACAAAAATCACCAGGGCTCAGCTCCCATGAGATTGTGTCATTAAGGCCAGCTAGTTAAGTGAAATACAAGATTCTTTTCTTCTACTTCCAATGTAACCCTTGTTGGGGTATTTTCAAAACTGAAAAGGAGAAAAAGTGTACAGTGACTACTGTATACTGCTATTTAGAAAATATGCCTGTTTTTCTTTTTTGAAATCTCTGCGTGTTAAATCAGTGTAGAGTTCGGAAGTTTCAAAAACTATAGGAATGTAAAAAATGTAGAAAGAAAAGTGCATAGTGAATTGCTAGTCGCTGTTTTTCATGCAAAATGATTTTACATGCAAAAGTAAACTTCCTGAAATTTGAGTAGACTTCTATTTTCTTATTCTCAATCTTAGGCATAGCAGCCTCCATGATGGCATTTACAAAAGGAACTTTAAATGCTTCAAGTGCTTCTTTTACAAAGGGACGTAGAGTTTTAGTATTTTATTTTGCCAACTTCATAGTTCCCCCTGCCAACAGGGCATTTCCTGGCATCTCTGTGCTCACCATATAAAGCTAGCAGATGGCAGAACTGTGAGATCCCACCTGATACAGGCCCTCCAGCAAGTGAAGAAAAAACTCCCCCTGTCTGTCAAGATGCATTGCCATATACAGTGGTGGAACTGACTTAGTAGCCTTCCTTACTGCCACTGGTGTGTCTAGGAATACAATTTTGCATAACATTACGTTGTATTTTCTGTGGCTTTAGTACTATAAAGGAAAGGAGGTTTAATGAAAGAGAAATCAGTCCTTTATAAAAATAAACTTCCTTGAAAGATACATGTTTACCTACTTTGTTTGAACAAATAATAGACTCTTGCTTCATCACTGCAATCCCTCCCACCATTTCCCATCCTTTGATTGAATGTTCAATCAATAATCTCAACTCTTCCATGTGAGAATGAAGAGCTGACTCACAACAAAGTCAAGTGGCCCTTAATCGGTATTTCGGGTGATTTTCAGAATAACATATTCCCAGAGGTCAAAAGAAATTTAGATATAGCACAAAACCCTTAATGTCCAAATGAAAAACGCAGTGACCACATTTCTGGGGAAAAAAGATCAGGCAATAAAATCTAAACCAAAGCTCGGTCTAGTAAGTATAGGAATATTTTTGTATCAGTCCTAACAGAATTTTTTAAATCAAGAGAGCTGTCTTGGAAAGTTTGGTATATTTAGTTACTATAAGCAGGATGGTCAAGTTTGTTGCCCAGGTGGCTCTCAGAAATCCGGGGTAAGATCTGGCCAAGCAAAATCTGTGACTATGATTATAAAAGCATGTGTCTACTTTTACAGGTATCAGAAAGGCAGAGTTCCATCCAATAAGCTATATTCATTCATTATTTCATTCTACAAATATTTGAGGTTCCCCCATGTTATTATTTATTGAGTAGTTATTATATTCCCGGCATTACGCTAGGCCCTGTGTATACATTGTCTCATTCAATTTCCACAACCATCCTATGACTTAGATATAATTATGTCGTAGAGAGGAGAAAACTGAGACTCAAGAAGGTGACATGACTTGCCCAAATTTATATTGCTAGGGTGTATTAAGCAGCAATTTAAGGAACCAGGATTTGAATCTTGGTTCAAGATTCCACATTAATTTCATCTTTCCACTACAACCTACTGTTCCCATCACGTCCGAAGCCTGGATGCATAAGGAATTGTACTCTCAAGGAACTTACCATTTCAGCCGAGCAAATGTTATATACACTCTATTATCATATTAAAATGTTTGAAGCAATAGCTACATTCTTAAATTTTCTCTAAGACTCTGGGATGCCTACTACCATCCTGTATTTTAGTAACTTGGACTAGTGAGTAGCAAATTGATTTCTCTAGATCCACGCTGACCAGAATACAATATGAATCAAAAATATTCCTCAGTTAGTTCTGAATACACGGTCTTGACAGAACATTCAATAAAAAGCATCTAAGGATAATGATCATTATCACCAAAAGGAGTTAAGCAAATTATTACAACAGTCACTTTTATTAAGTGATCTTTACATAAATATATGTGTGCCAATATCAACTGTCTAGTTCTGGGCATAGCTACAATTTGAAAAAATAAAACCATAGCATGTAATATTCCAATTCAGCCTAAATTCAAACACAAGGTAATATATTTACAAACTGCAAACATAACTAAATAAATTGCTGAAATTGTCACGAAGTCATAGTAGAGTCAGAACATTTTGTCAGAGAATAGAACTCTGTTATGAAGAAGATAAAACAGAGAAGTGAAAACGCTGAGAAGCGGTGCTGATTTGAAGCAGCCTGTAACTACTGGACGCTGTGTTTATTACAGACGGTCGACCGGCCAAAGGACTGGTACAAGACGATGTTTAAGCAGATTCACATGGTGCACAAGCCGGGTATGTCTGCTGCTCTGCTTTCCGATCAGGTCCCTGTGGGTTGAAGGGTGTACGCTCCTCTTTTGCTTAGGTTTCATTCACACAAAATGTCAAGACCCCAGCAAACTCCGTGGCCCCTTCCTTTTCGACATGCCTCCTGTTCTCCTTCTATCACCCCTCCAATGGCAGCTCCTGTGCCTCTGCCTCCCCGCTGAGCTGCCAAGAAGCCTCCCCATGGAGGACAACCAGGCACGCTGGCCTCAGCCCTCCATCCTCCCCTGTCCGCAGTCTAAATCGGTGTGTTGCCTGGGTAAACAGACACAGTGTTCCTCTGCCCGCCCCTGTCTGCTCTCATCAAGAGAATCCCTCTGAGCAGGTCTGACCGAGCCTGCGCCGTAGACAGGAGAGCACCAAAGCACTTAGTAAAGGAAATTCAGAATCCAGAGTAGAGGGGGTTCTAGGGAAGCAAGGACAAGGGCCTGACTTTGCAAGCTCTGAAGAGGGCAGCAAGGCGGATGTGTTATAGACAAAAAAGGGCAGTTTGCGGAGGCCTGTGGTGGCATGCACCTGTAGTCCCAGCTACTCAGGAGGCTAAGGTGGGAGCATCGATGGAGCCCAGGAGTTGGAGGCTGCAGTAAGCAATGATCACACCACTGCACTCCAGACTGGACGACAGATAAGACTGTGTCTCTAAAAAAAAAAGAAAAAAAGAAAAGAAAAGAAAGAAAAGTAAAGTAAAAGTGGCATTATGAACTAGGAAAAATACATTGCTTTTCTAACAAATTTCTGTTGTTTCTCTGAAGTTCTGCTGTCTCATTATGCCATGGTGACGATCTGTATTACCATATATTTATGTTTCATTTTCCAGATGATGACACAGACATGTATAATACCCCTTACACATATAATGCAGGTAGGATGGGTTCCCTTGCATGCAATGACTATTTTGTGTTCAGCGATGCTGGGAAGAACTGCACGCTTCTTTTACCCTTCTGTTTGAGCACGTGTTTTCGGTCCATGTATCAGGAGGACGATTGCTTTTCTTTTCTCAGAGCTTCCTTAACAAAAGGATTGACTTTTTTCATGGAAATGAGAACTAATACTGGCTCATCTCATTCATTCCCACTGTTGGTTTATTCTCAGCTTCAGGAATGTTTAACCAAAGTGTGAAGGACAGCCTGAAAGGACACACTGTAACCCAGGGTACAAAGTAAGATAAAGATCTTTTATCAGCAGAGAGAAAGATTGCAATTGTGTAAGATCTTTCAGATACACTTCACAAAAAAACAAGTCAAGCAAAGTATTCGGTGACCTTGTCCCTGCTTTTTGCTCTAAAATGCAACCATTCATTGAAAGATTTTTAAAATCCCCCTTGGCGGGGCGACTTTTCTGACTCAGAATTGCCAGTGGTCATAATAGAATGACTTCAGTTCCAGGCATTGCCACTTGGATTGGCGTGCATTGGTATCCGGTTCAGAGGTCTGCAGGCTGGAGGGAGGGACCCCTGAGAAATGTTTTCCCCTTCCTCACTTTCTCCTGATTGTTGCCTCGGGATTCTACCCAGGCCTCCCTCAGTCCCTGCCCAGCCAGGGTCTCAGGACAGGTGCACAACTATTTTTTTTCTTCTTTCTTTATTTTATTTGACTGCTCCCCTCCCCTTCAGCAGCTGCAACTTCACTTGGGGTCCCCTGGCCAGCCTGGGGTCACATGATCCTCCCCGTTCTGCATACCCGGAGACCACACTCAGGCCCTTTAACTATTTGGAAGTGTGCTCCTATCTCCAAAGACAGATAGATAGAGGGAAACGCAGTAGAAGAATCTCAGCAAGCCCTCTGGGTTTAGGTCTTGGCTCCCCCCAGTGACAGCCTGAGGCCCTCAAAGAAGTTTCCCTTAACTTTCATCCCTGCTCCCACACACGCCAACCTCACCTATTTAGCTCAAAAGTTCAAGTCCAGCTTTTGAATCCAAGCCAAGCTGTCAGTGTAGACGTTGTCTCCTTTTATTTGCTGTGGAAACTTGCATGAACTTTCAGGAGAAGCAAACGAGTACAAATCGAATTGGCCCGAATGATTGGGTTGTGGGAAATTTAGAATTTTTATAACTGTTTTAATATCGAGATTTGTGTCACATTAGTAATGAGTGAAGGGAACGGCAGTGACGTCTTACTTTGTAGAGCCCTACAAGCTGAGCGTGTGATCAGCAGACGAGTCAACTGCAGCTAGTCTCTTTTGCTGTCTACGAACTGGGCATCCCATGCCTAACATCTTGTATTTTTCTGCCGTTTTTTCTATACGTCCCTGCCCTGTTCTTGCCCTGCCCACCCAAACTAATTCTTCAGGGCTGACTCTGAATGCATGGGTTTCATAATATCTTCTCTGGGCAGTCTACCACCTACTAACATCCTTTAATTCTTAATATGTATTTTCCTCATTTGGTCTTTATTCTACGTTACCAATTATTTTCCATCATAGTTCTATTTGTGTCTGATTTCCCAGGCGCACTCTAAGCGCCTGAGGACTAATGCTTCCCTGCACCTCGCACAGCCCTTTATAAACACAACTGTGTGCAATATTTTATTTGACAATCAGCATGTCAATTTTCATATGTAAATCAGGGGTTTTAAAGTATTAGAAGGTGTTTGGAAACAGTTCTATTTTTGATCTTTCCCTGAAACCTTAACTATGTTATCAGTGTATACAATTGAAGAGAAAATTTGCTGAGTACTTATAAGTTTATTCCTAGTACCAGTCTGAATTATTACTAATTCTGAAACAATTGACAAAGATTTACTGTAATCAGGGCTTAGGTACAGAATAAACTTGTAATTAATAAATTAACAGATAATTGTAAATTAATAATATTAATTAAGAAACTACCTTCTAATGAATGTATTATGAATATGCTTATTGATAATTTAATTGACAAAGATTTACTCTAATCAGGGCTTATGTACAGAATAAATCTGTAATTAATAAATTAATAGACATTAGTAAATTAATAATAAATTAATAAGAAACTACCTTCTAAAGTATGCATTATGAATATGCTTATTGATAATTTCTATGCAATCGTTGGCTATTTTGAGGGAGCAGATAATTTAAGGCATTTTTTAAGACGTTGTTTGCTTCTGTTTTTTGTCTGCTCTTGTTTTCTGTCATGATAGGTCTGTACAACCCACCGTACAGTGCTCAGTCACACCCTGCTGCAAAGACCCAAACCTACAGACCTCTTTCCAAAAGCCACTCCGACAACAGCACACATGCCTTTAAGGATGCGTCCTCCCCAGGGCCTCCCCCTCATGTTCCCCCGCCAGTCCCACCGCCTCGACCAAGGGATCGGTCTTCAACAGAAAAGTAAGGCATTTCCCCCCAGAGTGCCTATGTCTAGCTTAGGGTAAAAATAAGGCTACATGACATTCGGTAAAGAATCAGTGCACATGTCACAGAGAAAGCTATGTATAATCTTGTTGGTCCATACATACACCATATTGACCTCCTCTACTGGGATTGTAGCAAATGTTTTTTTGTTTTTTTGTTTTTGAGACAGAGTCTCACTCTGTCACCCAGGCTGGAGTGCAGTGGCGAAATCTTGGCTCACTGCAACCTCCGCCTCCCAGGTTCAAGCGATTCTCCTGCCTCGGCCTCCCGAGTAGCTGGGACTACAGGTGCACGCTGCCACACCTGGCTAACTTTTTGTATTTTTAGTAGATATGGGATTTCACTGTGTTAGCCAAGATGGTCTCGATCTCCTGACCTCATGATCTACCCGCCTTGACCTCCCAAAGTGCTGGGATTACAGGCATGAGCCACCGCACGGGGCCATTAGCAAATGTTTTCACTGTCTTATTTCATGATACTGAAGTGCCCTAAATTAGACTTGAAGTAACATGGGCACCTTTTCTGCTTTTTGATCAATATATACATAAAAGAGACAAGTAAATAGAAGTAATTGACATGTACAACCTTTGGTATACCAGGTAAAGGGCTATGCAGTTAATTTTCTGTTTCTCCAGGTCTATTAATAAGATACATTTTTGAAAGCAGGGAAAGTTACTCATAAATCGTAATGAGGCATTAGCTAACAAATGTCTGTGACTTGGTTCTACCAGTTTTTCAAGCTAATACAAGTTTTCATTTCTCCACTGAAATATTTTTATACAAACTAGCCATATGAAAATAAAAATTTATAAATACATTTTTATTGGATCATTTTTATTGGGATTATGACTACTTCTTCTACTTATAGGTAACCTTTGTTGAATACTCATTATGAGCCAAACACTATGCTAAGCACTTTTTCTGTATCATATCATTTGATTCTGAGAACAACCCAGTGAGATATGTTCTATTTTAGAGAGGAAGAAACTGCAGTTTAGAAAATTGAAGGAACTTACTCAGCTCATACAGCTAGTATGCTCAAGCCAGGGTCCAAGCTCAGCTCTGATTAAATCCAAAGCCTATGTATCCTAGCAATTAATAAATAAGAATATAAAAAATATTCCTATCATACCCATTCCAGAAAAATTGTATTCAACACCCTATTGTACCATTAAGAATAATTGATGATCCAGCCAGGTGTGGTGGCTCACGCCTGGAGTCCCAGCATTTTTTTTTTTTTTTTTGAGACAGAGTCTTGCTCTGTTGCCCAGGCTGGCGTGCAGTGGTGCAATCTCAGTTCACTACCACCTCCGCCTCCCAGGTTCAAGCAATTCTTTGCCTCAGCCACCCAAGTAGCTGGGATTACAGATGCCCACCACCACGCCTGGCTAATTTTTGTATTTTTAGTAGAGACGGGGTTTCACCATGTTGGCCAGGATGGTCTTGAACCCCTGACCTTGTGATCTACCCGCCACGGCCTCACAAAGTGCTGGGATTACAGGCATGAGCCACCGTACCCAGCCAGTCCCAGCACTTTGGGAAGCCATGGTGTGTGGATTGCTTGAGGCCAGGAGTTCGAGAGTAGCCTGGCCAATATGGCAAAATCCCATCTCTACTAAATAAATAAATAAATAGAAATTATATAATAGAGTAATTGATTATCATATAGCGTACAGCATTCCACCAAAACACACACATCATGTGTGAATGGGGTTCTCACTTTAATACGAGCCTCCTCAGGATGAATTATGTGAGGTCTTAAAATTGAGAAACAGTTTCTAGACATAAATTGTTATCTTTGTCATCAAAAAAGAACCAAAATTAACGTTTTGATTTAAAGATATTACCTGTCTGATGCATTTTGTTAAAATTAAATATCTCATTATGATAATCCCTTAAAAATTCTATATGGCTTTCATGTGTATTGTCTCATGTGATGCTCAAAACTCCTCTGCAAGGAAGAACAACACATTATTGCTATCTGTGTTTTACACAAGTGGAAAAAACGAAGACTGAGAAAGGTTAAGGGGTCTTGCTTCATGTTACTCATGAATTTAGTAGAAAGCTAGGACTTGCCCCTAATTCAGTGTCTATTTCCAACATGCCATGGAGCCAGAATTTCATTCCATTCCATGGAATCAGAATTACCCCAGTCTACAGTCAGAAAAGCTTTGCTCCTAAAAATCATGGCCCCTGGGAGGCTGAGGAGAGAGGATGGCTTGAGCCCAGGAGTTTGAGTCTGCAGTGAGCTATGATCACACCACTGCACTCCAGCCTGGGCAACAGAGAGAGACTCTGCCTCTTAAAAAAAATAAAATAATTTTTAAAGACCCAAAAGTAGCCTTCTTCTTTAGCCCAGCAACCTAGAAAAGCTTAATTTTGTGAAATCCTTTGAAGCTTTACTTTGTAAGCCCTCTGACAACCTCTTGAAAGATATTCCTTGGGTGGAAAGTTCTGGTTCCTATGAGCGAGATGTTTGACTCTGGTTTTTCAAGGCTCACACCAAAAGATGACCTCCTGTCCCACACTGCTTGCTTTGGTGCGTGCCAATCCACATGACACTTCTGTACTCTTCCCAGACAAACAGTGACGCCACTTGCAAGAAATAAGATCAAACATGGTGTGTGCATTACTCCTTGTCACTTTGGATCAAAGATCACAAAGGTCACAAAATGGTGGGTTAAACGCACGTAGTTCAGCAGAGCTTACTGCCACCTATTTGGAGCACAAACATACACAGCTGCCATTAGTGACCCAGAGGCTCACTCACAGGTCACTCTCTGCACATCTACAAACCCCTCGTGTGAGTTTTTGAGCCACTGGGAGGACATGTGGTATTTTTCACAGATTAACTTTTTATCCTGAGGGATTTTTTTGTAAGCTATGCTAAAAGTAACTTTGCAAACAGATAACAACTGGTATTACACAATTGCTTTAAGCAAAAAGGATTATTTTAATGTGTGATTTCTTGTTTATTTCTAGGCATGACTGGGATCCTCCAGACAGAAAAGTGGACACAAGGAAATTTCGGTCTGAGCCAAGGAGTATTTTTGAATATGAACCTGGCAAGTCATCAATCCTGCAGCATGAAAGACCAGTAAGCACTTGTCATTAAACAGAATGCCAGCTCGCTAGGCTCCCAGGGTAACCAAATAAACCTGAATTTCAGATCCGTTAGCAATTTTTGTCACAAAGGTAATGTATCTATTTGTCATTAGTTAGAAATCATGTTTATTTTGTATCATGATTTGTACATCTCATCTCAGAATTGAAAGATAAACATTCTAATATATTGTCTTTACTGACCAAATATTTTTGTGTGTGCACGCATGTGTGTATTAATATATATACACATGTAGTTGTGTATACATACACATATATACACATGTATATATATGTATATCTATATATATACACACATATACATATATATTTATATGCAAGATTCATTTGCATGTAACTATAACTGCCTAATCATTAACCAGAGTTTAACTTTTAAAAACATTCATAAATACAATACTTAATTGCTATCATAGCTTGCTAATAAGAAAAGTCATTAATGAGTTCAATGAGTGTAAGGAATGCTATCACGATTAGGCTGGGGATAATAAGTAGGAGAAAGTTAATTACAGACATATTGTTAAGAAGAGGAGTTGAACCTCTGATTATGAAACTTAAAACTTTATAATCTCCCCGATACACATGGACCCAGGCAGTTCTATCCCTGGTTTTCCATATTGGTTCTTTAATATTTCTTTGGATGAAGGGGAAATTTTCCAAGTGCCCTTTTTATAACAAGTTGTTTTAATTGCTTCTTATTAAATCCCTCCTCAGGTTACCAAGCCTCAAGCTTCCTGATTGATTGTCATTCTAATGGATCAAGATTATATTTCACTTTGCAGTATTTTTTCCAATTATTTAATTATATGCAAACAAAAATGTCTCTGCACCGAAGAAGAAGCACTTGCCTCCTCAAAGTGCAGGCTCACACATAGGCTCTCCCTCGGCCTTCTTTGGTCTGGGTTCCCTGGTGCTCCCTTGCATGTCCTTTGCTTCCCCCCAGAAATCAGTGCCCTGAGGATCTCTTTGAAACCCCACGGTTCCTCTGCATCTCCATCCAAACCTACTGCTAGGAAAACGTTTGCAATCAATTGCAATGTACTCTTATTTTTGCTTTAAAAGAATTTCAGGTGTCAGTGAATAGGAAAAAGAGAGCTTTCTTTGTTAGCCCCTTTAAGAGTCTCCAAGAAATCACGCTCATATATAATGCAAGGCCAGCCCTGTGGTTTCACTGGCAGCCCTGGCCTCGCACACCCAACATGAGTGTCCTTGATTTAGTTGTTGAAACGCTGTATTTGTGGTTGTGTTCTGGAGAAGCACGTTGAAAGCCTTATCTTCCGATAATTCATACATGATATGTATCTAAGCCTCTTACCCTTTCTTTAAACAACTCATATCTCTTAGAGTAACAGGACTACAAAAGAAAAACTGAAAGAAAAAAAAAATCACTGATTTGCAGGCACCACTGCAAACTGCTAACCCATTTACTAGTTTCTAGGATTGAGTATCATGTTACTCTGAACTTTCCAACTCAGAATTGAGTGACACACAGGGCCACCATTGCATAAAATTAAAAATTGCTAAATTATAAATCTCAGATTTAGATGTGAATAGCAAAACATTAATGATCGTTCTAATAATGTACGGGACTCAGGATAATGAACGTTGGAATTGTATTGGAATGCTTCCGTAGCTGTGACGTCAGGAGACAGGACTGGTTTTAGATGCTTTCCCGCCAGGATGTTTCAATTATTTACTCATTCAGCAAAACTGATAGAGCACCAACTACGTGCCAGGCTTTATGTGAGGTGCACAGTGGAGAACAGGACACAGCCTCTACCTTGAGGAACTTCAAGTCTATCATTTGATATCCATGCAAGACTAGATCTGAGTCTGCAAAGGAAACAGCCTCTTCTATGGTTAAAACAAATGCACACCTAAAAAACCCTCCCTTTGCTCCCTTTAGGGTTTACACACTGACGCTTTCATTGCAGCTGAAATCCCCACATTACTCTCGTCTTTGGGTTCACAAAGACTTTAAAGCCTCCTCCAATAGCAATAACAATAATTGTAAATCTTTATTGAGCACTTACTATAAGCCAGGCTCTGTAATTAGTCATTTATGCCTATCTCATGTCAAGTTTCCAACAGCCCTATTAAGCAGACACATGGCGTTTCCATTTTACAGACGAAGAGATTGAAACACACATTAGCTCTCTGCCCCAGGGACACACAGCTGGTGGGAGCTGGAAGTACCTGGGCATCCTCACGCCTGGTTCACCTGATGACTGCTAGACAGCCACCCCGGGCGTAGCTGCGCAGGAAACACATCTAAGTGGTAGTTGTTATTTGATTCGCTTATTGGATAATTTTGCAGTATGAATTAATTTATTTATTGGCTAATTCATACTAAAGTGTACTTGGTTTGCTTTATCAGAAACTTAGGCCCTAAGCAGTTGCCACACAGGACCAGTAGCCATGAATGTGACAGAGGTTCGAGTGTGGATAGGTGTCTGCAGCCACAGGAGAAGATAAGTAGAAGGAACTTAGAAACTTAGAAGGAAATGGGAATGGCTACCTTATGGAGAAATGCAAAGAACCAAAACTTTTATCCCTCCTAAACAATTCTGGAGAGGACCAATCTTAAGCACGATGGTTGGAGCTGGCTATATGGATCACTGGGGTCAGCCTTTCCAGGATAGGATTACGTCATCATTTTTTAAAAAAATTAGTTCTAACTTCATTTCAATTCCCTCTAAATTAGAAAACAAAAAGAGCCAAGTGGGCATTGGTGGCGCAGAGACTGGCTGCGTATGGATAGAGTTGACAGGAGATTCTGGCATGTTTGAAAGACCAGCTAGAGGGTGGAGAACAGGCTTGCCGAACGAGAGTGGTGTCACAGCACACGGCCAGCACTGAGGGCTGCCAGCGTCTTATCCGTGCATTCTCATGTCTTTGGACTTCAAGATGGTTTGGGAGCATCCATTTGCTCTTTTCATTTTTAATTTTTGAAAAATATACACAACACCTGGGCAATTCTGTGCTGCTGTTTTGAATCTTTACATGGCCTCTCCATCTGCCCACTTTTCCAGAGGATCATCTTGGATGTTCCCCACCCCTCTAGTGGACTCAGTGTCTGCCCACCAGAAGGGTCCCTGCCACGCCTCTCTTCCGATCCACAGTTGTCGGTGCCTGGCTCCAGTGACAGGCACCTCATTCATTTCCCTGCCTCTCCAGTCTTGTTTCCCACCACAGTGAAGGCAATCTTGAGAAAATCTTTATAAAATCTCCAGCTCAACATTCTCTCCTGGCTCTTCACTGTCCTTTGAGCAAAATCTAAAACCCTGAGATAATTTATAGAAGGCCTGTGATTGGGCTTCGACTGACCTCTCCAGCCTCATCTCTCTTCCCACCCTCTCTGCCTCACTAGGTTCTAGCTACACACAGAACTTTCAATTCCCCTCTTGCCAGGCCTCTGGAAAGGCTGCTCTTCCCCACCAGGAAAAGCTCTCCCGACCACCTCTTTCTTCACATGGAGAATTCCATCCCATCCTCCAGGTCCGAGCACAGCCCTACTTCCCCCAGGGAATGTCCCTGATTCCTCAGCAGTAGGTTGGAGGCTCCCCAGGCTGTGTGTCCATGGCACAGGCTGTTCCTCATGAGATCTTGAGCTTCTTGAAGGCAAGGACTGTGACTGGTCCACCAGCTGTATCCCGACACCTGGCACAATGCCTGGCCTCTAGCAGGTGTTGAATGAATATGCATTCGTGGAATTTCTAAGTGAATGAATGAACACAGATTTCACCCTTGCAATCAGTGGTGAGGGACTGAATCCTTATTCTGCTGCTTATCCATGAAGCCTATACATTTCTAGTGCAAAAGGCCCAGTGGGCCTCAAAACATTCGTGGAGGAATTTGACACGCTGCTATTAGTAGCTATGACTCGCTAATTCCATGATTTCCTGGGATACAAAGGAGGCAGAGGGGGTAGTACTGTTTGAACAGAAGTCCTCCCGAGACCCTGGCAAAAAGATCTTCCTTAGGAATCAGCGGCATATGCATTTATGTTCTCTCACAGGAAAGTAAAAGTGAGGACACTTTTTTGAAGCTCATAAATACCCATTTGACTGTAAATTTAGAAATGTTGATTAATTGGGCCTAATGTTTGATCTGGAAAAGTACTTAGCAGTCACCAGGAATTTGCCTTTAGCCGACTTGAACCGTAAATCAGAACCGTATTTCTACAATTTAATTATTCCATGAGACAATCATAAAAACTCTGCTGGGATTATGTTACTAAAAACTTTACGTCCTATCTAGATTGGATATGTTTGTAGGTGATTAATGTTAATATTTTTTTAAAAAAATTAATAAAGCATTTGTTTAGGACCTCTGTATGCTTGAGAAAGTAGAAAATAATACGAAAACGTTATCTTACCCTACAATAACTAAATCTGAACGTAATAAGAAAAGCAGAAGAAAATATCATTGAAAACACTGTGCAGAGTGGAAATACAATTTAAACCCTCAATAAACTTAAGCTTCTTTATCAATCAAGATTGTCAGTCAATACAGAAGCTATAAAAATTTAAGGAGTTTTATCTGATGACCATTTAGAATTATCCCAACTAACAAAGTATATAGCATTTGTTGTGAAATCACAATAAATATAAAACACGGTAGCCAATGGCCTTAAAGCTTAAAATGGAACAAGAATAGTTTTCAAAAATGAAATAGCACCGGCCCTTCTTCCCATTTAGAACAACGTATAGAAAGCATATGCCTCGCTGAGAATACTTAGTGAAATTTCTATGACTACAAAAGTAATTAAATGCTTTTAAATTGGAGGAAACACTAAAATTTTTAAAGTCGTTAATGCTTGGTAGCTTTTAAGTAAGGATCACACGTGAGTTACAGCTGTAGCTTTTCTTAAACACGTCCTCTTGCCCTAATGACACAAAGTTAGTTTTAAGCAGAGGTTTGCTGGTTGTTGCTTTTGGGCTTTTTTCTTTAATGAAAAGAAACAAAAAAAGTCACACCAAGTTTAGAAAAATGCATTTCAGCACCTTTGCTCTTTTGTCTTTTATGAGCAATTAGAGTAAACCGTGATCATACTTCCTAAATGAGTTTCTGGGTCTTATTATTAGTACTAAGCTCAAAGGGACGTCCATGTTCCACATGGAAAGGCTGAATTCCTGAGATGCGTGATTTGTGTGTATATCCATCTGTTGACCGATCATCCGTACGTGTGTCACTAACTGTTGTGAGGCTTCTGTGTTCCTTAGCAGTGCCTCTGGGCCACCAGAGGACGTTTAATTATTGCATGACTTAAAAGATTCAATAGATCAGCCACAGCAAAGAGAAAATTCTAGTTCTGCCATTAGCACTTCCTTTAACACAACTCTGCTCAAACATGTGCCTTTTATTGCATTCCAAAGTTAATAATTACCAGCTATCATTATTTTGGGTGTTTTCTCTGCCAATTTCTACTGGCATGCTTTCTAGATAGTTGCCTTATAACTATAATTTGACTTTTTTAATCAACAAAAGCATAATTAATGGGAAATTTCCATTCTAAGGTATAATCTAAGACGGTAAATATTCTGCTTCCTTTTCCATATTCTATCATAGAGATGCATTTCTATAAGTCAGGACTTGATATATCCATTTGTTATATATTTTCTTAAGGTGGGAGTCATATCATAGAGATGTGTTTCTATAAATCAGGACTTGGTATATCCATTTGTTACATATTTCTTAAGGTGGAAGTCAAAGTGAAGTTATATAGCTAACAAGACTTATTTGTTTAGTAAATTTGCTGCCCTCTGCTGTTCATGTTTCTTAAACAGATTCGTTTCCTGTAAGAGAAGTTTCTAGCAAAACAAAATACTATTCTTGAAAGCAGAAGTTATAATAATCAATTAATAATATCATTCGGTATATAACATTAGAAACTATGAAGTTTAAAAGAGTCAGAGGTTAGTTTTCTGTAGAAGAAATAGTGTATCTCTATAAACAGAAGAAAAATTACTGGAAATTTTCTCTACTGTCAGTTACCCTAAAAATTAGCTCCAGCAAAACCATTTCATGAAATAATTATGCATCTATGATAATCTAAGTAATAACTACAGAAAAATAGTATTTCATTAAGATTAAAATCTTAATGCTGTTGCAACTATTGAATCAAATGCAAATTAAATCAAATTTTTTAATTCAACAGAAACTAGCAAATTGGTTACTAGAATATTTTGTCTCTACCAATTTCACTATTACTTCTGAGATGTAAACCAAATATAATACTGGCATAAATAACGAAAAATATCTCAAGATTTCTAGGCATTTTTGCATGTCTAATAGTAGGATGTTCTGACTTTTAGTTATTACAAAAATAACTTTATAACAATAAAGGAAAATAATATTTAAAAGAAAGAAAAAACAGTCTCAATACCAGAACACCACCGTAGTCTTTTGTGTATGTGTGCCTTTCTTTGCTGTGTTCATGCAGAGACAAGCTTTGTGATGCCATTGTAACTCCTGTACAAGTGCATGGTTACATTCTGTTTTCACTGGTTGGTATCTCATCGTAAGCATTTCCCAGAGACATTTCACAGACTTTATGATCACTACATAGTTTGGATAACTTAGACTTTTGCACTATTTTGTCACGATGCTTCCAACTTTTCTATCGTTGTCTGTAATTGCTGTTATCATCTTTTATTACAGTGTTGACACAAAATCACATCACTAAAAACACTGAGTATCATTTATTATTAAGTGTAGATTGTGTGTCATTAGCAAAACTTGTAAATGCAATGAGTCAATAAAACAGTAGAACAATGTCAAAATCATGGCTTTTGTTGGAATATGGAAGATTTTAAGCTCCCAGCACTGAAAAGGTTATATAGCATTTCTTTCACAGCCCAGATGTAGCTACTCAGTGTAAGTCCTTGAGTTTAAGAATTGTAAGCGACCGGGCGCGGTGGCTCAAGCCTGTAATCCCAGCGCTTTGGGAGGCCGAGGCGGGTGGATCACGAGGTCAAGAGATCGAGACCATCCTGGTCAACCTGGTGAAACCCCGTCTCTACTAAAACTACAAAAAATGAGCTGGGCATGGTGGCGCGTGCCTGTAATCCCAGCTACTCAGGAGGCTGAGACAGGAGAATTGCCTGAACCCAGGAGGCGGAGGTTGCGGTGAGCCGAGATCGCGCCATTGCACTCCAGCCTGGGCAACAAGAG
>NW_022436979.1:18995484-19003128 GCF_009761245.1 Sapajus apella | reverse complement strand
CCGGCGCGGGTACAAAAAACAAACCCTAAAAAAAAAAAAAAAAAAAAAAAAAAAAGAATTGTAAGCAAATGATGCTGAATTGCTCTGAAGCAGTGAGCACTTCATAGCCTTCCCGGAATATGTCTTGGGAGTCTCGGCTCTTCTCCTAGCGAGAGTGAATGGCTTTTAGGGAACCATACAATTTTTCTTAGAATTTTTTTTCTAAGTTGAAGATACTGTGCTCTTCAACTGTACCACATTTAATTAGCGTCATACGATAATTATGAAATAAGTGATAACTTGCATATAGTACTTTAAGCACTTAGATTTCATATAAAATCAGCAGCCTGAATCGATCTAGTCAGGCGTGTACTGTTTGAAAATATTAAGAATATTATTGGGTAACGTAAACACTCTGCATCTGTTTCCTATTACCAAAATAATTGTGTGTATTTTCTCCAACTGTTTATATTAACACTCCTAGTTTTTCCAACTTAAAAGCAACATTCAGAAACCTCTGAAGGGAAGCAAGTCAATTATAGAATTGGCTTTTTCTCTAAATTAGAACATCAAGGAAACCAACATGGGATTTTATCCCAAGTCCCTGCCCTGCCCGGCCTCCAGGGTGCTGGGAAAACCCAGACCCTTTTCTCAGCTCGAAGTAGACAGCGGGGAGGTGAATCTTGGGGATCTTCCTTCAGCTTCCGAGGGACTCCTGGTGGGAGGGCTCCGCAGGGGCCCGGATCGCCCCCCAGGTGCCTGGGTCCCCAGGGACACTCGGCCTGGCCCAGCCTGCCGCAGGCGCAGCGCGCTGCCAGGGTGCCCTCGCGGTTCCGCCCGGAGCCTCCGTCTAATGACCCAGTCTCTGCACCCCTCTTTCTTGCAGCCCCCTCTCCCAACAACTCCGACACCTGTTCCAAGGGAACCTGGCCTGAAGCCTCTTTCTGGCTCTGGACTCGGAGGAGTCGCTGCCAGCCCCTCCCCTCCGCCCCGGAGTGGCGCCCCCACGCCAAGCGCGCGCGCCCCGGCTCTGCCTCCCACCCGGGTGAGCTCCTTCCCTCCTTGCCCTTCTCGGTGCCCGGCAGAGGCTCAGGCGCGGCCCTTGCTTGCTCGGAGCCTGGCGATTCCCACTTCCCCGGGCCTGCTCGCACCCACCCAGACCCCAGAATCTTCTCGTCCAAGGCCCCTGCAAGCCCCCCAGCGCCCTGCCCCCTCCCCCCCGGCTCCCCACTCTCCCCACCTCTCCCGCACCCTTCCCCCTCCAGACTCTCCACCGGCTGCACCTGAGGGAACTGGGTGCAGACTGCCGGCTCCCACACTGGGACTGCACCCCCGGTGAGGGCAGGGACAGGAAGGGGCTCGCCCCAAAGGGCTGCCTGGTGCCGGGGTTGGGCCTGTGGGCTCGTCAGGCGCGCCAGCCAGCCCCAGCCTAGCTGCGTGGAGAGCGGTCCACACTGCATGCCTCGTGCTTGTTAAGCGGATGGACTCTGTAAGAGCCGTCCACGGCTTAGGCCAACTAGAAACGGTGCACGAGGAGACCACCAGGGACCCAGTGCCATCGAGCTCACCTTCACATCCTCACGCCACTCGTGTCACTTTACCTCCTCCGCTCCCTGCTGCTGAGGTTCGTGGGGTGAGAGTTGATGCACGTTTGCGTGGGAACGCGCGCGAGCTTTTCATGCCACACCGCGTTTCCCTCCCTTCGCTCAGTGTACGTTTTCCTTCCCTTTTCCTTCACGTCTGCTCTAGACCGATCGCATAAATCCAGATGACATAGATTTAGAAAATGAGCCCTGGTATAAATTCTTTTCAGAACTGGAGTTTGGACGCCCGGTAAGTGAGGCTAGACTATTAATATAAGAAAACTAGGAGAATGTTGTTTGATTTATGAAACACCGTTATCAGGAGACATGGGTGTCATTCAGAGAACAAAGGCTGAATGCGTAACACAGATGCAAATTTCCTACAGCGTAGTGCAGGTTCGCTTCTGTGCCAAATGGTTCAATGTGCTCAGATATTTCCTATATGGTTTCAAATCATTCATTAGGATTTCTTTAGATCTAGTTAATTGAAAGTTCAAAATGTTGAGGCAGTTTCTGTGCTGGAGTATTCAGACAATTAGCACAGCTTTATAGAAGATTTGTATTTGTTTACAGTCTGTTTGGTCTAGTTCAAGCAGAAGAGCACCTTGACACTGACGGGCCTGCTTGCTGAGCAATCGTCGGGCACCTGGAGAGTGCTGGGCTCCGTCTTCGTTATCTCCCTGAGTCCTCCTGATGTCCCTCCAATTAGAAGAAAATGGGGACCTGAAGGGTTAAGTAGTTTGCTCAGAATAGTAAATGATAGAGTAAGAAGTTAAACCCAGAGCCTGTCAAAAGAAAAAAAAAATCTCTGGGCAGTTTTTCCTATAATATACTGCCAGGGTAATCCCACTGTAAAATACAGTCACGTGTTGCTTCACAACGTGGACGGGTTCTGAGAATGTGTCATCAGGTGAACTTGCCATTGTGCAGACAGCGTGCAGTACTTACACAAACCCAGGTGCTAGAGCCTGCTGCACGCTTAGGCTGTGTGGCATGCCCTGCTGCTCCTGGGCTACGTGTACAGCAGGTTACTGCACTCCGTACTGCAGGCAACTGTAACGCAATGGTAAGTATTTGTGTCCCTAAACATATCTAAACATAGAAAAGGCATGGTAAACACAGTATTGTAATCTTATGGGACCGTCATCATACATGGGGTGCACCATTGACTGAAACGTCCTTATGCAACACGTGACTGTACCCAGTTTACCATTAGGGATAAAAGGAAGGACAAAAATCGGGAAACCCTGTGGATCTTGATTGCCAGACTTACCTGTGAAAGCCATCACACTTCTTTAATCCCCAGACTCCCACCAGAGGAAGCCTTGAGGTTGGGCCTTATTGCTTAGCCTGCTTTGGATAAAGAGTCAAGTCGAGGTTCCGTTAACAACTTCCCTGATTAAGAACTGCATCCACCAACAGCAGTGCATTTGATGTGTGTCGGTTACAAACATTTTCATGGGTTTTAGACTCTTAAATAACATACCAATTACACTGATCGTCGTTTTTTTAGAAATCAGAATATAATCGTTTCTATACCATATGCTGATTTATATATATTTGTATATTGATCATGTATGGTTTACTGGTTGGTGATGGTAGTCCCTTTTGTACATTAAACTGCAAAGGAGACTTGGTTAGATTCAAGGTCGCTTATTGAACTGAATCAAACATGACTGTAAGCGAATAGAAACCAAACAATTTTTCATAAGGTTTTTATTATCTCATAGGAGGAATGTTTTCTCTCATTTTTTCCTCATTTGTATCTTAGTGTTAACATAAATGTATTTTATTTCAAGGAAAAACATTTTCTAGCTCTATTTTATATGTTTTGTTACTATTGGTTAGAAAGTTTATAAGGACAGCCAGCCATGGTGGCTCACGCCTACAATCCCAGCATTATGGGAGGTCAAGGCAGGAGGATCACTTGAGGTCAGGAGTTCGAGACCAGCCTGGCCAACATGGTGAAACCCCATCTGTACTAAAAATACAAAAATTAGCCGGGCGTGGTGGCATGCTCCTGTAATCCCAGCTACTCAGGAGGCTGAAGTGGGAGAATGGCTTGAACCCAGATGGCAGAGGTTGCAGTGAGCCAAGATTGTACTCCAGCCTGGTGACAGAGTGAGACCCTGTCTCAAAAAAATAAAGTAAAATAAACTTTAAAAAGAAAGTATATAGTGCTATTCCAATTTCTGTCAGCTTTTCCGTAATCATTTTCAGCCACACGTGGAAACTCACCAGCATGCTACCCACTTTCTCCTTTAATGTTTCTTTAATATACCTTGCATTCCTCTGTGGCCAGAGACTAGGAGTGCTAATTAAATTTGACACAATGCGTTTATAAGTATGCTAATTGAACACTAGCAAATTTTCCCAGTGCTTGTGTGTTTGCACACGTGGCACACTCCCTCCCAGCTGCCCCATTTTGCTCCATTCGTGTCATTCTGTGTGTGTAGCCGATGCTGTCAGCACTCAATTTCTAACTGTTGTCACCTTTTCCACATGTTCATTCCTTGCTGCCATTGACTGTCCTCCATTCCATCCCTACACTTCTGCTTCTGTGGTGCATCTACACCCAGCCTCCTAAAAAGCCTCTGGACTATGTTCAAGATCATTCTTCTGGTGTTTTCAATGAGGTAAAAACACGTGATTCTCTCTTTCTTAGAGGCTGCAACTGTGATTCTGCGCATCTGTGTTTTACGATTCTCTGTAGTGTGTAAGCTATTTTTGAAAACATCTATCTCTGCATCACTATGTTGCATCCAATATCATTGCCTGGACATCATGCCAGAGTTGTTGGCTATCTCTGAACTCTGGGTGAAGGATCATTCCCACCGCAACTTCTAGTTATACTGTGCTATGTAGTTCTATGTAGTTCTGGTATTCAGCAGTGTGAAAATAGAAAATCAAAAGTATTATAGTCTTATTGCATATATTAACCACCTGTCTTTATTAGACTGAGTAAAGTACTATTAGAAGGCTTCTTAGAACCATTCT
Source organism: Sapajus apella (assembly GCF_009761245.1). Taxonomy (NCBI): domain Eukaryota; kingdom Metazoa; phylum Chordata; class Mammalia; order Primates; family Cebidae; genus Sapajus; species Sapajus apella. The sequence goes on along the minus strand of NW_022436979.1, from coordinate 18,998,569 downwards.
CTTATAACGCTTGGAGTGTGGATAATCAGATGCCTATGTCCCACATATTTCTAAAATTTATTTTTATTCTTTCATTTTTCTAAATACAACTTGCAGATTGTATTGTCAATTGAGAATAAGGCTGGCAAATACCTGGAAATTGTATATCACAACTTCTCTGTCTCATACCCATGACAGACATTGCTACTCCTTCTCAACTCTGTAATCCCACCAGCCACTATAACAAATCATCACTGGCATATAAAATCCAATGCTTCTGCAATCTCTACTAAAGAGCCTATAATAATCAGCTAGTTGAAAAAATTATGGCAGCCAATGTACATTTTTATTTGAATCAAAGAGAGTATGAAATAGGCAAAAATGATCTAGAGTCAAAAGTGTGTTATCCTACTCTCTAAAGAAAATTAGAAAATTACTTTAAAAAGTAGTTAAATGACTCATTAGAAGACACAAGCAAAAATGGCACTGTTTTGCTAGCCATCAGCTATATAAAAGCATCCTTGCAAGGAATTCTTAGAAGCAACTAGCAAGGGAACAAAGTAAATAAACTGTTTTTTGCACAGTAGTTGCTCTGTGGTCTTAAGTGAATACTATAACACAATAAATATTTATTTTCATTAAAAGTCTCAAATATGTGCAACTGGAAAACAAAACTAGTAGAACATTTATGTTGTAGGAGGTACTACTGACATATAGTGGTGACCACTGGAATTGCAGGCATAGAGTCTCAAGGAAATATGCACATTTCTAGTCTCAATTTGCAATTTCAAATTATTTACCTGTGGTAAGTATCAGAGTGTATGTTAAAACTGAGAAGTGATCAAAATATTTATATATTAAATAAAAAATAGAGTAACCAGGAACATTCTAGGTGATTGAATTCAGTCATTTCTAAAGGCTTGTGTTTTATAGCCAGGCAGACAGGCATATAAGCTGAAGAAAATCAAATAAAACAAGGAGTTCTATTCTGTATGTTATGTTACCTTAATATCTGCAGGAAGAGTCTCATTTCAACATATGAACGACCCAAGAATTTATTTTGAAATTCAATGTGGTCAGATATTTTTCTCAGATATTTCTTGTGTTTTTTTAAGATAGTTGGTTCATAGAGAACTGAAATGGAATTTAGCATGCATCATGTCCAACTCACTCATTTTTCAGTTAAAAAAAGTAGACTACAATAATTTTAAGAAATAAGTCCAAAATCACATGGTAAGATAGTGGTGGGAAAAAAATCTCTTAACCTTCATTTCAGTGCTATTTCTTTTATATCACAATTGTTAACTATTGAATTTCTGTGAAATGAGTTCTGATAATTAATATTACAGAATAATTCTTAGGCATAAAAATAGTAGGAACTTAATTCTATGCATTCTATAATGCGATGGTAGTGGCAAAAAAACACATAAAAAGCATTTTGCCAGTAGTTGATCTACTTGCCAATTATCTCTGGGATTGGGAAGGAGGTGTTGTATGATTCTAACAGCATATGTTAACTATATTATTAATTTCACATTATGGTTTTTCAGAATGTAAGAAAATATATTCTCTTAAGGTATCTGGATTTTGTCTTTAATAATCTTTTGTTAAACATTTCTGATAAAAAAAAAACTGTAATTGATTAGACATTACCTTAGCTACCATTTATCAACTACCTTGAATATACCATGAATAACATAGTTTTTAATCCATAACCAGAAAATTAGCATTAATGAAGAACAGTTAAGGACATTTAAGAAAATTTAATCTCATAGTTACTTACCAGAAAGAGTGATTCAGTATCTGTACTTCACTAAATTGACCTTCTAAGTGTATTAAAATAATGGTAATATGTAAATATTCAAAAGCTCATAATTGGTAAAATTTGTAACCTCTTTTCTGGAGATAATTTTCATTTTGGGATGAGTACCCTTCTTGTAATTGTTGTACAAGTTTTTCTCTTAGTCATCAATCTAGACTTTTTACTGTTATAAATAATACTGAACTTTCTCTGAGTTGTACATGAAACCACAAAAATGGTGTGAGTTTATTTTGGATGTAGAAACCAGTACAAGGAGAAATAGTAGTTTCTTAGCCTAACTCTAAAACACAATCTGTTCTTACACTATGTTTCGTTTTACGTTACAATACTGTTTGGGCTCATTATAAGTTGACAATTCAAATTTTCTGATCACTACAGGGGTGATCTAAGAGTGTTCTGAACTTGACACTTTTTGGTGATCAGCTGTGTGTTCGGGTGTCCCATGAAAGCCATGATCTGCACAGACCGCAATGTTCTTAGGCTCTCTGGTGTTGCTCTTCTGCAAACAAGTAGAATTAATATTTCTTAATTGTACTATAACTATCTGATTTTACTTTTTTACTTGTTTGCTTTCTTTCATATTTAGTATCTATGTTTCTACCTTCCCAATGTCTGATTCAGAGCTCAGCAAATTAAAATAATCCTGTATACTTATCAGACTAGCAAACCAAATTTTTCTCCTAATTTTATATTTGTTGGGAACCTAGGAATCTAAAATTTTCTAGGAACTAAAAATATTAGAATCTGCTTTCTCTGTCTAAAAGGAGGGTGGGGAATATTCTTACTCAGAGATGTTTTTGTTTCTAGGCAAGATTCCATTTTCATTTAGTAAGATAGAATTAAATTATTAGTTAATAGAAGCATAAGTTATACAAAAGGGACCTTGTAAGACTGATACACATAAAGAATTGCAAAATTGTATACTAATATTTTAATTGATCAATTGGTGCTAATTTACAAATTAATAGAAAACTGTGTTATATAAATTGTTTGTAAAGTGAGATTTAATTTCCACTAAGTAGATTTTTAATACTCTGATAATTTGTTTCTAGATGATAGCAACTTAAGACAACATTTGTCAAATCTTGCCTTTCTGGCTGACGTTTTTAAGCTTTCATACAGACAAATGTTTTTAAACTAGAACTCCAATTCCTTATCTAACCAAAGTTTATCTGTGATGAATTGAACATCAAATATGACCAAAGCCAAAACTCTCCCTGTACTTTCTTTCTTTTTCTTTTTTTTTTTTTTCTTTTTCTTTTTCTTTTTTTTTTTTTTTTTTTT
>NW_022436979.1:18990788-18995384 GCF_009761245.1 Sapajus apella | reverse complement strand
CTCTTGCCTCAGCCTCCCAAGTAGCTGGGATTACAGGGATGCATCACCATCCCTGGCTAATTTTTTGTATTTAGTAGCGACGGGGTTTCACCATGTTGGTCAGGCTGGTCTTGAACTCCTGACCACAGGTGATCCACCAGCCTTGGCTTCCCAAAGTGCTGGGATTAGAGGTGTGAGCCTCCATGCCCGGCCATCTCCCTATACTCTCTGGACATCATTCCACAGTGTCACCTCAAACACTTGGTAGCCTAGTGTCCTCTCTTGCCTTTCAGATGTTTTAGCAATTCTCTCAGTAGATGCCATGGAAAATGAAAAATTCATATTATCCTTTTTGCTTACTATTTCAGTGTATTATTCAGAATGAAGGAAAATTTTTAAAGTCCACTTTTGAAGTTATATTTTGATTCATTAGCTCATTTATTTTAAACTCACCCTGAAGTCACCTAATTGTAAAGGCATAACTATTTACCTGATTGAAATGCCAAGTACTTTAGTTTCTTCACATCAAATTCTTTGGGTTTTATTTAAATTTCATGTCTATATTGACAAATGAATGACATCATAAGTTCTGTTAACATGTTATGTGTTAAAGACAATGCTTAGTAACAACAATCACAAAACTTTAAAATGTGTTGTTTTATAAGGATTGAATGATACCTGCAAACTTTTTTAAACATCAAACCAGTCCTTCATGAAGGACATTTCTATTTACAATGAATAGGTAAGGTTCTGAAGTTGAGGTTGTAGAATAACTTAGCTCTCATTTCAGTATTCCAGAATTTCCCCCTATGCAATGCTTGGGTTGTGGGTAATTTGAGCTACACAGAGAAAGGCAATGCATTATATCAGAAGAGAAAGCAAATAGGTCCAAAGTGAAATCAGGTTGCATCGTATCTCTTTGGGAAGACATTTGTATAGCCACAATGAATGTTACTTTAGACCTTGATTTTTATAATATTCTTTTTAGGATACCTAATTTAATGTTGACAAGTGAACAAAATCTGGCCACGGTAAAATTTTTCATGAGACTATTATCCTGTCTCAACAGGCCTCCTTGTATCAGTCCTCCATAGACAGAAGCCTGGAAAGACCCATGAGGTAAGAATCTCATTATGTTGTAGCAGAATGTTCTATACCAGTGGTTTCTTTTCAACAATAAAATGATTCAGTGAAGTTGCAATGAGTATTACGTATCACTCATTTTCATTTGAATGCCATGCCTCATGAAGTCGTTTTATTTTGCTTCTGCATCTGTGATGCAGATATGATCATTTCAAGAATTTCTAAAAAATTAGTGAACTAATTATAAATTCCTTCCCAGACAGAAATCCTTCTCTTCCCTCGCTTCCCTGTACCCAGTTTCCTTTTCTTTAGATGGGAATTACAAGTAACTAATTTTCAATGTTGTAAAGTATTATAATTGTAAAATTATAATAATATATTTGAAAAAAATATATAGATGAAAGAGTGTTATACACATATTTGTTAGTTACACTCTGACCACACAAATCAGAAATGCTTTTATTAATACTCCCCGTACATGAGGGTTCACCATATGCCAGGCATAAGTACAAAACATATTCAGTCCTAAGACAATACTATAGTTAAATACGGTTGTCCCCACTTTATTTCCGAGGAAAGTGACACCTAGGCTCAGTAACTTACCACATTTACACAGTAGGCAAGGAGAGAGAAAAAAGCAAAATTGAGGCAAGATAGCTTGTACCCGCTAGGCCTAACTTCCCTCAGAGTCCGCTTGAGGTCAGTTCTGTTAGCTTTAAATATCACAGTTACTTTAAAATATTACAAAATTCAGACATCGTTCAATAGCAATATTGAATAATACAGACTCCCAGCCATATTGTGCCATCAATAACAAATATTTCTGTAGTAGCATTAATTTACCCACCTATGTAGATTTCCTTGCGAATCGGGTCCCTCGTCAACTGGCTTTCTGATGCCATCCAACGACAGTAACAACCCTGAGAAAGGAACCCTCAAACCCCTTCTTTTTATCTTGTGCTCCTACCTGTGCACCTAAAACACTTGAATTTTAGAGTTTTAATCTGATCTAAAGATTGCCGTAAAGACACACAGACCCTCACACGACAGGACAGTCACAGCAAAAACAGGTCTAGGAGATGCAGCGTCCTCCCCGGAGAGGACGAACCAGTTCTGAGGTCCGCCCCTCCGCTTCCGTGCATCCCAGACACGTGTGTTCGCTTCACCATTTGTAAAACTGAGACAACAGCACATACCTCAAAGGTTTGCTGTGTGGACTAAAAAGACAAAAACGTAAGTAAAGCACATAGCATTCTGCTGGGCCCCAGAGGAGCTGGGGTTGCCGCGGTGGCTGTCATCACTGTCGCCTACACAGTCCTTGTCGAAGAATCCGGTGATTTCACGCACACTACGCTGTGTCATATGTGGCTCCATTCGCTAATGTTTGTGTTCGATGATACTATACTCAAACTCAAAACCAGGACAGACATTCCCTGCCTTCTAGACTAGTTTATGCAACTGGGGGAAGGAATCTTTAATAGTTAATTTGCTGACCAGATTACTGGTACTGATGATTGATTGATTGACTGACGAGACAGGGCTTGCTCTGTTGCCCAAGCTGGAGTGCCGTGGTGCAGTCAGGGCTCACTGCAGCCTCGAACTCCTGGGCTCAAGCCATCCTCCCACCTGAGCCTCCTCATAGCCGGGACTAGGACTACAGGCGCGTGGCACTACTGGCTAATGTTTTTATTTTCTGTAGAGATAGGGTCTCACTAGGTTACCCAGGCTGGTCTCAAGCTCCTAACCTTGAGCCATCCTCCAGCCTTGGCCTCCCAAAGTACTTGATTACAGACATGAGCTATCATGTCCAGCCTTCATTCATTATTTAAATGGAAAATGTTGGAATTCCCATATAAGGTCTTCTAAAGCTAAGATGATAGGACAAGCTGCAGGCAACCCTTGAGGTGAGAGAAGTTTGCCTCTCCTGATGTCTTTTTTTTTTTCAGCTCCTTCCTGCATTTGATATGCTCCTCTGAATATATTCATGTTGTTAGAACTCCGCTTTACAGAGAAAAGATACAGGCTAAAAATTATAACACTGAATTCTCAATCACAACATATTACACCATAGGAGAACGTTGACTTTCCAAGATGTTTAAAAACATGTTCACACAAAAACCAGCAGGGGGTTTTTTGGGCAGCATTATTTATAATTGCTAGAACTTGAAAGCAACCAAGATGTCCTTCAATAGGTGAATGGTTAAATTGTGGCGCATCCATGTAATAGAATGTGACTCGGCAATACGACAAAATCTGCTACTGAGTGACAAAAATACGTGGAAGAACCTTAAAAGTATATTACTGAGTGAAGGCATCCAATCTGAGAGGCCACATTCTGCGTGGTATCAACTGGGCGTGGTGAAAAGGCAACACTGTGGAGGCCGTGGAGGGATCAGTGGCGGCCAGGATGGGCGGGGGGCGGGCGGGGGGCGGGCGGGAGGAGAAGCCAGAGAACAGAGGCTTTTCATGGTAGTAAAAATTTTATATGATTGACGCATTAATGATGGACACACATCATTATACATTTCTCAAAACCTATAAAATGTTTAAAATGAAACGTGAACTCGAATGTAAATTACAGACTTGGGATGAGGATGTGTCAAGGTAGATGCATCAGTTGTAACCATGTACCCCACTAATAGAATATGTAAATGATAAGGGACACTGTGCAAGAAGGAAGGACTATAAGGAAACTCTCTACACTTTCCAATCAACATTTCTGCAAGCCTTAAACGTCTCTAAAAAAACTAAGTCGGCTGGGCACAATGTCTCACGCCTGCAATCCCAACACGTCAGGAGACTGAGGCTGAATCACTCGAGCTCAGGAGTTTGAAACTAGACTGGGCAACATAGTGAGACTGTCTCTATATAAACAAAAATTTAAAAAAATAGCCGGGCATGGTGGTACACACCTGTGGTCCCAGCTACTCAGGAGGTTGAGACAGGAGTATCCCTTGAGCCCAGCAGTTTGGGGCTGCAGTGAGCTGTGATTGCACCTGGGTGATGGAGCCAGAAGCCATCTCAAAATAAATAATAAAGCCTATTGATTTTTTAAAAGATCCTTCTAGAGAAATCATGTTGAATGTCAAGGGATGAGTTCCTAGCAATGTGGTTTTGCGGGTAGAGGTTGAAGAGTTATGCCATTGTCACTGGCACATGCCACTGGTTTTTCTGGTGCACACCTTACCCTTCTCCACTGGCAATCAAACAGCTGCTGCTTCCTTCTTTCAGTTCTGCAAGCACGGCCAGTGACTTCAGGAAACGGAGGAAGAGCGAGCCTGCGGTGGGTCCACCACGGGGCCTGGGAGATCAAAATGCGAGCAGGACCAGCCCTGGCCGAGCGGACCTCCCGGGATCAAGCACTACCCTTACAAAGTCTTTCACTAGTTCTTCTCCTTCTTCCCCATCGAGAGCAAAAGGTGAGCAATAGTAAATGAAATCGCAATGATTTACTAGTTTACGTTTTAGCCTAGAGCACTGCGTGAAAGCTGGCCCAGTGATAGCGGCATGGGCCAGCTCCCATCTACAGTGTCT
>NW_022436979.1:18871925-18990778 GCF_009761245.1 Sapajus apella | reverse complement strand
ACTCAAGCTGGCGAGCCACTTAGGTTGCTTAAAGAACTCTGACTAGCGTCTGCTAATCCTTCTTTTCCCCAAATAGATCACTTTTTAAACAAATTGAAACTATCAAACAGTGTATCATCAGGCTATTAAGAGATGTCATTGGAAAACACTGACATATAGTCCAAATTTTCTAATGTTTCTACAACTAACAGATTAGTCAGATTTATAGGATAGAAATTATAAGCAGCAAGAGAGAAAATTGTTGCCTAAAATATACATTGGTTTGGAAGGTTTTTTTTTTTAATTATTCAATTCTAGATTTTTTTTAAAAAGAATTCCAGCCTATTCATTTCTTTAGCCATTTGCTGTATATTTTGAGCCACCTTCATAGGAAGAGTGGGGCATCCACGTCCTGTCATACAGCACAGTGATCAGTTCACAGCAGTTCACAGTCAGGACTCACTGGTCCCAAGCCATAATTATAAAGTTCAGGAATCTCCAAGCCTTTTTTCTAAACGATCTGTCTCCTCTCTGCAAATGTGGGAAGGTCACTGTTGAAAGGAGTAAGTCACTCCTTCACGTTTCTGGAAGACCATTTAGAGGCCTTCCTTGAGGACAGGAATTTTGCCAAGATGGAGAGTGAGGATTGAACCAGCACCCACAGGGACCTGGTTAGGGCTTTACCAAATTTGGGACCCCACAATCTCCTCTAATATCTTGGGGTTGAAACAGAAGAGAAAGGGATTTTGAAATGTGTGAAGAAATTGAGCTCTAACGTAGGTTTCCATAAAACCAGGCCGATTCGGCTACGCATATCAACTATAGGCACTAAAACCAGTGCCACACAGTAGTTAAAAGAGGTAGCTGATTTGTGTGTAAAAGATATTCTGGTCGTGATGCTTGGACTCTGAGTAGGTGGAGGCCTAGCCCTTTTAAGGCCTGGTAAAGCTGTATCAGCTGATGGGTCAGAGTATGTGAGCCCCATCCGTCACACCCTTCCTCTGAGGAGCAGAGATGCCTTATCAGATTCAACTCAGATATTCAAATGAATGTCTTAAGGTAACAAGTAGGTCATGAAATGCCAGTGACTTATTATTCTTGGATACTACCCAAAAGTTAAAAGGATTCTGATAAATTTAGATGTTTGTTTTATCACAGGGAGTGTTAAATCAACTTCCTTTCCCAGACACTACATATCTACTTAGTGTGCTTCTCTGCATTTAAAGAATTTAGGGACCATCGTAAGGTATGAGTATGGAATAGAGACATTTTCCTCCATTAGATTTTATTTCTAAGAAGAAAATATCCCGTTAGATATAATTTGGCTTCTCATTTATTAGTTAACTCAGCAAAGCAAAAGAACATTTCCATAGCTATTCAAAATTGAGGCCAAATGTGGATCTCTATTATCAAATTGCAATCAAATTGTAAATGATTTTTTTAAAAAAACTCTTCCCCCACAAAAAAGCATGATGTATGTACCTCTGAAGAAAGTTTTGCATTATATTCAGTTTTCCCATGAGAACTGTGTACCTAATAAGAGGTTAAAAGCAGAGTAATTAAAGAGGTAAATTAGTTTGTTTAAAGAGCCTAAGCTATTTTTTTCTTGGAAAAGGATTAGCAGCAATAGTTCACAGCATTTTGATTTTGCAATTTTGGAGAATACTTTGCCTTATAGCTTTTAAAATCCAAAACTTATAAAAAATTATTTGATATAGTTATGAGAGTATTAACTAAATGTAAATGTATAAACCTCTCTTTACCTATGTATCATTATGAATCAAATGAGAGTCAAATTCTGGACCTATTAAATTCATTAAGTGTATAACCTTTTTGACTCTAATGGTTAAACCTTTAAATTACTACCAGATCATGCTATTAGCTGAAAAGGTTCTATTGTGTTTTTGGCAAACAATATTATCAGAAAGATGTATGAATTATGCAAAAGAAGTAGGCGTATTTGCTACATCAGTTACTACTTATACATGATTTTGTCAGCTGTCTCCGGAAAGCTACGTTCAGCTCGCTTTAGAATTAGATCTTTTTCTCTAGCGTTGAAGCTACATGTATTAACAATCGGCCTCTAGATTAAAACACACTAACTGCTTTCTCCTTGCTGTGCTGTCTGATGCTTACTGACATGCTCTCCTCTCTTTGTGAACCTTTTAACTTCTCCAAATGTCTCTCTTCTACCACGCTGCTCTGGATTAAAAGGTGGGGATGATAGCAAAATGTGTCCATCCCTTTGCAGTTACTCAGGGCTCAACGGCAACCCCCCAAGTGAGTTAGATTACGGTAGCACTTATAGACAGCACTTGGACGTCCCTCGGGACTCACCAAGGGCCATTACTTTCAAGAATGGCTGGCAAATGGCCCGGCAAAACGCAGAAATCTGGAGCAGCACGGAAGAAACCGTTTCTCCCAAAATCAAATCCCGTAGCTGTGACGATCTCCTAAATGATGACTGCGATAGCTTCCCGGACCCGAAAATTAAGTCGGAAAGCATGGGCTCCCTGTTATGTGACGAGGACTCCAAGGAGAGCTGCGCCATCACCTGGGGGTCCCCCTACATCCAGGAGGTTCGCGGTAACGGCAGATCGAGGATCAGACACCGGTCAGCTCACAACGCCCCGGGGTTCCTGAAAATGTACAAGAAAATGCACCGCATTAACCGCAAGGATCTGATGAATTCCGAGGTGATCTGCTCCGTGAAGTCCAGGATCCTGCAGTATGAGAACGAGCAGCAGCCCAAGGGCCTGGGGCACGCGTGGAGCCAGTCCTCCACGGAGGAGGTGCCCCGCGACATGGTGCCCACGCGCATTTCCGAATTCGAAAAGCTGATTCAGAAGTCCAAATCCATGCCCAACTTAGGGGATGACACGCTCTCTCCCGTGACCCTGGAACCGCCACAGAACGGCTTATGTCCCAAGAGGCGATTCTCCATCGAGTATTTGCTGGAGGACGAGGACGAAGGCGGGCGCCCCGCTCAGGCCCCGCGGGGCTGCGCGTCCAGCGCACTGGTGCCCATTCACATCGAGGTCACCAGCCACGAGCAGCCCCGGGCCCACGTGGAGTTTTCCGACAGCGACCAGGACGGGGTCGTGTCTGACCACAGCGACTACATTCACGTGGAGGGGTCATCGTTCTGCAGCGAGAGCGACTTCGATCACTTTTCCTTCACCTCCTCTGAAAGCTTCTACGGATCCAGCCATCACCACCACCACCACCACCACCACCACCGGCACCTCATCAGCTCCTGCAAGGGCAGGTGCCCGGCCTCCTACACCCGATTTACCACGATGCTGAAACACGAAAGGGCCAGACACGAAAACACGGAGGAGCCCCGCAGGCCGGAGATGGACCCCGGCCTTTCCAAGCTCGCCTTTCTGGTCAGCCCGGTGCCTTTCCGGAGGAAAAGAAACGCAGCTCCTAAGAAACAGACGGAAAAGGCGCCGTGCAAGGCGTCCGTGATCGAGGCGCTCGACTGCGCCCTGAAGGACATCTGTGACCAGATCAAGGCGGAGAAGACGCGGGGGAGCCTGCCGGGCAACAGCATCCTGCACCGCCTCATCAGCGAGCTGCTGCCGGACGTGCCCGAGCGGAACTCGTCCCTGGGCGCGCTGAGGAGGGGCCCCCTGCACCTGCCTCTCCGCCCGCCGCCCCAGGACGGTGCTATCCACTGCCCACCCTACCACAACGATGGCGGGAGAACGCCTCACAGTGCCTCTTTCCAGGACGCGGACACAGCCAGCAGCAACCACCACCACCAAGACCGTGGCGGTGCACTCCAAGGTGGATGAGCTTTTCTTTCTTTTTCCTTGGGGTTCAGAGACCCGCCCTCCAGCTCTTTCATTTCCCATTCCAACATCTCATCACTCCCGAGCTGGGAGACCATTGGGCATCGTTATGTGTTGTGAAGCAGAAACTTGTGCAAACGTGTGAATATGTCTCATTTGCCCACGTGCTCGTCGGGCTTCATGTGTGGCTTAAAGTGATCATCAGTTCACAAAAATTTACCCTCAAAAGCGACAGGGAAGGCCATTTCGTAGCCTAGTATTAGGGTTGGCACAACCGTTACTCACACTGAGACAACAAATTATGCTGGAACGTGAATCAAAACACATAGTCTCACAAATAGCCCTTTGAGAATTTTCATATTAACTTTAAAACTTTATATTCATTAATTAATAAATAATTGGCTCACATTCTCTATAGAAGATACTATATCAAAACATTCAAGAAGCAAAACTGAAATATGTGATTAGTAATTGATGGACACAAAGTCGCTAGGGCTTGTTTAATAGCTTTCTCCATTTCGAGGACACAATTGCGATAAAAATTTTTGTGAATGTGTCTTTAAGCTGTATATATAAAAGTCCCATTTTCACCATTTAGTGTATTCATTTTCTCTTTTCCATTACTTAATTCATTCACTTTCTATTTCTACTAAAACAATCCTGTATTGAAATACGAATTAGACTATTCAGGCTAAAAGTGACTCTCAACTCTGTTTTCATAGATAACTTTGAAATGGTAACCCAAGAATAAACAGCAGTGAACATGTAGAGGACTATTTTGGAGATTTATGTAACTTATCAGGGTGTTCTAATATTTTTACCCAATTTTTTTCACTAATTCTTAGAGCGCATCTGTTCACTATGTAAATTTTAAGAGGCTGAAATGAACATTCCAGGCTGAAACTAGAACCATTTTTAACTTTGGAAGTTGGGCCTGGAGAGGATAAGAAATGTGTCCAAGGTCACGCAAACAGTAGGTAACAGAAAAGGGATTGAAATCCCTAATACTTCAGAAGTTATAGAATAAAATATAATCTCAGACACAATAAGATGAATTCAAAGTTCAGATTACTGTCAAACATGGCTCAATTGTTCATTAACTTGCACAAATCTACTTAGTATTTATCTGTTTTCACTTATGCTATACTATACACTTATATTTATCTTTGCTTACAGTTAGAATGAAGCAACATGCTTCAAAATAATAAATTAGAATTTAAAAAATCAGTTTCTACAATTGAAAACTTTCACTAATTGAAATGTGTCAGAATCCAATTTTTTAATAAATTAGCTACCTTCTCCAGTTTTTCAATATCTCAATATAATCATCTCTCACTTTTATGTGCAGATGAGTACAATTTTTGAAACATGACTTCAAAGGGCTTTGAAATGCATTTAAAAGTATTTTACTTTTCAATAAAATATTTATTTTTTCAATTGTATTTCACCCAAGTGAAAAATAGTTTGTATTTCATGGGTTAGAAAAAGTAACTTAAAATTTATGACCTTTATGAGGCCCTATGATTATAAAAATGTATTCACTTAGAACAAAAAATATACTGTACATAATCTTCTGGCATGAATGAAAACAACTGGTTAAGTTTTACCAGAAACATTTGTGCCACGTTACCTTCCTAAAACTAAAGACTGTAATTCACAACTCACAGAGAGTTAGACATTTACCCTTATATTTCACGCAACTGACACCCCACTTGTAATTCTTTTATATCATCAATATAGTCAAAACCCTAAAACGATGTTTTCTTATTATGAATCAGTACTTTAAATTCTTTCATAGATGGATAAAATACATTTTATTTTTAATGATTCTTGTTAGGATAACTAGATTTCTTAAAGGGATTTTAAAAATTGACAAACATTGACCCAGTTATACTGAGAAAATTCTTTAACGTGGACTGCTGGAATACTTTTAATGTCTAGTTACAGTTCCATATATAAGTTACATAAGTGCAAAAGGTATGAGATACTATTAAGAACTACATGCAATTATAATTTTGTAATGTGATTACGCTTTGCTTTAAGATAAACAAAAATAATTCAATATTTCATAAGCAAATTGGCAGTTGACATGATGCTTTCTGTTTATCCTTTTATTCTTGGAGTAAGAGGAAATAATATCCCTTTGTTTCTTTACTTTCTGGTAAGGTGTTTATCATCTGGGCACAAAGGAAGGCCGTAGATAAATAGTATGGCATCTTAAGATTCAATAAGTGTTTAAAAAGAGAGAGGGAAGAGGGGATGGTAACAGGGCAGGAGGATGTTCATGACCACACTCCCTCGTCCTCCTACTTTCTTTGGTTTTATCTCTTTCTTTTTCATCACTGCAGTCTTAAATTGTTCCACAAAATGTTCCTTTTTCTACACATTGTTGCTATTTTCAAATTCTCCATCCTCTATAAACCTTACAATAGTAATTATAAATTAGAGGCAAAGGTACAGAAACAGAAAGTTTTGAAAAATTTTTATATCAAAAATCCCTCTAACTCCAGGCCGGGCGCGGTGGCTCAAGCCTGTAATCCCAGCACTTTGGGAGGCCGAGGCGGGTGGATCACGAGGTCAAGAGATCGAGACCATCCTGGTCAACATGGTGAAACCCCGTCTCTACTAAAAATACAAAACATTAGCTGGGCATGGTGGCGCGTGCCTGTAATCCCAGCTACTCAGGAGGCTGAGGCAGGAGAATTGCCTGAACCCAGGAGGCGGAGGTTGCGGTGAGCCGAGATCGCGCCATTGCACTCCAGCCTGGGTAACAAGAGCGAAACTCCGTCTCAAAAAAAAAAAAAAAAATCTCCAAAAAAAAAAAAAAAAAATCCCTCTAACTATAAATTGCCTATACTGAGCATGGCAATAGAATTAATCAGCAATGTAGCAATTTTATTCAGAAAAAAATTTATACAATTATAATACTTCTGCAACCTCATATATTTTTCCTTTTGAAATGCTCTTGTTTTGTGTCTTATTTCACAATTTTATAACGACCTATGAGTTTTATACCCATGTGTTTGATAATGGTGTCTCTCCAAACGTGGGAAAAAAATAGTTGCCACCAGGGAAAATGGCGGAACAGGTTGGCTTGTAATTAAGTGGATACTCACCATGACTGGCTCTGTTCTTTCCCATAGACCGCGAGTTCCCTAGAAGTTACTCATCCACTTTGACTGACATGGGGAGAAGTGCACCAAGGGAAAGAAGAGGAACTCCAGAAAAAGAGGTAGTTAATTTAGTAGCGTCGGAGTCTTTTACAGCAACACACTTGATGCAGCAACTTGCCAGCCAGAAATTATCCCCAAGCAGTAAAGAACTCAGACAGAAAATGTGAAAATACTGAGAAACTAGAAACTATGTCCTTGAAGCCCGAGCATAGCAACTCTGACCCTAGAAGCAGTCCACACCCTGACCCTAGCTTGGGGTCTTCCCTAGCGGTGGTCGAGTTTTGGCCTTGAGACCTCTCAGAGTCTTGACCTGATGTCCTTGAACTTAACCGTCGTGACCTAACAGTGTCCTGAGCTAGGGCACCTCATGGAGGGAAGAGGTTTCCTCTGTACAATTTCTTGTCGCACTGGTCTAAGAGAAAGCCTGATGTCAACTGTGTTGCAAATCAATCCAGAGCCTACATAAATAATTTGTGCTGGCTTACTTTTGTTGTAGAAGATTCCTGGAAAAAGCTATTAACCAACCCAATTCTCAGGACACTGCCCCTGGGAAACACCCGCCAACTGACTCTTTGTCCAGGGCCCTGAGATGGAGCTGCAGCTCTTGCTCAAACTGCCTTGGGTCAGCACTTTTCAGGGTTGGATAGAAACTAAAAGCTGGACATGGACTGGCAGCCACTCCAGAAGGATCTTACAGGTGTCCGATGTAGTCCAGTGCCTGAGGGACCCCCAGAGAAGTTAGAAAGGGTCTAGGATCCCTAACGTTCACCAGAGTCATGGGGAAAGAGAATGGAGTGAAGGGATTGTTGGTTGGTGGGGAAGGAAGAGCTGGTCTAGCTAGCTATAGGGTACAGCGTGCGTCGGGGAGATTCATGGGCCCCAAAGGTTGAGGATGGGCATGTGTCACATCACATCACAACTAAAAGATGAGTGACAGGTTGACAGAGTGTTGAAGGATGCCCGAACCCTCCAGGGAATGCAAGATGATCACACCTATACTTTTGCCTGCTAACCAGCCTCCCAGTGATAATTGAGCTAATGTTTTTTGCTAATATGTTAATATGTGTCTAATGAAGAGAATGATGACTTCCTTTATGACATCTGATCCTTTTATTATGATTCAGAAGGAGTTGTGTCAATCTCCATAGAACATAGAGCCATTGACCCTTTACACTTATCCCAGGAAAAGCCTTTGTAACAGCCAAAATGATGCCTAGGATGCAATCTCTGCAGGCATTCTATTCTCTCATTATGACATTAATCTATCTTAGCTCCTAAGATAAAATATGATGCTGAATAAGCCATCTATTATATTCCTGTTATAGCTTAAATATCTCAATGAAAAATGAATAGATTTATTTATAAATTGCATATAGCATTTACATCACATATGTTTAATCATTCCTTGAGGTTTCCTTTTTCTTTAAGGCACATGAAACTACTCTCCTGTAGAAAATTCTAATTTTAAATTAGTATTAATTGTTTATCTTCCTTTTTAGAAATTGCCTGCAAAAGCTGTTTATGATTTTAAGGCTCAGACATCTAAGTAAGTAAGATAAATATTCATCATATGATGTGAGGTGGTTTTAAATATGTTAATAATAGTTTAAGAGATAAACATTGCAATGGGATGTGTTCAAATGAGGTCTAATTCCCAATGCGGCAATCTACTCTCATTAAATGCTTCCTTCAGAATTACTTGGGATGCGGTAATTTTATTTTCATTTTAAGTTTAGTTGAGAACTACTGAGTTTTCAATTATATTAAACATGTTAGGTAGAACACAATGAGTTCTAATGGATAGGAAAAACAAAAAGAAATTAAGAATATTTGTTTTTAGAATGTTTGTGTCAATAATGAATTAATAAAGTATTGAGAGCCAGGTACAGTGCCTCATGACTGTAATCCCAGCACTTTGGGAGGCCACGGTAGTGGATTGCTTGAGCCCAGGAGTTCAAAACCAGCCTGGGCAACATGGCAAAACCACATCTCTACAAAAAAATACAAAAATTAGCCAGCCATGGGGATGTGCTCCTCTATAGTCCCAGCTATCAGGAGGCTGAGCCGAGAGGATTGCTTGAGCCTGGGAGGTAGTTGTTGCCGAAAGCTGAGATGGCACCACTGCACTCTAGCCTGGCAACAGAGCAGGACTCTGTCTCAGATAAAGAATGAATTAATAAATAAATAAAGTATTGGGGAGTAGTCAATACTAGCTGGGGGAATTTGATCACATGTATTTATCGAAACATCCCAAGCATAGTTTGTGGGTTGATGACAAGAACTTAGCGCAAAGATTTCTATATTGAAGTCTCCATCCTCAGCCTGCAAACTTCAGAGATTCTGAGCAAAGTTTCCTCCTGTGGTCTTTGGGTGTTGGTGTTTTCACACTCCTGAATTGCAATATTTCTTTTGCCTTTATTCTTTGTTCATCAGATAAGCATGTGGTTGAGAAAGCACATGAATAAACTTAAATAAGAGGGAGTTGCCCAGCATTTTTGTGGCCATGGGCACAGAACTTTAAGAAACTTTGGTCTCCAGTAGAATTCAAGACAGATATTGAACTCATCGTAAATTGTCATTAAATTATTATATGTTGTTTACACTGAATATATATAATAACCAAAATAATTTATTCATAAAAATGCAAATAATATGAATTCATAGTTCCAGAAACTGTCTCTGGCAGAAGACATATAAAAATAAATCACTCAGAATTTGGTAATGAAATAGATAAGAAAAATCCTATTTAGAAATTAAGATGTCGAACATGGCTTAAATCTGGCCTGAAGAAAAACTTACATCTATTTTTCGGATTAGAGAAATAAGATGCTTTCCTTCTACTGCACTCTGGTCCTAACTACTGTCCTTTGGATATGGTGTGACAATTTGTACAATGCCTGTCAGTTTTATAAAATAATGTTTAGAGCACATGTTTCATTTCCTCTTTGTAAAAATCAACCCATAGCTTTCTTAAATATATAAAACCCTGAGGAATGGCAGGGGACATGAAGTAGGAAGGGTGTCCACCCAAGGCACACAATGTCTTCTGAGAAGTCTTAATAAAAAACAAGCCGCCAGGCATGGTGGCTTACGCCTGTAATCCCAGCACTTTGGAAGGCCAAGGCAGGCTAATCGCTTGAGGTCAGGAGTTCGAGACCAGCCTGGCCAACATGGCAAAACCCCATCTCTACTAAAAATATAAAAATTAGCTGGGCGTGGTGGCGCATGCCTGTAATCCCAGCTATTCAGGAGGCTGAATCAGAGAATCACTTGAACCTGGGAGACGGAGGTTCTCATGAGCCAAGATCACACCACTGCACTCCAGCCTGGGGACAGAGAAAGACTCTGTCTCAATCAATCCATCAATCAATAAAGGGAAAAAAGCAAATGGGACTTTAAAATTCTAGATCTGAGATGAGAAGGACACAGTTTTGAAAACTTAAGAGTTTCAGCAACAGCTACCTCCCTGTGTCTTAATGACTTCAAATTGTAAATACAAAAGAGTTCTTTACATAATTTAAAAAACTTCATTGCCTGTAATTTATATGTACAGATGTATTTTTAAAAGCTAGCCTCATTTCCAGAAACAAAACATATCTGGTACAAATAAAACTGTTGTGTTGTGAACATTAAATATCTTATTTTGTTCTGTTTTCTGTTTTTCACATTAGGCGTTTGCACAAAAGAAGGAAGCACTGTATTTGAATGTAAAATTCTGTGAATCTATTTTGTCTTTAGGGTTACTGAAAATTTAACACATTTTCAATTGTGGAGATTTTAGCACTTCTAAATGTGTGATCATTCTTTTACTATGCCACCATTTTTTCAATTAATTTTTTTATTCAATGAGAAATGTTCTCCATCAGGTATAAATCTCTCTCCCTCATACGGTCTATACTAATAAATGATCCAACTAAAAATTCTGAACCAAAATTTATTTTTAAAAAATTTTAAAAATGAAAATTCTGAATGAAACAATGCAGAAGATTCCAGAGTGGGAAGGCAGAAGTGTTGCAAAGTGTGATGCTCTTAGAGAAGATACAAGTTAATTGCCCTCCATCCAAGAATAACTGTGGAAGCAAAATAACAAACCAATCTAATCATCTGGATAATTAAGCCAGGAAAAATTGGTGTAGTGAAGGTGATAAGTTTAGGCATGAATTATTCGAAATGAATAACGTCATTATCATTTAAAATTATAAACTGCAAATCAAATATACCTACAGTTTTCTTAGAAACAGCCAAAATGGCAAAATATAGTTAATGTCTTGAAACTATTTTTATTTTTTATAAACAGAAGATAGACGACAAACATTGGCACATGTCTTTGCACTTAAAACACATTCTTTGTGCCCCACTGAAAATTAAAAGTATAAGATCTTTTCTGTTACACAAAATAAATTCCTTATCAAGATATTCTGTTTAAATACCTGTCAACCAGCTTCAAAGACTCACAGATAAAATCTGTTCTGGTGTTGGTACTTCTATTCTGAGACTACATGATATTTGTTTTCCTTCATGGAAGCTTTAGTGCATCAAAAGAGGCAGAGGCATTAGTAACTAGCCGACTAGCTTCAGGACAAAAAAAAGACAAAAATCGGAGCAGAACTATTCATTCATTTTGCCAAGCTTCAAAATGCCTCTTCTATGAACTAATGATAAAGTAGCAATAGTCAGTCCCCCTCTGTGATTTGTATCCAATGGGATGTTTATACTTACTCGTTTCTTTTTTTTTTTTTTTTTTTTTTTTTTTCAGACAGTCTCACTCTGTCACCAGGTGCCAGGCTGGAGTGCAGTGGCGCGATCTCAGATCACTGCAACCTCCGCCCGGGTTCACGCAATTCTCCTGCCTCAGCCTCCAGAGTAGCTGGGACCATAGGTGCACGCCACTGAGCCCAGCTAATTTTTGTATTTTTAGTAGAGAAGGGGTTTCACCATCTTGGCCAGGATAGATTCGATCTCTTGACCTTGTGATCCGCCCGCCTCGGCCTCCCAAAGTGCTAGGATTACAGGTGTGAGCCACTGCGCCCAGCCTATACTTACTCTTTTTGAAATCATTTCTAAGTTATGTTATAAGTCCATTCTAAGAATTTGCAAGGATAATTCTTATCTAACCATATTCAACTCAATCTTAGATTGGATTCTTTAATATTGTCAGTATATTTCCCAAACAAATGCAGATCTAGCGAGGGAGTTGATGTTGAGAATCATTGCTGTACATCACGAAAAAGACCATTTAAACATGTCTCTTCCAGGGAGTTGTCATTTAAGAAAGGAGATACTGTCTATATTCTCAGGAAAATTGATCAAAATTGGTATGAGGGAGAACACCATGGAAGAGTGGGCATTTTCCCAATCTCATACGTAGAGGTAAGTCCTCTCCCTTTCTCTCTTGGATGATGGTTGTTTCAAAGGTCACCACAGGTTTGAGAATAAATGACTATTTCCTTCATAGAAACTCACACCTCCTGAGAAAGCACAGCCCGCAAGACCACCCCCGCCAGCCCAGCCTGGAGAGATCGGAGAAGCTATAGCCAAATACAACTTCAACGCAGACACAAACGTGGAGCTGTCACTCAGAAAGGTGGCCCGGCTGTGTTTCATTTGTTTCTTTGTTTTTGTCAGTGCATTTGAAAAGGCTGTATATCTTCAAAACTAAAATAGGTCATCTTTTTCTTTAGACATCTTTGTGTTTTTCCTATTTTCTACAAAGGACTCCTTAAGGTAGCCTGGAGTCACAGTTCCCTGCTGGTCCCTGTGTCCTTTCAGAGGAGTTCCCCGAGGGACGCCAGGCTTCTCTGAGGCTTCCCTCTGTGGCTTGGTTTGGGAAGCTGGGCACAGGGCCGAAAATCAGGGAGTTATACATTCGGGAGCCCCAGAAGGAAAGAGCACTTTGATACGCTTCAAAATATTGTTTTGCTGCCTTATTTTCCAACCTTTTTTAAACAAGATACTCCAATCCTTATCTTCCTCTGTCTTGGAATGTAGGAATGGTCCTGGGTGATGAAGATCCTTCCTCTCAGGGGAGCCACTTGAGGAGCTGTCTGTACAGCGCCCTTTCCTGGCTCTTCCTCATGATTGACCCAGATCTCTGGCATCCCATCCAATCCTAGTATCTCTTCTTAATCATATCAAAAGACTCTTGTAACCTGCTACTTTCCATCACTGAGAATGAGAAAGGAACTATTTTTATTGCTTTCTAAACATGACATATATTTGTTTGAGGTAACTGCCTGTCTGCACACAGTGCACATTAGACAGTAACATGCAGAGTGGCTCTAGGACGTCCCATGCCTGCTAGTGAATGCCTTCGCCAGGTGTGATGCAGGGCAATACCATAGTTCTGTTTGTTCTGGTCCTGGCAGAACCTTGTCCCATTCTCTCCTTTCATTCCTCATTCTGCATCATCAGCCGATTCCTTCTTCTCTGCCCTCTGGGCCGCCACCCAGCATGAGAACCACAGAGCATTACAGGAACTCTGTCTCCTGTTCCATGCTTTACAGAAAGGCTCCACCAAGGCATCTTATGGCTCACACACAGCCTAGCAACTTGGAATGTAGGAATGGTCCTGGGTGATGAGATCCTTCCGCTCAGGGGAGCCACTTGAGGAGCTGTCTGTACAGTGCCCTTTCCTGGCTCTTCCTCATGATCTCAGTATATTAGGAAATCAGTGCAATTTTAAGATTTGGGGAGGCCGACTTTTCTTCAGTATGTTCTGCTCTGTGGTGGTGAAGCACACAAAATCAACCATGCAGCATTTTGACAGAAAGAGAACTTTCAAGTTCTACTCAAGGTAGAAGTTCCTGGGTAGCACCTGAGGAAGGGTGCCCCATCAGACTGAGAGTAATGGCTGTTTCAGCTCCGTCACACAAGCAGGCACGGCTGCCCACACTCCTGTATCACCTGCTGAATGCAGCTGCAGTTTTTGCCCTGTAGCACCAACTTGGCTGCCTATTTCTAGGACGCATGCAGTTTTGAGTTAAAGTTTAAACTGAGTTCTGTGGCAGTGGCTCAGTCACTGCAGGTGGAAGGAATACTGATTGTAGAAAGTTCTATTATGGTGAAAGCCAAGGGTTCTATTCAAATATTTAATGACAAGTGTAGAATGGTCACCAACTACTCAGATGAATGCTGGGCTCACATTGTCAGGATGAAGACCAGGGGAATGGCAGTCTTGTCACAGGGATTGATACTCTAGGGCGCTGTCTTTCCCCCACCCCTTTAGTTCACTCCGTCACTACTTAGCACATGTAGATTAGAGAGAAAATGAGCCAGGCACGGTGGCTCATGCCTGCAATCCCAGCACTTTGGGAGGCTGAGGCAGTCAGATCATTTGAGGTCAGGAGTTCGAGACCAGCCTGGCCAACACGATGAAACCTCCATATCTACTAAAATACAAAAATTAGCCGAGTGTGGTGGTGAGCACCTGTAATCCCAGTTACTCGGGAAGAATTGCTTGAAACCAGGAGGGGGAGGTTGCAGTGAGCCAAGACAGTGCTACTGCACTCCAGCCTGGGTGACAGAGTGAGACTTCTTCTCAAAATTAAAAATAAAAAAAGAAAGCGGAGTGCCATTCGGTGTTATCCCTTCTAGAAGCATTTTCTGTGACCCATTTCAGACACACTGTCACAGCGAGGTGTGGTGCACTTTCTGAAGCTCTTCCTATAGAAGGCCAAGGCACTCAATGTGTCAGAGATAATATAAGGCTATTGTCATTGAGACATTACCTGTTACACTATTCTGCTTTTTGAAATAACTTAGACAAATAATTTCACACGATACCAGCATGAGCAAATATAAACCCGTTCACATTAACCAAGCATCCTTAGGGAAGATTCTGATGTCCCGAATGGACAATTTAATTACATATATGTGGATAATGTGTATTTTTCTGGTAAGCACTAGGACCTTATTTGCAGGCCCCTGATTAAACAATAACTGAAGATACAAAACTTTCCCAAAAGGAAACCTACCATTTCATAGAAAACACTGACAATTATATTTTCATGTTATTCTCTCCCTATTTCTAATGCATTTTTCTCATATTCATAACAGGGAGATAGAGTTATTCTTCTTAAAAGAGTTGATCAAAACTGGTACGAAGGTAAAATCCCAGGAGCCAACAGACAAGGCATCTTCCCTGTTTCCTATGTGGAAGTCGTCAAGAAGAACACAAAAGGTGCTGAGGATTACCCTGACCCTCCAATACCCTACAGCTATTCTAGTGATAGGATTCACAGCCTGAGCTCAAATAAGGTAAGAAGATACTCTATCATGTTCATGTCATACTGGGAGCTCCAAGTAAGACAAGCGGTATGTGATTTTAGGATATTAGATTAGAATATCACATCTATTGCAGAGAAAGAGATTTACGTATTATGTTTCTATGTGTGTGAGCGCCACATCAGTAAATATAACAATTTTTCTCAAACAGGTGCTGGCATAAAGATTTCATGATTAATTTTGCCCATTTCATTTTCAAGTTAAAATATCAAAAGAGAAAGACAAAAGAATAATATCATAAAGTCTTGTATGACACATACCTGTACGCCTATGTACATAAATGTTTTCTAAACCAATTTTTTCTACAGCTTTTTATGTAAATGTTATGTATATAATATGATCTAGATATAAATAAATACAAGTATATATACATACATATATACAATTGTGATTTATACTTTGAAATATAAATATATACAACATAAAATACTATGTATATCTCAAAATGGTATATCACAAGAATGCATGGTTATTAGGTTCACAAATCTATTCAAGTTTTTTATATGGAAAGTGAGCTAGAGCAAAAATTTTTAATGAGAGTCGATAAGTCAATTTGTGTATTAGCCTGAATGAAAATGTTTTAGGTTATTATAAGTCCTCGAGTTTATTTTATTAGTTTTAGGACAGGTATATGCCAGTTCTACTGTTTCACTTGAGTGGGCTAAAGATGATTATCATTCTCAATATGTAATTTAAAAGAGACTTTTCTTCCTTAATTGGTGAATTTATAAAAAAGGCCATTTGACAGGCTATACTCACAATGTGAAATTTTTTCTTATTTTTCTGCTGAATTATATTCTTTTTATGAATGGCATTTAAGAATTTGTTTCTCATTAACTTCTAAGAATAAAAATTGCCATTACTTCCAAAATGTTGTAAGTACTTCCCAACATTTAAAAAATGTATTAAGTTGCATAATTGATTAATGATTTTAATTGAGATCAAGGCTGAGACATAGAAAGCTAAACCATGTCAGCTGACCAAGCCAAAAAGTTTTCCAGAATCTTCTTAAGTATATTTACTTCATTACCAGAGCTTAGCATCTTTCCTTCAGTATTTTCTGCTGATAAAGAGAAAAGATAAGAATCTCCATGCATGTATTTGTCTTATCCACCATTCAGTCATCTTTAAAAAACTATCACAGAAATTTCAAAGCAACTGTACCTTCAAATAAAATGAGGAAAGAAAAGCATGTATCTACAAAAGCTCATTAAACATCTAACAAATTATTCCATATGTCCTAATTAACAATGGCAATATAATATTTTCAATTCCAGTCTTTGATGTGAATATAATTTAAATGTAATTGAATATATTTTCAAGTTTTTAAAATAATACCAGATTTTAAATAGAAAATTTCACTAATAACTAGTGTTTTATGGCTCACTGCTGGGGAAAGAATATGTTGAGAAGCTTATGTCTGTAATTTGAAATAAATACTTCATGGTTTTATCCCGACTGGTAATCCATGCTGTGATGTCACAGGCTTAATGAAGAAAACTTCTTAGTAGTGACAATCATTTTTAGAAAGATAATGTATTTCTAAATGATGACATTCGAAATATACTAAATGCTATAGAACCTATTTTCTAACTGATATTTACAGAGAGAACTCATTAATAATTTATAAATTACGCTGGGGACACATTTAAGTCACATTTCTTGACATTCTGTCTTCGTCTTAGGGGAGACTAAAATGTAAGTTGATATTCTTTCTGACATTTCTGCTGTTCGTGCTTTGGATTCCAATTCTAGTGCTTTTGGAAAACAATTTTATGGCTTTTGTATTATAGGTATGGTTTGCGATATACTTATACCAGGATGCTTCATTTGGCTTTGGTGTAAGCTAGTCCATCGTAAAGCTAATCCGTTTAACCTGCAAATATGTGTTTTGGTGACTGTGATGGTGATGGCCCTGGAGGAGTGGCAGCAGGAGATAGCAATGGTGATGGTGGCCGTAATGACAAGGGAATTTAAAGAGCTTGCTTTCTCGTCCACATAATATTCCTGGCATAATAGAAAGTGAAAGTGGAAACTTGATGATTTTAAATTACTATATATTTTACAGACTTTTCAAATCTTTTTTTTTTTTTTTTTTTTTTTTTTTTTTGAGACAGAGTCTCGCTCTGTCGCCAGGTGCTAGCCTGTAGCGCAGTGGCGCAATCTCTGCTCACCGCAACCTCTGCCTCCCGGGTTCAAGCAATTCTCCTGCCTCAGTCTCCTGAGTAGCTGGGACTAGAGGCGCATGCCACCACGCCCAGCTAATTTTTGTATTTTTTAGTAGAGACAGAGTTTCACCATGTTGGCCAGGATGGTCTCGATCTCTTAACCTCATGATCTGTCCGCCTCGGCCTCCCAAAGTGCTGGGATTACAGGCGTGAGCCACCGCGCCCTGCCTCCAAATCTATTAGAAACTTTCATGTTATGTAACAAAGGGTATAAAATAGAACTCTAGCTATTAAGGAAACTTCTGTTGAATGAGACTTGAGTGGTTTATATCCTATTGAAAACTCAACATCTACAGGACTTAATAGGAGGAGCTGTCTACCCAGGCACAAACCACACATGCAGTCTCGCTGTGTGTCAGCAGCTAAGCAGCCTGGGTCCTGAATCTTTATTAAGATGCTCACATGAGTTTTGTGACGTTTATGTCATCCCATGATAAGGTGACTTTTAAAAAAAGAAAGAGCTAAATAAATCCGATTAATACCCCATTCCTATTAGAGGACAAAGGAGTCCAAAGTTATGTGGGAAATGCATCACCCACTTACACACACTAGGGCCCAGGAGCAAAAGGGCCAGCTACCTGTGTAAAGTGTTATCCTAAACAATCAGCTGGAAAATGCGTCTCCAGAATCTTTTTGGAGACTTTTTTCTTTCCAAATCAAAGGCATCTGTCTAGAAAGCTGTAAAGTGAAAGGTCCCTTTCTTAAGGCCTTTATGCACAGAGCGGGCAGCATTTTCTCTAGCCCAGCAAAGGTAGATAAATATATTCCAATGTTAGTAAATAGCACTTCTAGAGCTACATGTTTTCGTTTTTAATTTTTATGGGCATATATGGGGCGTATTTATTTATTAGAACTACTTTTAATGACTTTGCATAAAATTTTAAATTTATTGTTTTGTTTACTATATCCAAAATGCCTCAGTAATACTAGATATACAGAAGTGTATTTTTACTTCAGGGCATTAAGCTTCATAAATCATACCTCCTCTGATTTACATAAATGACAAGCTTTGAAAGAGAACGGGAGCCTTAAGCAGAAGTGTTCTCTGCCGTTAGCATCAAATGGGCTTTTTCCGTGTAAACGTTTACTTTGGATTTTTTTAGACTTTGAAGCAGCAGTATGTAAGCTCAGCTTCATTCTGATCATGGGCTCCTGTCTTTGAAACATACTTTTCAGAATGTATTCACTTAGAAATCTGTTAACATATCATGTTCTAAAATACTTGATTCGTAGGTTCTAATCACCTTGCCAACCTAAGTAGGAACATTGTCAGAGTTTAAAAGATTGGGCTATACTGTCGCAAAAAAAGAGCATTACACAAATTCAGGAAATAAAAAAGATTTAACTGTTGGTTTTCATTCTACATTCCATTTCTTTGGAGTCATTTATACTGCTAAATCAATATCTGGAAACCTGTAATATCTTTTCAACATAGTTTAAAGTGAGTAAGCTATTCAACCTCTTAGATTTTACTCTTCTTTTAATTTCTATATCATCTTCATCTTATTTGACATTGAGACCCCTTCCAAAGCTAGCAGGGTTTCATTGTTGAAGCAGCTTCTCTAATGAAGGTAAATGATTTTATGTGTTTAAATTTCCGCAAAATATCTTCAACTCTAGATGTCTTCTACATGTCTTTAAACCTGTCCATGTTAAACATAAAATCATTTTCATATCCGCCAGCACATCTTTTCTGCATTTCTTCATCTCTGTGTTTCGATGCATTATTATTTTCTTTATTTTTTCTTAACTTCATAATCCGCGCTCATCTCCAAGCTGGCTTCCAGTGAACCAGCCCCTCCTCCCACCCACACAGCCTCGCCTGGCTCACTTAAAGGAGCTCTCCGGGGAACTGCCCAGGGCCGGTTGTCCCTGACAGCCTCATGTCCACCAGCAAACCCTCTGGCCCCAACACCACCTCCTTCCCTGGACGACTTCTTGGATGAATTGGAGAAGCTTGGTGCTTTAACCTTGTCAGCTGACCAAGCCGAACCAAACATCCTAGAGGACCTCAGCCTGGAAATTAAGGAGGAACCTGCTGTGCCCCTCCCGTTGCCTCCAGCGTCTGCGCCGGCCGAGTCACCTTCCGCTGGCGCGGGTGTGGCCTTGGCTGCAGCCCAGACTTACCATGCAGAGCCACTTCAGGATCCCATAACCACAACTCAAAGCAAGTTTGCAGATTTGAGAAAAATGAGAAGGGGCTTTTCAGACCCTAAAAAGGTGCCGGAAGTCCTAGGGGATAAGTTTGTGGCCTCTGCATGCACCAGCGTGGGTTCCTTGCCCACACCCCTGCCCGTCATTGGAGAGGAAGATGAGGGCATCTATGAGGGGATCGTGTCAGGCATCCAGAGAAGGCCGCCAGGACCTCAGGAAGGAGATGCCTGGTGGTGTGGCCACGATGGGACAGAGGGGACCCCACACCTGCACATTGAAGAGGAGGAGGAAGAGGAGAAACCTGACTCCTTAGCCACCCCCCCAGATTCTAGGATCCCCAAGGAGGACAGCAATGCAGCAAAAACCAGTAATGAGGTATTTTAATTTTGCCTAATTACTGAAGAACTAACCGGCCTTACTGTGATTAGCTATTACAGTTAATCATATTAATAAATATCTGTTTTGACACTGCCTAACAGGGCTTTTTAAACAAAAAACACAAACACTGTAAGCTGGGCAAGGAGTGGGTATATCAAAACACACCACATTTAATTAAATGATGTAAATATGCGGTATAATTCCATTATTCCATTATTTCTTTAGGACCATGAACTTATATTTTAAAATTATGTATAATTTATATAGTCTTTGTAATCTTCCAATATTAGTAATGATAGCTAATAGTGGAGCTCTTACTGAGTATCAGACACTATTCTAAGAATTCTACATCTTTAATCTTCAAAACCCAGTGAGGTGTGTGATATTATCATCCCCACTTTAGAGATGAGGAAATTGATGCACAGAAATGTGTCCTATTCCAAGATGAGAAAACCAGACACTATACCTTTGGTATAATGGCACTTTTCAAAAATAACAATGATAAAGAAAACAGAAAAAGAAAAACAGCAATCTGTCCCCTTATGATTCTCTAAAGAGGTCACCCTCTTTATGTTGACTTCATGTTGACTACTTAAGAGTTGGGTACTGTATCTTCACATTACAAAGAACCTTGAACAATGGTTTTAATCAGCAAAGGCAGGAAATGCCTGGAAACTTTAGCTTGCAAACCTCTCTGTTAACACAAAAAGCAAGCCTGTAATCCCAGCACTTTGGGAGGCTGAGGCAGGGAGATCACTTGAGGTTAGGAGCTGGAGCAGCCTTGCCAACATGGCGAAACTTCCTTGCTACTAAAAATACAAAAACTAGCCAGACATGGTGGCAGGTGCCTGCAATCCCAGATACTCGGGAGGCTGAGGCAATGAGCAGAGATCATGCCATTGCACTCCAGCCTGGGTGACAGAGTGAGACTCCATCTCAGAAAAAAAAAAAAATGAAACTTGAGGCCGGGCATGGTGTCTCACACCTGTAATCCCAGCACTTTGGGAGGCCAAGGCTAAGGTCAGGAGTTCAAGACCAGCCTGGCCAACATGGCGAAACCCCATCTCTACTAAAAATACAAAAATTAGCCAGGTGTGGAGTTGGATGCCTCAGGATGTAATCCCAGCTACTCAGGAGGCTGAGGTAGGAGAACTGCTTGAACCCGGGAGAGAGAGATTGCAGTGAGTAAAAGTGTGCCACTGCACTCCATCCTGGGCAATAAGAGCAAAACTCTGTTTCAAAAGAAAAAAGAAAGACAGAAATTTGATCCCTCAAATGTATCCTGTGAATTAAGAAGCAAGTATAATTACTGGCAATTATGGAAATTATGAAATGATAGAAAGCATGGTTCATATTATGCCACTATCCAAGTCATATTCTTTCCTAGTTCCTCTATTTCAAAATAACCTGGCTATGCCTGCATTTGTGTAAAACAAACACATTATTTAATAACAGATAGATACTTCACTGCAATAAGTCAAGCATGTCTCTACACCAACTATTTCAATAACTAATTTTCCTTTCAATTCAGTCAATTTTAAGAAATGATCAGATGCGCGGCTTTGTTAAACTGTTAACTGTCTGTTTGCTGCAGACGGTACCCCAGGCCGGCTCATCCCAGCACCAGCTCACACCCTGCACACAGGGGGCCGCAACGTCCCCAGCTTTGTGACAAACTATTTATAGTTGGTGACCTACTTTACAAGCAAGTTACAAAGAGTCATTGCAGGGTTTGAAATACTTTTTTCCTTCACTTTTAGAAGGAGCCACATAGAAATGTATTATAAAAGTATGGAACATAGGTGCTCCTATTTCCAGCCACCCATATCTGAAAATTATACTGATCACACCCACTGAGGATTTTAAATCAAATTCAAGAGAGGAAGTTAGTGCTTTCAAAGCAAAAAAAAAAAAATGTGTCGTAAATATAACTTCCCAAGATTACTGGTAACATTAAAATGATTTGGGGTTGGAGGATATTCTGTCACCCCTTTCCGGGCACAAGCGTAATCACGTCTTGTCTTTCCTCAATATGTAAGCTACCGTCATTTTCTTCGGGAGACCGAGCAACCACACCCTTCCCCAACCACCTGCTTTCTTCCCCTCCATCTCATTCTCTCTTGGCCTCTGTTTCTGACCTGGACTCTACACGTTCTCAGCCCTGCTCACCTCCTCTCCTCCCTACATATTCTTATCCACAGGAGATCAATCCACCAAAATTAAAGGTAACTGCATCTTGAGTGTGGTTCATTGCATGTCTTCAAGAACTTAATCAGTAAGATGTATGCCCTCTCACAAGACCTAAGAAGTTATATAAATACTAATTGCTAACTTTTAACATCTTTAGCATGGCCTCTATCCAAACATTTAAAAGATCCATTTGCATAGCAGCTATACCCAGACTGAGGGGAAAAACAGACTGAAATGCACATCAGAATAAAAAGGAATGATTTTTTTCAGTTGAGCGTCAGCACGAGAACCGTCACATTCGAAGGCGTCTCAGCTCAGTGCCTGTCATGCTCCATCCCCTCTCAGTGGACTCATTGCCTCCCGTCATCTCCCACCCATCGGCAGGCTCAGCAGAGCCTGGAGACAGGACGGTCTTTGGCACTGAGTGTCTTGAGCCTTGTTCTTCCACAAAAGTAAAGTAAATTCATGAGGATGTGGGAAGGATCACCCTTTTGTAGCAGTTTCCAAAGCATCCAGACTTGCAGGCTGACAGCTCCGCTGGTATTTAACCTAAAGATGCCATTTTAAAAAAATTATCTTAACAAAATGAATGACTTGCCTTGGAAAGAGATTTAATGACAAGCACAGCGTGAAATTAGTCCATCACAGAAACGTTCTCCTTCTGTATTTAGAATGATCCTGAAACATTTTCCTCTAGGCAAAAGGTGACAGACTTTGAATAATAACTCACCCTCACATTCAATCTTTTGAATGTGAAATGAGAGCCTCTGCAGATAAGTAAAAATGTAGGGCTCTGATACAGCTAAGGTTCTGTATTAGGAAGTGCTGTTTATAGAACCTCAAAATCATGATCACCAGACCCGTTCGCTGACATGGGCTACGTGCTCCTGTTAGGTGTGAAAGGAACTTTGTAAAAAATGGAACACTTTAAAGACTAATTGTTTTTTGCTGTTGGAGGTTTTTTTCTTAGCTGGCAAAAAATAATTAGAAAATGTTTTAAATAATGGCACTTTATATGATGCCTAAGGTAAGCATTTCTCTTTTTTTCCCCTTTTTCTGTGGTTTTATTTTTAAGGCCAAGCTATTTATTTCTTGTCCTTTTTTACTGGTTTTTCAGACTTTAAGCTTAATCAATAAGAGGTAAAGTAACTTTAGAATCTGAGTTCTCTAATTTAGAAAGATAGAGGATGCACGATTGTAGTGTCAGGACAAAACCAGATGTAAAAAGGTTTGTTCTGTGAGAACCAAATCCCTCTCATACATTCTCCAGGTTTCAGTTGTGTGCAGAATGTCAGGAGAGAATGGAGATTTTCACAATAACTAATAACTACATGAAATACTTATAATGACGGCAAAGCAAACTGGTTTTTCTCTATTTTTTCTCCTATGTAGGAGCAAATCTTGATTTTTGAATCTCCCACTGAGTGTTTTTAAACCTTATAAATCTATTTTGTAGTCACTGAAAGAATGTATTCACTGAAGTTATTTGTGCCTGTAAATTTAAATACAAATTGAATCAACTCCAAATTTTAGGCCATTATAGTTTAATTCCACATCTGACCTAGTTACAGACTGTGTCAGTCTGAGGCCAAAGCCTTCTTATTTCTTCCATTTCAAGAATGTTAATGATCATTGTAAAGAAAAGAAATAACCGAGCACTGAAAGCAAAGAGAAAATAAACTTTTCATAATGTTTTAATAGACATAGTAGAGCATGCATGAAATCACTATAATAGCATTTTTATCAACTCCTATAAACCATTGTTTAGTTAACTTATGTTAAGTCAATCCAATTTCATTCTTTTAAAGTATTTTCTAAGACATTGAAAATCTCCATAAAAATAAAGGCAATGCCAAAATCTTCCATAAACGTAAAAGTTACTACGACTTTATAGATTACAGATGACTGAAAGATACATAAATTATCTTTGATATATAAATCTGAATCCAATATTTCCCATCTTTTGAGGATTTGTTTTTAAAATAATGATTTTTCATAACAAAAAATAGTATAAATCTCAGCTCCTCTGTAAGCTGAGCTTCCATTTCCATCCAAGAGACTATTTTGCAAGAGACTTGCAGCATGCGGACCGAGGTTGCAGCGGAAGCTCGCTGAGGAGAGTGAGAGGCTCTTTCTTGGGTTTCTTTCAAGAAACTCAGGGGTTGTGGTCCCACAAATCATCTCATCACCCTAAAGCATTCCCATGAGAAAGGGATCCCTGGGGTAGTTTCCAACATGAAATCAGGCCCTGTTTGTTCCTAATTGTTCACGTGGTCTTTCCGGCTGTTATGATCCACATCATTCTAACAGCTAAATGGAGTTTTATTCTCTAAGGGCTCTGATATGTTTAGAACCCCTGTATTTGTCAGGACTGGGGTAGGCACAGAGTCAGAAAACTCAAAATAATTAGAGCTTAAACAAGGTAGAAATATACTGCTCTTACACATAAATGTAGGGTCTCCAGGACTGATATGGTGGTTCCACAGTCATCAGAGAACCCAGGAGGCTCCATCTGATGTTGGTTCATCACTGTTCTTAGAGAGAAGCTTCTGCAATGGGTCCCAGCAGAGAAAAGAACTGCTCAAGGAAGAAGTGTAATCTCCCCTCTTTTCTCCTTCCTGTTGCACACGAACCAGCAGGAAGGAGAAAAGGGGGAAATTACACCTTCTCGCTTGAAGGCCATGTCCCAGAAATTGCACATATCCCCTGTCACAGCTTATCACATGAGCGTGTCCAGCTACAAGTCAGGAAATGGGATCTTTATCCAGAATGGCCACATGCCTCCCCAACAGCCTGGTCCTGTTACTGAGGACCAAGTAGAGAATGGACTTGGAGAGCATCAAGCCTTGTCTGCCATGACCCCTAAGCAACGATGCCAAACACATTTCATCCTGAGAGGCTGGGGATTTGAGGGCAATCGTTACTGAGAATTAGGAAAACTTTTCTAAACGAGAGTTGAGAAAACCACATGCTTTTATTTAAGCGTGTTTTATTCCCACTAAAGTTCTCTTAAGCCAGATCAAATACCAGGCAATACTCTGCCAGATCCTGTCTGCTGTTGGAAGGAAAATGAGACACACACATACAAGATCAGCTTGTTCACTGTCATATGAAAGATCTTACTCTGAAAGAACACTAACACAGTCAAGCCTGCAGGTAGAGCACTTGAGTATTTCATTGTTTCACCATGCTTTCCCCCAAAAAGGCCTTGTTTTCTTCTTATATGTTTGTTAGAAAATTTTGCCTCCCACAAATATATGACATAGTCCATGAAATCTGATGGGCATTAAGCCAAATTCTCCTTTGTCTCACCTTGCATCTCTTCAATAATCACGTGGGAGCAGGTCAGGCTTGAGAGCATCTTGAACCCCGTTGCTAAGCGTTCTGTTAAAGACATAACATTTCTTGGCCGGACACGGTGGCTCACACCTGTAACCCCAGTGCTTTGGGGGGCGGAGGCGGGCAGATCACCTGAGGTCAGAGTTCAAGACCAGCCTGACCAACATGGTGAAACCCCATCTGTACTAAAAATACAAAAATTAGCCAGGCGTAGTGGCGCACACCTGTAATCCCAGCTACTCAGGAGGCTGAGACAGAAGAATCGCTTGTACCCGGAGGACGGAGGTTGCAGTGAGCTGAGCTCACACCATTGCCCCCCCTCCGGGGCAACAAAACAAGACTTTTTTTTTGAAAAAAAAAAAAAAAAAAAGGCATAACATTTCTTATATGTTCTTGGCCTCTCCCTTATACCAGCTTTCCTCTACAAACCTTTTTCTGCTCTGCCCGTGGGTCCCGTGTTAAGACGGCAGCTGGTGCCTGTGTTGTGGAAACAGTGTGAGCAGCTGGAGGCGCTGTTAACCCTCTCTGCCCTGGTGTTGTTCAGGAGATTGGCATGCTGTGTGTGCATGGAAAAAAGCAACCCAAGAAAGCTCCTCCTAAAGGCTGTGTGATGAAGATGAGAACTAACTAACTTCTTATGGATTTTCCAGGCTGACCTAAAAAGCGAGATGTGTGTCCTGGGTAAGCCTCCTCGCAGCCCAGTGATGTCTAAGAGATCCTGCGGCTCGCCTGTCAGAGGGCTCAGCAGTTCCCACAGGGTAGGGTCAGCATGCCCCCACCTTGAGCCAGACATCCTGACCACCCCTCCCAGGGGCTGGCTCTTCCTTCGTTGTCTTTGCTGTGAACTGGTCTCAAAGTAAGGCTGGAGACACCCTGGAGATGAAGTGACCTCCTGGTGATGGGCTTCCCTTTTAGGTGTACATGAGGTTTCCCAGATCCACAAAGACATGATCAGATTCCCTACTGTAAATAAGGGTGTCGTGTGTGTTGTGGTCCACATCTGTCTCATGGATCTACACGAAATCACTGCTTTCTAGTCCCCGTCTCTCCTGCAAAGAACGAAACTATTGCCAAGCATATGCAGTACTGAACTCACACACTTCCAGTCATGTTTGCTTCTGTGTCACTCAATTTGAATTTTTTTTAATCCATGGTTCTTGTCTAAAGTCTTCTGTTGCTCTAGTCGCGTGCACTACATTCTCTGGGTGCGCCGTTTCTGGATACGGGGGTACTGCTCTCTGGATTCTATCCACTTCCCATTTCTTGCCAGCTTTGATTGAACTTGAAGGTCAAATTACTTTCCCTTAGCTACTTAGTTCTATGATATCTACCGTGCTTTAAAAGACATGGACTCTAAATGGTACTTACTATAAATTCTAAGGAATGCAGCCAAGGAGTTTGGAAATATTCATCCAGACAGAAGTCAGGATTCCTTCCCCATCTCTGTTTTGGTGGACCCTGACTCCACCTTAACTGGTCCAACACTTAGCTACGCGTCTGCATTTCATGTTCTCAAGGGCTTGATTTCAAAGAAGTCTTCGTTTTTCATTTCTAAAAAAAAAGTAGATATTATTCTGTATTTATGCCACTTTGTGCTTTTTGCATTGCATGGGAAGCTCTCATTTTGTTGCTGAGGCAGAGTTTTGTGTTGCCATAGAGAGAGGAATGCCAATTTGTAGGATTCTTAGACTCTCCTAAATGGCCCTTGAGGGTCAAGGCAAAAAATAAGCTGCTTTCGCAATTAAGAGGACCCACCTATAAATTTCCTGTGGGTCCGTGAGATGGTATGCTTTTGTTCCCCTTAAGATTTTTTTTACCTGATTTTTACATCATGTATTTGTATGTCAGATTATGTGTGTGTTTGTGTGGACCATATTCTATTTTTTAGATTTCTGCAAAGTTATGTTTTACCTTCATAATTTAAGAAGGAAAAATAAGCCTATAAACATAAGCATGGTATTGCTATTAGGAGAATTTCACCTAATTCTGCTTAGCAAGTACTACAACTAATATTTTATGAAAAAAAATGACAAAAACACTTTAGCACTGCTTAGATTGCTTTCGGAGATTTTTCTGCATTAGTATTTAAAGTAACGGGCCATCCTTATTTAAGAATTATTTGATGCTAAATATAGCTAAGCCTCCAGAGATAACTGCAGAACCTTTGATAAATTAGATGGCTTTTCAACAGACTGTAGCTAAGATAGGAAAGGATACATTTTACTGATGTTAGAGACTCCATGATATTTCAAACCAGCTTCCTTATGAACAGTAACTTGTGATTGGGTCTAGCTTTGCAAATTAGCATGTGATTAGAACTTGTCTCTTTTGTATCCATTTTTGACAACATTAAAAAATAGCTACAGAAAAAATTATTTAGGGCTACAGAAAAAATACATATATTTAGGACACCATGAAAACAACATCATGCTTCATTGGATTTTCTCTTATTCTACTCTTAAGATTCATTAAGGAAATATAAGCATAATATAATTCTTGCTCAAAATAAATGTCCAGCACAGTGATTATGTCAGTCGAAAGCCATCTTTCTATGCTCCGTTCATGTAAGTCTCTCTGAATGTCACAAATGTATCTTGTTCTATATTTATCTTAAAACTGCCAAGAAGTTATGAGAAATGGAAATGCCTGCACAGATAGAACTGGACACAGACCAAAAATGCTGGTGGCTTACAAGGGATCCTTTCTCAAGAATATAAAATGTGAGAAGGGAAGAACATGGTTGGAAAAGTAGATGACTATCTATCCCACATCACTCTGTGGCCTTTATAATAGGCTCTTAAAATTAATCCAGGCTTGGGAACTTCGATAGAAAGGGGCGGATAAAGCAGAAACAAGTCTTAGCTTGTTGCTGCCACTGCTCACCACGAGGTGGCAGCAGAGTGCGGATGCATTAGCACCTACCTGAGGGTCAAAATTCAGAGGCTGATTTTAGCCAAGGTAGGTCAACTATTCCATCATAGTAAACTTTCATGCAACCAAGAGCTCACATCAAAATTACCATCTTGTTTCTTTTGTTTTGTTTACCTATTTGTCAGATTAAGAAATTATCCAGTATGTTTGGGTTCTGGTTTACTAACCTGCAAAATGGAGTTGAATTGTAACCATTATTTTTTTTACATGACTGAGATACATGAGAATTAACCAATTAACGTCAGTGTCACAGCTGTCTGACAACTGAGTGTGTAAAGCTGATGAGGACACCTTTACACAGCAGAGGAAATATCTGTAGAAATATGCATCCTTGGTGGAATCCCTGAGGGGACCTGATTAACCATCACCTTGTCCAACTCATTGATTTCAGAGATAGGGAAGGTGAGGGGCATCCCCAAGGTTATATGGTGGTTAACGCCCAAAACAAAAAAAGACACAGATGAGCCGTCACAAATAACTGTTCATGGTACTCATTCCCGACTAGTCAAACGTTTTAAGAATAAACTAATTCAAGTACTGTGATTAGACAGCTTTCTTGAAAACTGTCTTCTAGTTATCCACATTAATATGGAGGTGATTCTTGTTAAAGGTAAGCTTCAAAAAGTTCTAAAACTCACCGTTATAAGACACACACAGCTTCTCTGCTAAGAAAAGTCTGGGTTGATTCTGGCCACGGGATGTGAACAGTATAGAAAACTGATGATCTGTGGGTAAAAAGAGGGGCAGGGTTTGAAAGATATGAAGGAAGGGAAAAGAGATATTGGGAAACAGGTAGAAGCAAGGACGGGGGCCCGGTGTGGTGGCTCACGCCTGTAATCCCAGCACTTTGGGAGGCCGACGTGGGCAGATCACAAGGTCAAGAGATGGAGACCATCCTGGCCAACATGGTGAAACCCCGTCTCTACTAAAAATACAAAAATTAGCTGGGCGTGGTGGCACATGCCTGTAATCCCAGCTACTAGAGAGGCTGAGGCAGGGGAATCACTTGAACCAGGGAGGCGGAAGTTGCAGTGAGCCGAGATCATGCCACTGCATGCCAGCCAGGCGACAATGAGAATCTGTCTCAAAAAAAAAAATAGCCAGGACGGTGCTGGCTGCCACACACAGAAACAAACGTTTCCCAGCCATGGACGTGGGATCCAGGGAGCTGCACACTTGCAGCAAGCACCACATTTTCATAATGGTTGGCGAGACAGTTCATTTAAGTGATGAGGTGGGTCGAGTTACAGGAATGAAACAAGTAGAATTATAGTGGTGATAACTAAAAGGGATACACAGACTTCAGAAGTAGATTGTTTTATATTCATGAACAACTTGATTTTTAAAGTGGTATTCGCATTTTAACAAAAGAGCAATGAATGAAATAAGCAGTTATACAAAGCATCAGATGCCGTGAGGTAGAAGTTGAAACTTTGACTCACTTTTAAAATATTAAAATGGTTTCAGGTACACCAATTTTAGAGCATAATGAAATATATTTTATACATTTTCTCTTAAGAAGAAATATTATTTATAGCTATTATGCACTGCAAATGGTGCTACAATTGTTTTGGGGACAGTAGAAGCTACCTTGGGGTACGGTATGAAGTGTGGCATATCAGACATTTTCAAATTGCTTTTGAATACAGTATTTTTCAGTGACTAACATGGACATTTGCAAAACCATGTGGCTTTAATGCATATTCTTAGGCCAGAAATTTTACTCCTGGGAATATATTCTAAAGAATAGTTCAAAAGAAGGAAATAGCTCTTTGCATAAAAAATGTGTATAGCATTGCTATTTATGATAGTGGGAAAAAAGACCAGACCAACTCCAACTTCAAAACAAACTGTGATACGTGGACACACGTGGGAGAACGTGATTCTGCAGGCACTTAAAAGGAGAAAGAAGACTAAGGGAAAAAAAGACTGGAAAATTATTACAAAATAATACCAATGGCAGTTGATGTATGCAGATCCCACTTCTGCATGAAAGTTTTATACATGTATAAAGTTTTACTGGATTGGAAAAGAACTTTAAATAAGTAATGATACAGGCTTATCAATGACTTAGTTACCAGCTTATAGATTTAAATTGATTGAATAATATCTTGAATTAAATGACCTTTAAGATGGCTGGAAAATTGTTTAGTCATAATTTTTCTTAAAATATGAATATCTTCTAATTTTAATAAAGACACATTGTTAGTAGGCTTATATTGATGTGTAGGAGTAAACTATTTCACACTCTTAAGTCATACATGTGTCCGGTAATTCTTATGCAGTCTAGCTTTAAATATTCTATCCACAGACTGTTGAGTGAAGTTTCTAAGAATACTGTTAATAAAGGTTTCCAATTAATAGAGCCAAAGCTTCCAGTTTTAGTACTGTGAGTACCTAGTCTTATGCTAGACAGACACGTAGGATAGAAAGGGGGCAGATAAAGAATTTGGGAAGGGGATAATCATAGACTCAAAGACCAAAAGGAGCCTCAGGGTTATCCATCCAAGCTTGGACCAGTGGGGTTTCCATGGGCCATTTGCAGGAAGAGATTTCCATCCTCTCAGTAATCACTCATAACTATGGAAATCTAAGAACTGGTCCCAACGTCTGAGGACATGGATTTAACAGCTAATTCAGTAGTCATCAAACGTCACTTATATAATTGCCATGCAAATTCCGATTTTACCCTGTAGCTATTATTTAGAAGCAAATGCTTTTAAAATGTGTTATGATGTGTATGCATTTCTCCCCTAAAAGGTAAAGTTTAGGTAGTCAATATAAATTACAGAGTTTATATATTCAACAAACGTGTTAACTTTCATTCATTGAAATATTAATGTGGGTATATGGGATGCTAAGGCTTGTCATTTCCAATATTATAAGTATCTATTACAGATACTGGTCTTGATGCTTAGTTTAAAAAGAAAAGAAACTCTTTTGAGAGTTCAGTGCACTGGAAATTTCTACCAGTATTTCTCTTCTAAGGTAAAATGTTACATGTTACCTGGATATTGTTCGTTGCATTCCAAAGTTCTGTTTTCTCTTTTTAAAAATGCATGTGTTTTCTCCACATTGAGAACAGAGAATGTTCATTCCAGTGTAGCATGGGATGTCTGCTTATTGACATTTTCCTGTATACTGTATGTGAAAATGTTGTCTGTGAAGGAAAGGTTGAAAGAATGAATGTGGATACTTTGCTGTTAAACTAAATGTGGTTTATTTTCTGCTTGTTTGAGAAAACGCTGGAGACTAAGGTTGTATGAAGGTGTCTATACTTCCTATTCTAGTGGTTTGCTGTCTGTGTTCTTTTCCTATTCCTGGCCTTTGAAAAATCAGTGGGACTAAACCCCAACTTTTCCTTAAAGCTTGAGCAGACGAGATTGTAGACATGTTCGAAACATTTGACCTTGGTTATTTTACTTTAAAGCTCCCTTTAAATATTGTAATTATTAATCCTGCAGAAACCCTTTATTTTTTTCTTCCTTTTGGTTTTTTACAACAGGAAATATTAAATGTCAAGAAAAGTACCATGCCATTATCCAAATTATCTTTTAATTAGTACCAGTTTAAACATTGATTACATTGAAAATCATTTCATTTCAGCCACAGCGTCCTGTGTTTACTCATGAAAATATTCAAGGTGGGGGGGAACCGTAAGTATTCTTCTTATCTTCTAAATTCGAGACTAACCTTGACCCACAAAATGGACAACTGTACCAAAATGTCAGAGGGCACGGCTTTGCAAGTGAAAGACCCAAGTAACTAACATGAGGCCCCTGAATTACAAGAAATTGCAGGAGTCTCTTCTATGACAGTGATCAGAAATCTATTTTTAAAAGAACCCATAGTTCTCTGAGAAGATTTTAATTGAATCATAGGGAAACTTTCCAATGCTTCAGTGATTCCTAAGATGGATAATTCTGTCTCCCTCTCTGCTTTGCTGGCTGTGTAACAAAGGCTTATAGAAAATGGTCTAACCTTGTTTTCACCCCTCTGGGAGGCAGTAAAAGAGGACCTAAATGTAAAAAAGACCTAAAGTGATGTTAATAATGTAATTCCAAAGTTATATGCTTGGAAGAGTCATTTGAAAATGGCAGTATTAAAACACTGTTACTCAGTTACATGCTGTTACTTCCACAGCACCAGGAAAATGCCTTTTCAAACTTTCCTTTCAAATTTCCTCTCCTTTCTGATACATGAGTTAAGCCAGCCTGAAGGTGTCACACGTTGTCTTGAAGATTCTCTCTGTGTGTTTCTTTTTCGGGCCCATTTTGTCCCAGAGAGATGTTCAGGAGTTATCAACTTCCTGTTGGCTACTGCCCACACTGAGTCAAGCATGAGACCCCAGGGAAGGCTCATTCATGGACCTAAACTTCGTCCAGCACATCTAGCACACGCTGGGGATCCTGACCCACTGCCCTCACTCTGCTGGCCTGGAGCAGAACAGGCTAACCAAAGCCTCCTCCTTGTGGGAGGTCCTGGAGGTGGCCTGGTGCCTTTGTCACCATCAAGTCCTTCCTTGCTCCCCACAGACCTGAAACTCAGCAAAAAGAATCTGCAGACGAGACTGTTTCTCACGGAGTACAGCCAGAAAGGTGTTATTGGTGAGGGCAAGTCTGTACTTTGGAAAGAACAGGTTACAAGTGATCATCATTTAGAATCTCACTTAAGGCTAGGTGCAGTCACTCATGCCCGTAATCCCAGCACTTCAGGAGGCCAAGGCCCAGGAGTTCAAGACCAGCCTGGGCAACATAGCTAAACGCCATCTCTACAGAAATAAAAACAAAATATTAGGTGTGATGGCATGCAGCTGTAGTCCAGCTCCTCAGTAGGCCGAGGTGGGAGAATCACTTGACCCAGGGAGGTTAAGGCTATAATGAGCCATGATTATGGCACTGCACTCCAGCCTGGGAAACAGAGCAACACCCTGCCTCAAAAAAAAAAAAAAAAAAAAAAAAAAAAAAAAGTTTGCTTAATTGGAAAACACTAAAAATGACTTATAATTCTCAAGTTTTTGTTTGTTCTCTTATTTACCCAAACGAGAATAAGATCACATTATAAAAAATAAATTTAAGGGCTGCTTAGGTTTATTGCATTACCAATATATTATATCAAACAGCTTTTAAAGTGTTTATGAATGAAAGATAGGTTACATTTTCAAAGTCCTGATTTGTATATTATAAAACATTGTTTATTAAATGTATATTTGATTATAGCCTGAATTCGAGATTTTAGGGTGTTGCTTAGTTGCTTTCATTTAAAAATGTTTTTTTTTTTCTTCTGAGACGGAGTTTCACTCTTGTTACCCAGGCTGGAGTGCAATGGCGCAATCTCGGCTCACCGCAACCTCCGCCTCCTGGGTTCAGGCAATTCTCCTGCCTCAGCCTCCTGAGTAGCTGGGATTACAG
The DNA here is from genome assembly GCF_009761245.1 of Sapajus apella. Classification (NCBI taxonomy): domain Eukaryota; kingdom Metazoa; phylum Chordata; class Mammalia; order Primates; family Cebidae; genus Sapajus; species Sapajus apella. The sequence continues at coordinate 18,956,915 of NW_022436979.1, read as the reverse complement.
GCACGCACCACCATGCCCAGCTAATTTATTTGTATTTTTAGTAGAGGCGGGGTTTCACCATGTGAGCCAGGATGGTCTCGATCTCTTGACCTTGTGATCCACCCGCCTCGGCCCCCCAAAGTGCTGGGATTACAAGCGTGAGCCACTGCGCCCGGCCTAAAAATAAGTTTTGAGCAAAAGTAGGAACATAATATTTTGTGACTGCAATTCAGGGTTTTAGTGAAATATATGCTAGAAAAAGTGCAAGTTACAGAGAGGGCCTCCAGTTGGGCTCAGCATTTCCTGATTAAAAGACACATTTCTTTTGGAGGCATCCTTACCACACCATCATCATTCATCTCACCAACACATCTCAGGACAGCGTTTTTTAAAACTGTGATTCGACTCCATTTCCTGTCACACAGCACTGACTTTGAAAGCTGGCAGAGGCAGGAGGATTTCCTGAAGGTGTGTTTATGTTTCCATAAAACTCCTTGGGTTCGGTTTTGTTTTGTTTTTGTTTTTGTGGCCTAATTAAACCAGAATGGTAAATAAATTTGGACAGACATGTTGGCTTTCATCCCACAAAAATGAAGGAGTCTGTGCCAATCTTGTTGCGTTAGCTCTGAGACCTTGAGATTCTTTCCAGCAGCTGGGGCTAGCAGCCTTGGGTAACTGGTCTCCATGAGTGGCTGGAGATGAGCCTGGGCAGGGTTCAAGCCAGAGAATCTCAATAAAAGAATCAGTTTTCCCAAAGTGAGAGGTGCTGTATATACCCACCAGAACAGCAGCCCAGGAATGACCAATCTGTCTCAAATGTGAAATTGGAAAAAGGACCATGAACTTTCCCCCAGAGATAGACAAAAGGTATCACCCCTTCACCTGAGCAGCCTCCAAATCAAATTCTTAACACAAACAACCAGATGAATTGACTCCCTCTACTAAAGCTGCCCGCATGCAAACATCCAAATCAGGTGTGTTTGTGGACGCCACAGCTCCGTCTTTTTGGCCACTGCTCTGGGATGCTAGCTGCCTTTCTCTGTCCTTCCCCATAATCACAAACCCCTCTCTCAAGAAAAGGCCTCAGAAGCCCATGCTCAAAAGAATGTAAGTGGCTATAAGGTTTACTGGAAGGATGAAGTTTTAACAGGGAAGAAACCTCTAATGTTGAAATTTCAGGCTTTGGTGCCAGGGCAGGGAAAACCATGTTTTCTAGGGAATGGTGTTAGGCACCCCTTCTTCTCACCTCTTTCCTAGAACCCTTGAAGCCGACTCTATCCAGTTCCCCCAATCCAAGTGGTGGATGAACAGGCGAAGCCAGTGGGTCACTGTTGCTATCATTAGATTTGAGTTCAAAGGATAGTTTTGTTCTACCAAAATATGATTTTCTGACTCATAAAGTAATTAAAAATAAATCATTCTGGTTCCAGAGCAGTAGTCAAGATTATGAACTTTTTTAAGTTTCCATTAAAAAATCTAAAATATCTTAGAATGTAGTTATTATTTTCTCATATTAGCAGAATAACATGACTGTTTCAAAAAGCAGTAGAAACAAATTCCTAATTTTTAAAAATCCCCCTCACAGTACTAGTAATATTTTAGTACTATTATGAAGAAGTTTTCATGTTAATTCCATGTTAAATTCTTCTTCACCTTCTCAGCTACAGTAATTTCTGCCTTCATTTTCCAAAGATACTAATCCATGTTACTATTTATTGTAATGTATGCTATTTTCTTACCACAAATTCAGCGTCTGAATGCATTATTGATCAATGTTACCACAGTATATGCTGTCAAAGAATTCAGGCAGGGAAAGGAAAATGGTAGCATTCTATTAATAATTCTTTTTTATATAAAATCATTTCAAGAGAGAATTTTAAAATAAAATACAATTTCTCCAGGACTCATTTGAAGCAGAGACTTATGTCCATAATCTGTTTGAAATTGTCTCAGTAATAACGGCACATAGAATACATCTACTCAACTTCATAGGCTAATTACATCAAATGTTCCAATACTGCATCCTCAGAAAACACAGAACGAAACTATTAAACTGATTTAAAGAATTCCTCTTGGTAAAAAAAAATGATTGTCCTTTGTAGAGTAATTCACATATAGTGATTTAAAAGACATGTCTGAGACACTTTGTCTGTTTCAATTTAGAATCTTGGAAAATTCAATTCCCAAGCTGCAATTGTTTGCTTCTGATTATGGCTAGCCAAAATTGTGATTCCGTCTTGTTTTTAAACGGTTAAATAATGCAAATATCACTTATATTTTGTACTATTATTGAATGTCTGAATGACAGACCTTAGATGGCTGGACAATTGAAATGCAGGTCTGACTTATAAATGTTAAAATATTTTAATCCAATTTATGAGTGTTACAATTCTCATGAACATTCCTCGTGAGTTTCAAAATGTTGTTAGAGTGGTCTAACGCCTGTGAAGGTCTAAATATTGCTATTTACATGTTTACCAGACATGTGCCACCCAATATAATATTGTTCATATTGTTAAGAATAGGAATGTTAAAGGTAGAATGAATATTGTTCTATATTTCACAAAGCTGTCAAGACTTTTATAAACACATTCCTTTGTCCTGTTTAAGGTTTCAGGCTCTGTATAACTATACTCCTAGGAACGAAGATGAGCTGGAACTCAGAGAAAGTGACGTCATTGATGTGATGGAAAAGTGTGATGATGGCTGGTTTGTGGGTATGTGCACTTTTTCTTCAGAGACATTTGGCTATTTTGTAATTTGCTTGAGTTTGCTCACTTGCGTGGTTTGCTGTGATAGCCAAGCTTCCTTTGAATTCATGTCCTTCATCTTTCAGACGTTCATATGCACCATGTAATCCCAAGGCTATTGCATTTTATTTTTTTTATTGCCTTTTAGGTTTTGGGGTACATGTGAAGAACATGCAAGACTGTTGCATAGGTACACACATGGCAGTGTGATTTGCTGTCTTCCTCCCCATCATCTATATCTGGCATTTCTCCCCATGCTATTTCTCCCCAACTCCCCACCCCCCGTTGTCCCTCCCCTATTTCCCCCCCGAAAGAACCCAGTGTGTGATGCTCTCCTCCCTGTGTCCATGTATTCTCATTGCTCAACACCCGCCTATGAGTGAGAACATGCAGTGTTTGATTTTCTGTTCTTGTGTCAGTTTGCTGAGAATGGTGGTTTCCAGATTCATCCATGTCCCTACAAAGGACACAAACTCATCATTTTTTATGGCTTCATAGTATTCTATGGTGTATATGTGCCACATTTTCCCTGTCCAGTCTATCATAAATGTGCATTTGGGTTGGTTCCAGGTCTTTGCTATTGTAAACAATCCTGCAATGAACATTTGTGTGCATGTGTCTTTATAGTAGAACGATTTATAATCCTTTGGATATATACCCAGTAATGGCATTGCTGGGTCAAATGGAATTTCTATTTCTAGATCCTTGAGGAATCGCCACAGTCTTCCACAATGGTTGAACTAATTTTACTCCCAGCAACAATGTAAAAGTGTTCCTATTTCTCCACATCCTCTCCAGCATTTGTGGTCTACAGATTTTTAAATGATCGCCATTCTAACTGGTGTGAGATGGTATCTGAATGTAGTTTTGATTTGCATTTCTCTAATGACCAGTGGTGATGAGCATTTTTTCATGTTTGTTGGCCTCATGTATGTCTTCTTTTGTAAAGTGTTTGTTCATATCCTTCGCCCACTTTTGAATGGGCTTATTTTTTTCTTGTAAATCTGTTTTAGTTCTTTGTAGATTCTGGATATTAGCCCTTTGTCAGATGGGTAGACTGCAAAAATTTTTTCCCATTCTATTGGTTGCCGATTCACTCTAATGATTGTTTCTTTTGCTGTACAGAAGCTGTGGAGTTTCATTAGGTCCCATTTGTCTATTTTGGCTTTTGTTGCCAATGCTTTTGGTGTTTTGGTCATGAAGTCCTTGCCTATGCCTATGTCCTGAATGGTTTTGCCTAGATTTTCTTCTAGGGTTTTTATGGTGTTAGGTCTTATGTTTACGTCTTTAAGCCATATGGAGTTAATTTTAGTGTAAGGTGTCAGGAAGGGGTCTAGTTCTGCTTTCTGCACATGGCTAGCCAGTTTTCCCAACACCATTTATTAAACATTTCCTTTCCCCATTGCTGGTTTTTGTCAGGTTTGTCAAAGACCGGATGGTTGTAGATGTGTGGTGTTGCCTCTGAGGCCTCTATTCTGTTCCATTGGTCTATATCTCTGTTTTGGTACCAGTACCATGCTGTTTTGATGACTGTAGCCTTGTAGTATAGTTTGAAGTCAGTTAGCATGATGCCTCCAGCTTTGTTCTTTTTGCTTAAAATTGTCTTGGCAATGCGGGCTCTCTTTTGGCCCATATGGAGTTTAAGGTGGTTTTTTCCAGTCCTGTGAAGAGGACCATAGGTAGCTTGATGGGATAGCATTGAATCTGTAAATTACTTTGTGCAGTATGGCCATTTTGACAATATTGATTCTTCCTAACCATGAGCATGGAATGGTTTTCCATCTGTTTGTGTCCTCTCTTATTTCCTTGAGCAGTGATTTGTAGTTCTCCTTGAAGAGGTCCTTTTACATCCTTTGTTAGTTGTATTTCCAGGTATTTTATTCTCTTTGCAGCAATTGTGAATGGGAGTTCCCTCTTGATTTGGCTCTCTTTAAGTCTGTTATTGGTGTATAGTAATGCTTGTGATTTTTGCACATTGATTTTGTATCCTGAGACTTTGCTGAAGTTGCTTATCACTTTCAGGAGATTTTTGGCTGAGATGATGGGGTCTTCTAGATATACAATCATGTCATCTGCAAATAGAGACAATTTAATTTCCTCCTTTCCTATTTGAATACCCTTTATTTCTTTTTCTTGCCTGCTTGCTCTGGCTAGAACTTCTAGTACTATATTGAATAGGAGTGGTGAGAGAGGGCATCCTTGTCTAGTGCCAGATTTCAAAGGGAATGCTTCCAGTTTTTGCCCATTCAGTATGATATTGGCTGTGGGTTTGTTGTAAATAGCTTTTATTATTTTGAGATATGTTCCATCAATACCTAGTTTATTTATGGTTTTTAGCATAAAGGGCTGTTGAATTTTGTCAAAGGCCTTCTGTATCAATTGAGATAACCATGTGGTTTTTGTCTTTGGTTTTGTTTATGTGGTGAATTACTTTTATAGACTTGCTTATGTTGAACCAGCCTTGCATCCCCGGGATGAATCCTACTTGATTATGGTGGATAAGCTTTTTGATATGCTGTTGCAATCTGTTTGCCAGGATTTTATTGAAGGTTTTTGCATCTACGTTCATCATGGATATTGGCCTGAAGTTTTCTTTTTTGGTTGAATCTCTGCTGGGTTTTGGAATCAGGATGATGTCGGTCTCATAAAATGATTTGGGAAGGATTCCCTCTTTTTGGATTGTTTGGAATAGTTTCAGAAGGAATGGTACCAGCTCCTCTTTGTATGTCTGGTAGAATTCGGCTGTGAACCTGTCTGGACCTGGGCTCCTTTTTTGGGTGGTAGGCTCTTAATTGCTGCCTCAACTTCTGTCCTTGTTATTGGTCTATTCAGGGTTTCTACTGCTTCCTGGTTTAGGCTTGGGAGGATGCAAGTGTCCAGGAATTTATCCATTTCTTCCAGGTTTACTAATTAATATGCATAGAGTTGTTTGTAATAATCTCTGATGATAGTTTGTATTTCTGTGGAAACTGTGGTGATATCCCCTTTATCGTTTTTTATTGCATCAATTTGGTTATTCTCTCTTTTCTATTAACCTGCCTAGTGGTCTATTTTGTTTATCTTTTCAAAAAGCCAGCTCCTGCATTTATTGATTTTTTGAAGGGTTTTTTTTTGTCTGTCTCCTTCAGTTCTGCTCTGATCTTAGATATTTCTTGTCTTCTGCTAGCTTTTGAGTTTTTTTGATCTTGCTCCTCTGGCTCTTTCAATTTTGACGATAGGGTGTCAATTTTAGATCTTTCTTTGCTTCTCATGTGTGCATTTATTGCTATGTATTTTCCTCTAGACACTGCTTTAAATGTGTCCCAGAGATTCTGGTATGTTGTGTCTTCATTCTCGTTGGTTTCGAAGAACATCTTTGTTTCTGCTTTCATTTCATTGTTTATCCAGTCAACATTCAAAAGCCAGTTGTTCCATTTCCATGAAACTGTGCAGTTCTGAGTTAGTTTCTGAATTCTGAGGTCTAACTTGATGCACTGTGGTCTGAGAGACTGTTATGATTTCCATTCTTTTGCATTTGCTGAGGAGTGATTTACTTCCAATTATGTGGTCAATTTTAGAGTAGGTGTGATGTGGTGCTGAGAAGAATGTATATTCTGTGGATTTGGGGTGGAGAGTTCTGTAAATGGTCGAGGTCTGAGTTCAAGTCCTGGGTATCCTTGTGAATTTTCTGTCTCATTGATCTGTCTAATATTGACCATGGGTGTTAAAGTCTCCCACTATTATTTTGTGGGAGTCTAAGTCTCTTTGTAAGTCATTAAGAACTTGCCTTGGCCGGGCGCGGTGGCTCAAGCCTGTAATCCCAGCACTGTGGGAGGCCGAGGCGGGTGGATCACGAGGTCAAGAGATCGAGACCATCCTGGTCAACATGGTGAAACCCCGTCTCTACTAAAACTACAAAAAATTAGCTGGGCATGGTGGCGCGTGCCTGTAATCCCAGCGACTCAGGAGGCTGGGGCAGGAGAATTGCCTGAACCCGGGAGGCGGAGGTTGCGGTGAGCCGAGATCGCGCCATTGCACTCCATCCTGGGTAACACGAGCGAAACTCCGTCTAAAAAAAAAAAAAAAAAAGAACTTGCCTTATGTATCTGGGTGCTCCTGTATTGGGTGTGTATATATTTAGGATCATTAGATCTTCTTGTTGCATTGATTCTTTTACCATTATGTAATGTCCTTCTTTGTCTCTTTTGATCTTTGTTGGTTTAAAATCTATTTTATCAGAGACAAGAATTGCAACTCCTGCTTTTTTTTTTCTCTCTCTCTCTCTCTCCATTTGCTTGGTAAATCTTCCTCCATCCCTTTATTTTGAGTCTTTGTGTGCATCCTCGCATGTGAGATGGGTTTCCTGGATACAGCGCACTGATGGGTTTTGGCTTTTTATCCAATTTGCCAGTCTGTGTCTTTTGATTGGGGCATTCTGCCCATTTACATTTAGGGTTAAAATTGTTATGTGTGAATTTGATCCTGCCATTTTGATGCTAGCTGGTTGTTTTACCCATTAGTTGATGTAGTTTCTTCATTGTGTTGATGCTCTTTACCGTTTGGTATGTATTTGGAGTGGCTGGTACTGGTTGTTCCCTTCTATGTTTAGTACTTATTTCAGGAGCTCTTGTAAAGCAGGCCTGGTGGTGATGAAATCTCTGAGTACTTGCTTGTTTGTAAAGGATTTTATTTCTCCTTCACTTATGAAGCTTAGTTTGGCTGGATGTGAAATTCTGGGTTGAAAGTTCTTTTCTTTAAGGATGTTGAATATTGGCCCCCCCACTCTCTTCTGTCTTGTAGAGTTTCTGCTGAGAGATCCGCTTTGAGTCTGATGGGCTTCCCTTTGTGGGTAACCCGACCTTTCTCTCTGGCTTCCCTTAGCATTTTCTCCTTCATTTCAACCCTGGTGAATCAGATAATTATGTGCCTTCAGGTTGCTCTTCTTGAGGAATATCTTTGTGGTGTTCTCTTTATTTCCTGGACTTGAATATTGGCCTGCCTTGCTAGGTTGGGTAAGTTTTCCTGGATAATATCCTGAAGAGTATTTTCCAGCTTGGATTCATTCTCTTCGTCACAGGTACACCTGTCAAGCATAGATTATGTCTTTTCACATAGTCCCATATTTCTTGGAGACTTTGTTCATTCCTTTTTACCCTTTTTTCTTTAATCTTGCCTTCTTGTTTAATTTCATTGAGTTGATGTTTGACCTCTGATATCCTTTCTTCCGCCTGGTGAATTCAGCTGTTGAAACTTGTGTTTTATTCGCAAAGTTCTCATGTTTTGTTTTTCAGCTCCATCAATTCACTTATATTCCTCCCTAAGTTGTTTATTCTCATTAGCATTTCGTTAAATCTTTTTTCAAGGTTCTTAGTTTCTTTGCACTGGGTTAGAACATGTTCTTTTAGTGCACAGAAGTTACTTATTACCCACCTTCTGAAGCCTGTTTCTGTCAATTCATCACACTCATTCTTCATCCAACCTTGTTCTCTTGCTGGTGAGGAGTTGTGATCCCTTGTAGGAGGAGAGGCATTCTGGTTTCAGGTGTTTTCATCCTTTTTGCACTGGTTTCTTCCCACATTTGTGGATTTATCCACCTTTCGTCTTTGCAATTGTTGACTTTCAGATTGGGTCTCTGAGTGGACGTTCAGTTTGTTGATGATGAAGTTAACTCTGTTTCTTAGTTTTCCTTCTAACATTCAGGCCCCTCTGCTGTAGGACTGCTGAGGTCCACTCCAGTCCCTGCTTACCTGGGAATCACCTGCAGCAGTTGCAGAACAGTAAGGGTTGCTGCCAGTTTCTTCTTCTGCTATCTTTGTCCCAGAAGGATACCCGCCAGATGTCAGTCTGAGCTCTCCTTTATGAGGTGACTCTTTGGATATACGAGGGCTAGGGAGCTGCTTGAGGAGACAGTCTGTCCTTTATAAGAGCTCAAGTGCTATAGTAGCTCAAGTGCTGAGCTGTGAGGTCCATTGTTCATTCAGAGCTGCCGGGCAAGCTCTGAATTTAAGTCTGCTGCTGCAGAACTCATAAACCCCCCCCTTTTTTTTCCCAGGTGCTCTGTCCCAGGAAGTTAGGGCTTTATTGATAAGTTTCTGTCATGGTGCTGCTTTTTTTCAGGGCTGCCCTGCCCAGCAAGGAGGCAGTCTAGTCACTGTCTGCCTGCAGAGGCTTTGCTGAGCTGCTGTGGGCTCTGCCCAGCTGCTGTGTGAACTTCCCTGCAGTCCTGTTTATATGGGTGTAGTTAGAACTGCCTCAGCAATGGCGGCCCACCTCTGTAATGGCGAACTCTCTCTGTAATGGTGGACTCTCTCTGTAATGGCGAGCTGCCTCAGCAATGGCAGACGACCTCCGTAGTGGTGGGCTGCCTTGGTAATGGTGGACGCCCCTCCTCCACAGAGCTGGACCATCCTGGGTTCAGCTGTGCTTGCTGTGAAACTCTCAATCCAGAGCATTTCAGATTGCGGGGTTTTTTTTGTGGGGGTGTGACCGGCCGAGTCTGATCACCTGGCTCCCTGCCACAGAACACAGCCCCCCCCCGTTTTTTTAGTTGAACAGGTGACTCTGTCTCCCAGGTGTCCCAGTCACCTGTTGAAAATGCACCAGGATCTGTATGATTTCCTATAAGGTGACCCACTGCACCTGCTGAAACAGCCACGCTGAGATTCGTGGTACTTTTATGCCTGGGAATCTCCTGGCCTGGCTCCCTGTTTCAGTCCCCTTTTTATCAGTTGAATGGGCGACTCTGTCTCCCAGGAGCTCCAATCGCCAGCTAAAACGGCACCCAGATCCATGTATTTTGTGCGGAGACCAGCCGTGTGGGCCAAAACAGTCATGCCAGCCAAAACAGCCGTGCCGGCCAAAACAGCTGCGCTGGCAACCCGTGGGGCTCCTCCGCCTGGGAATCTCCTGATCTGTGGGAAATAAAAGTCTGTCTGGAAATGCGGCATGCACTCACCCTCCATGCTTTCACTGGGAGCTGCAATCCTGAGCTGTTCCTAATCGGCCATCTTGGATCCGTCTCCAGCTATTGCATTTTTAATACGGTTTAGTATTCACTGTGTCAGCTATGTGTGATTTTCTGCTAGCTTTATTTCCAACTCAACTCAGAGAAGAAAATTTCTTTAAATAGCAGAAACCAGGACAGATTGAGATCTAAGAACAACAACAACAAACAGTCCCCAGAAGAGAAATATCAATGCTCAGTTCTGTGGAAAATGTTAGTTGTCCACAGTAAGAATCTAATTTCAGAGGGAGCAAGATTCAGTGAACAGCTCACTCATTTCTTAGCTCTCATGTAGATCCCTAAAAGTTCAGTGACTCACCTTAGCTTTAATTTACGTTGGAAGTGGAGAGAAGTTCCATTCTTCCCACTTAAAAGGCAATTTTATTTTTACCATCCTAAAAAAAAATGAGAGGTCTTCTAAGAAAACATTTGTAGACAAAAGTATTTTACGTTGGGACACAGAGGGGAAAGGTGAGAGGAGAGGAGGGCTCACCCTAGACATCCATCGGTGGCAAAATCATGAAAGAATTGAGCCCATGTTGCAGCCACAAGCCTCTGATTTTATTTCCATTAAAAAGAAGACGAAAAGGCCAAGTACAGTGGCTCACATCTGTAATCCCAGCACTTTGGGAGGCCGAGGCAGGTGGATTACCTGAGGCCAGGAGTTCGAGACCATCCTGGCCAAAATGGTGAAACCCCTTCTCTAATAAAAATACAAAAATTAGCTTGGGATGGTGACAGGCGCCTGTTATCCCAGCCACTCGGGAGGCTGAGGCAGGAGAATCACTTGAACCTGGGAGGCAGTGAGTGGAAATCGCACAATGTACTCCAGCTTGGCAACAGAGCGAGACTCTTTCTCAAAAAGATGACGACAAAATGTAAAATGGCTTGCCTAGCCAAGGAGAAAGAAAAACAGTCATCCAACCAAGGCAATAAGGGCCAGGATATAGGGGAGAGATGAAGTTTGAGAGACCCCATCCACTCCATCTACACTGCCTAAAGAAGAATTTAGCGGACCAACTTTTACATGAAGTTTCCAAGGAATTATGTTATTTGAAACCAGGGGTGATCATAATGATGACAGCCATTTGTGCATGTGGCTAAAAAATACACCATGTTAGAAATCATGCCCAGTGGTCAGGGATCCAAGATGGCCAAATAGGAACAGCTCTGGAGTGCAGTTCCCGGTGAGAACAACACAGAGGTTGAGTGACCACCATATTTCCCAACAAATTTTTACCGCCCACAGACCAGGAGATTCCTGGGCTGAGAAGTGCCACAAGTTTCCGGCACAGCTGTTTCAGCTGGCGCAGCAGGTCTCCACACAAAAACTCACACAAACCTGGGCAGCTGTTTCAACTGGTGCCTGGAATGCCCAGGAGACAGAGCCATGGATTCAACTGAAAAAGAGGGGGCTGAAAACAGGGAGTCAGGTGGTCTGGCTTGGGGTTCCCACCCCAACAAACACCAGCAATCTGAAACGCTCTGGATTAAGAGTTTTGTGGCAAGCGCAGCTGGACCCCGGACAGTCCAGCTCTGGGAGGGGGAAGGATATCCGCCATTACCGAGGCAGTCTGCCATTACAGAGGCAGTCCGCCATTACAGAGACAGTCCACCATTACTGAGGCAGACCACCATTACCAAGGCAGTTCTAACTATACGTCTATAAACAAAACTGCAAGCAACTTCACATAGCAGCTGGGCAGAGCCCAGCTCAGCAATGCCTCTGTTGGCAGACTGTGACTAGGCTACCTCCTTGCTGGGCAGGGCATCTCTGAAAAAAGGCAGCAGCACTACAGGACCTTAAAAATAAAGCCCCACCTTCCCAGGACAGAGCACCTGGGAAAAAAGGTGGTTATGAGTTCCATGGCAGCAGACTTAAACGTACCTGCCCAGCAGCTCTGAACAGAACAACAGAGCTCACAGCTCAGCACTTGAGCTCCTATAAGGGACAGACTATCTCCTCAAGTAGCTCTCTGACCCCTGTATATGCAAAGTGACACACCATAAAGGAGAGCTTAGGCTAACATCTGCCGGGTATCCTCCCAGGACAAAGATAACAGAAGAAGAAACTGGTAGCAACCCATACTGTTCTGCAGCCACTGCAGGTGATCCCCAGGCAAGCAGGGTCTGAAGTGGACCTCCAGCATTCCTACAGCAGAAGGACCTGTTATAAGGAAAACTAAAAAACAGAAAGAAATAACTTCATCATCAACAAAAAGGACGTCCACTCAGAGAACCCATCCGAAAGTCACCAACTACAAAGACCACAGGCAGATAAATCCACAAAGATGGGAAGAAACCAGGGCAAAAGGATGAAAACACCCAAAACGGAAACGCCTCTCCTCCACCAAGGGATCACAACTCCTCACCAGCTAGAGATCAAAGATGGATGGAGAATGAGTCTGATGAAATGACAGAAATGGGCTTCAGAAAGTGGGTAATAAGAAACTTCTGTGAGCTAAAAGAACATGTTCTAACCTAATGCAAAGAAACTAAGAACCTTGAAAAAAGATTTGATGAAATGCTAACAAGAATAAACAGCTTAAGAAGAATATGAATGAATTGATTGGAGCTGAAAAACTCAACACAAGAACTTCATGAAGCATACACAAGTTTCAATAGCAGAATTGACCAAGCAGAAGAAAGGATAGCAGAGATTGAAGACCAACTCAATGAAATAAAACGAGAAGGCAAGATTAGAGAAAAAAGAGTGAAAAAAATGAACAAAGCCTCCAAGAAATACAGGATTATGTAAAAAGACCTAATCTACATTTGATAGGTGTACCTGAATGTGATGGAGAGAATGAATCCAAACCGGAAAACACTCTTCAGGATATCCAGGAGAACTTCCCAAACCTAGCAAGGCAGGCCAATATTCAAGTCCAGGAAATAAAGAGAACACCACAAAGATATTCCTCAAGAAGAGCAATCCGAAGGCACATAATCATCTGATTCACCAGGGTTGAAATGAAGGAAAAAATGCTAAGGGCAGCCAGAGGGAAAGGTAGGGTTACCCACAAAGGGAAGCCCATCAGACTCACAGTGGATCTCTCAGCAGAAACCCTACAAGCCAGAAGAGAGTGGGGGCTAATATTCAACATCCTTAAAAAAAAGAACTTTCAACCGAGAATTTCATATCCAGCCAAACTAAGATTCATAGGAGAAATAAAATCCTTTATGAACAAGCAATTGCACAGAGATTTCATCACCACCAGACCTGCCTTACAAGAGTTGCTGAAAGAAGCACTAAACATAGAAGGGAACAACCAGTACCAGCCACTCCAAAAATGTACCAAATTGTAAAGACCATCAACTAATGGGCAAAACAACCAGCTAGCATCAAAATGGCAGGATCAAATTCACACATAATATTAACCTTAAATGTAAATGGGCAAAATGCCCCAATCAAAAGACACAGACTGGCGAATTGGATAAAAAGTCAAAACCCATCAGTGTGCTGTATCCAAGAAACCCATCTCACATGCAATGACACATATAGGCTCAAAATAAAGGGATGGAGGAAGATTTACCAAGCAAATGGAGAGCAAATAAAAACAGGAGTTTCAATCCTAGTCTCTGAAAAATAGTCTTTAAACCAACAAAGATCAAAAGGGGCAAAGAAGGGCATTACATAATGGTAAAAGGATCAATGCAACAAGAAGAGCTAATGATCCTAAATATATACGCACCCAATACAGGAGCACCCAGATACATAAAGCAAGTTCTTAATGACCTAACACAGAGACTTAGATTCCCATACAATAATAGTGGGAGACTTTAACACTCCACTGTCAATATTAGACAGATCAATGAGACAAAATTAACAAGGATATTCAGGACTTGAACTGAAATCTGGACCAAGCAAACCTAATAGACATTTACAGAACTCTCCACCCCAAATCCACGGAATATACATTCTTCTCAGCACCACATCACACCTACTCTAAAATTGACCACATAATTGGGAGTAAATCACTCCTCAGCAAATGCAAAAGAATGGAAATCATAGCAAACATTCTCTCAGACCAAATTAGAACTCAGGATTAAGAAACTAACTCAGAACCCCACAACTTCATGGAAACAGAACAACTGGCTATTGAATGTTGACTGGATAAACAATGAAATGAAGGCAGAAATAAAGATGTTCTTCAAAACCATCAAGAACGAAGAAACAACACACCAGAATCTCTGAGACATATTTAAAGCAGTGTCTAGAGGAAAATTTATAGGAATAAATGCCCACATGAGAAGGAGAGATCTAAAATCGACACCCTATCATCAAAAGAGGAGCAAGATCAAAAGAACTCAAAAGCTAGGAGAAGACAAAAAATAACTAAGATCAGAGCAGAACTGAATGAGATAGAGACACAAAAAACCCTTCAAAAATTCAATAAATCCGGTATCTGGTTTTTTGAGAAGATCAACAAAATAGACTACTAGCCACATTAATAAATAAGAAAAGAGAGAAGAATCAAATAGATGCAATAAAAATTGATAAAGAGGATATCACCACCAATTCCACAGAACTACAAACCACCATCAGAGATTACTACAAACAGCTCTATGCACATAAACCAGTAAACCTGGAAGAAATGGATAAATTCTTGGACACTTGCACCCTCCTAAACCAGGAAGAAGTTGAAACCCTGAATAGACCAACAACAAGGGCTAAAGTTGAGGCAGCAATTAAGAGCCTACCACCCAAAGAAAGCCCAGGTCCAGATGGGTTCACAGCCAAATTCTATCAGACATACAAAGAGGAGCTGGTACCACTCCTTCTGAAACTATTGCAAACAATCCGAAAAGAGGGAATCCTTCCCAAATCATTTTATGAGACCAACATCATCCTGATCCCAAAACCCAGCAGAAATTCAACCAAAAAAGAAAACTTCAGGCCAATATCCATGATGAACATAGACAAAAAAATCTTCAATGAAATCCTGGCAAACAGATTGCAACAGCACAACAAAAACCTACACAATCAAGTAGGCTTCATCTCAGGGATGCAAGGCCAGTTCAGCATATTCAAGTCTATAAACGTAATTCACCACCTAAAAAGAACCAAAGACAAAAACCACATGATTATCTCAATAGATGCAGAGGAGGCCTTTGACAAAATTCAACAGCCTTTATGCTAAAAACCCTCAATAAACTAGGTATTGATGGAACATATCTCAAAATAATAAAAGCTATTTACAACAAACCCACAGCCAGTATCATCATGAATGGGCAAATACTGGAAGCATTCCTTTGAAATCTGGCACTAGACAAGGCTGCCCTCTCTCACCACTCCTATTCAACATAGTATTGGAAGTTCTAGCCAGAGCAATCAGGCAAGAAAAAGAAATAAAGTGTATTCAATTAGGAAAGGAGGAAGTCAAATTGTCTCTATTTGCAGACAACATGATTGTATATCTAGAAGACCCCATCATCTCAGCCAAAAATCTCCTGAAACTGATAAGCAACTTCAGCAACGTCTCAGGATACAAAATCAATGTGCAGAAATCACAAGCATTACTATACAACAATAACAGACTTAAAGAGAGCCAAATCAAGAGGGAACTCCCATTCACAATTGCTGCAAAGAGAATAAAATACCTGGGAATACAACTAACAAGGAATGTAAAGGACCTCTTCAAGGAGAACTACAAGCCACTGCTCAACGAAATAAGAGAGGACACAAACAGATGGAGAAACGTTCCATGCTCATGGTTAGGAAGAATCAATATTGTCAAAATGGCCATACTGCACAAAGTAATTTATGGATTCAATGCTATCTCCATCAAGCTACCTATGAGCCTCTTCACAGGACTGGAAAAAACCACCTTAAACTCCATATGGGCCAAAAGAGAGCCCGCATTGCCAAGACAATTTTAAGCAAAAAGAACAAAGCTGGAGGCATCATGCTACCTGACTTCAAACTATACTACAAGGCTACAGTCATCACAACAGCATGGTACTGGTACCAAAACAGAGATATGGACCAATGGAACAGAACACAGGCCTCAGAGACAACACCACACATCTACAACCATCCGGTCTTTGACAAACCTGACAAAAAGAAGAAATGGGGAAAGGATTCCCTGTTTAATAAATGGTGTTGGGAAAACTGGCTGGCCATGTGCAGAAGGCAGAAACTGGACCTCTTCCTGACACCTTACACTAAAATTAACTCCAGATGAATTAAACACTTAAACATAAGACCTAGCACCGTAAAAACCTTAGAAGAAAACCTAGGCAAAACCATTCAAGACATAGGCAGAGGCAAGGACTTCATGACCAAAACACCAAAAGCATTGGCAACAAAAGCCAAAATAGACAAATGGGACCTAATTAAATTCCAGAGCTTCTGTACAGCAAAAGAAACAATCATTAACGTGAACTGGCAACCAATGGAATGGGAAAAAATTTTTGCCATCTACCCATCTGACAAAGGGCTAATATCCAGAATCTACAAAGAACAAAAACATATTTACAAGAAAAAAACTAACAAACCCTTTCAAAAGTGGGTGAAGGATATGAACAGACACTTCTCAAAGGAAGACATACATGAGGCCAACAAACATGAAAAAAATGCTCATCATCACTGGTCATTAGAGAAATGCAAATCAAAACTACATTGAGATACCATCTCATGCCAGTTAGAATGGCAATCATTAAAAAATCTGGAGACAACAGATGCTGGAGAGGATGTGGAGAAATAGGAACACTTTTACACTGTTGGTGGGAGTGTAAATTAGTTCAACCATTGTGGAAGACAGTGTGGCGATTCCTCAAGGACCTAGAAATAGAAATTCCATTTGACCCAGCAATGCCATTACTGGGTATATAGCCAAAGGATTATAAATCATTCTGTTATAAAGACACATGCACATGTATGTTCATTGTGGCACTGTTTACAATAGCCAAGACCTGGAACCAATGCAAATGCCCATCGATGATAGTCTGGACAGGGAAAATGTGATGCATAAACACCATGGAATACTATGAAGCCATAAAAAACGATGAGTTCATGTCCTTTGTTGGGATATGTATGAATCTGGAAACCATCATTCTCAACAAAATGACACAAGAACAGAAAATCAGACACCACATGTTCTCACTCATACGTGGGTGTTGAACAATGAGAACACATGGACACAGGGAGGGGAGCATCACACACTGGGTCTGTTGTGGGGGACTAGGGGAGGGACAGCAGGGGGTGGGGAGGTTGCGGAGGGATAACATGGGGAGAAATGCCAGATACAGATGATGGGGGATAGAGGCAGCAAACCACATTGCCATGTATGTACCTATGCAACAATCCTGCATGATCTGCACGTGGACCCTAGAACCTAAAGTGCAATTTTACATATATATATATACACACACACACACACACACACACACACACACACACACAATATACATATATATATATATATATAAAAGAAAGACATCATGCTCAGCGATAGAACTCCCACACAAAAGTAGTGCTTGAACGTTTTTCTTCTTTAACGATTTGTAAACTGTTGAAAAATTTTAATTGTATGCTGGATGAAGGATTCCGGCAGTGCTGTTTTTAAATAAATGATGCGGCACTGAGCATGATCTATGAGATGGTGAAACTGTTTGGACAGCGACCGGGTGCTGCCAATGACGCCTTCATGTCGCACCCGTGTTGCGCAGGCTGCTGGCCCCCGAGAAGCCTTGCTCTTAGGATTTTCCACTCACCCTGTCACCTGTGAGCCTCACCTGATCCCTCACCTGCCACTCTTGTGTGGCAGCCTCCGTGGCTGAGTTCCTCCGCCGGCCTCTTCAGCAGGAGGAGGAGTTCCTCCTTTGCCTTTAGATTGGGAGGCTGAGCATTTCTGTTTAGGCGGACGCGATGGCAGGGCATCATTTATGCTGGAGGGGCAGTGACAGCGTCAGGCAACCAGCGAAAACTGCTGATTGTGTCTGCCTATGGGCTGAAGTGAGTTGCCTACCTTCTCTTCCAAACCCCTCTGGGCCTGGTCTCTTCGCAAGGCCTTGTAAATGGGAGGTATTCAACCCATGCTATGAACTGATACTGTTGTTACCCACCTTTCATTACTCACTTCTGTTTTCAGGAACCTCAAGAAGAACCAAATTCTTTGGTACCTTCCCCGGAAACTACGTCAAAAGGCTGTGAATGACTCTCCCTCCTTATGCAGGCCGCCTTTCAGCCATGCACCTGCGTCACCGCGCCTCGGACACCCCGCGGGCCTCCCGTTGTCATGCCTTATGGTTTCCAATGCACTGTCGCCATCTCCACCTGCCAGCAAACCACCAGCAGAGTCACTGCCGCTGCTGTGAGCCTGGGGGCGACATGGCAGGCTGGCCTCCCCGTGAAAGTGCGGATTCCTACTTCCTGCCCTAAGCTTTGACAGTCAGAATGTGGGATCAGAAAGAAAATCATGATACTTAAAAATGGTCAAATACTTGAGGCAAAAAAATTAAAAAAGCATCTCCAGGAGGCTCTCCAGCCTCATGGCTCTACTTCAACATCTCTCCCCAGGCGATGTTCTCCCCCACAAGACAACCAGAAAATTGTTGATTGGGAAATGCTGTGGTTTGCGTTTTCACATTCTTAGCTTGGCAGTGTATATTCTTTTCACAAGTTTGCCTCGTGTCTTGGTTTACACCATATGACAACTGTAGCTGTACTTTAGCAATTGTTTGCCTGCACATACATGTTGTAATATGCACAGTGATTACAGCCTTTAAAGCAAGAGGAGCAAAGTTAATCTGGATGAGTGCAATTTTGTTGGTTGAATGTGAGTTTTCAAATCGGAATCCTCTTCTGCAATTTTTTTTTGGACTTTTTAGAAGTGCAAACAGTAAATGAATAAGAGCCTTTGGTAATAACCATGACAATACAAGAGGCTGAGCTAGACTACAGGGGAAAACTATTGTGTTGTAAAGTTGCATCGCTATTTTATATTAAAATGTAACGATCAGCATCATGAACAGTGAGCTCTTAGTGTTTTATTTATCTGAAAAAAATGTAAGTAAAAGCAGTGTTAGTGAGAGGTGCAAAGAATTATTCTAACATAGACACTTGAAAGTATCTGTAAGCAATACTAGTAGGTAAGATTTCACTGTGTGTACACATAAACATTTGAGATTGTATGACAACATATAATCCATATGATATGTTGTACATTTTATGGAAATGTAATAGAATCTCACACGTTATTTTATAGAAATAGAGTACAGAAGCATCACAAGTATTAAGGTTGGTTTTAGCAAGGATTATGATTAATACAATTATTTTTACTATAATAATTATTTTTCTTCTATGGAACTCAGAATCCTGGCTACATTTGAGGACAGGAATATGTTGAGCCTGATTTTCCTGGTGTGTGTAAAATATTTCCTAGGAATAAATTAGGCACTTTTTAGGAACAATGTTAAATCATTCAGGTTTTATTTTCTGCCCTGAAGCAGAAATTTACAAAATGATATTGGGACCTGAAGGATTTAATATAGTTCACAGTGCCTAAATTACACATACTCCGAGAACTAGCTTTGTATTTCTTATGACTTTGCATAAGAACTATTCATCTTTGGATCTTGAGCACCTTATAGATAAAACTTTTTATGGCATTTCTCCCCTGGACAGTGATTGATCTTTTCACAATGTACGTAGCCTCTAGAATTTTGTACATATGTTTGCTCTTTTTTTGTACAGACTATTTAGTTGCTGAGAAAACAGGGAAGTTTCCTGATTTGGTCTTGATTAGCCTTTCCCTGTCTCACAGATCACAAGCACCCCTAGATAGTGTCATTCTGTCAGACAGCATTTATGCAAAAATCTATGAAAAGATCGTAGAAGCCAAACTGAAATGTACATATATACAGACTGATTACAAAGGAATTTCATTAGGAAGAAGGTAAAGAAACATCTTTGAGTAGCCTACCTTGATTTCTGTCAAGTTCACAATCAGCTTTATATTTTAAAGGCTTTGGGTTTGAAATTAAATCAAGTGCATGCAGCTTTGCTGATAAATGAATAATTATCTTTGATGCCATTTATGGGAAAAGACTTCAATATCTGTTGCCTGTCATATTTAAGAAAAATTACTGTTTCTACTCTCTGTATCTGATTTTAAAAGAAAAAAATATTCATACCTGGCTTCCAGGAATTGACTTTGAATTCGTACAAGCAAAGGCCATTGTGTTTTTCTTGAATAGACATCTAATAAATTTTGCTTGGAAGTATACTTCAGTTTTTCTGCTTGACATTTATCTTTATATAAATCATGTATTTTATTCCAACTTGTTAAACAAAGAGAAAATGCATTTGCTGTGTATTCTTTTAACACAAAAATGGAGAAAAGATGTGTCAGCATCAGCTCAGAAAAGAACTATTTTTAAACCCACCGCCAAAGCTCATTTGCTAAACATTCCTTGGCTAAAAATTGCCCTTCTGCTAAAACAATACATTTTAAAATATCTCTGCCTCAAAACAACTATTTTTCCAAGGAGGGTTTCGTTACAAGGAGTTGTAAGCACTTTCCCAATTCAACACTCTTAAATTTACAAATCTTTGCCCTAAGCAGCTTCGGCACCACTGGCCCAGCAGCTTCTGTAAATGTCCACAGGCTTTCAGTGAATTTCAGATGAGGGGTGGCCGTGGGGTCCCTGCTTTCTGCCACACGAATGGGAAAGAGCCTGCTTGGACCCTTTCTCACAAACCTTAGTCCCTTCTTGCTCTTTGTGTTTTGACCCTTTTCCATATCTATCTCTTAAATATCCAGAAATATGGATATTCCTTTCTTGCCAACTCAGTTATCAGAGATGTCCCATCACATTGCTTCCCCTTAACACTCACTCTGCTGCCTTCTATGCCACAGGATAATTCCTACTCTAGCATTCTGCTAAAATGCAATACCTTTGGGTGAAGAATATACCCCATAATAACCCCAAGACCTCTTTTGGTCTTGTTTTCATCCGAATGTTTAAGGGTCCTATAACTAGATCAATCTGACCTATCCATCCGGTGGGTGGAAGGGTGAAAGGAGGGGACCCTCTGATACTTACATGCCGAATCTTAACCCCTCCTTTAGCTGCATGATCGCTAAAAACAAGCATGTCCATTTCTTACTTGATTCAACACAGAAAGAACCTGTTTGACTTTTCATAATCATTCGCTGCTTGGTCTCTCATCATAGGTGGTTGGATTGTGTGGCCTGATCATTTCTTCCTGCTGTTTTCCAGATTTTCACCACAAAGAAAGATACTCTTTAAAGATTTATCTGATCACGGCCAGGCGCAGTGGCTCACATCTGTAATCCCAGCATTTTGGGAGGCCAAGGCGGGCAGATCACATGAGGTCAGCAGTTGGAGACCAGCCTGACCAATATGGTGAAGCCCAGTCTCTACTAAAAACACAAAAATTAGCTGGTCTCTGGTGGCATATGCCTGTAGTCCCAGCTACTCTGGAGGCTAAGGCGGGAGAATCACTTGAACCTGGAAGGCGGAGGTTGCAGTGAGCCAAGATTACGCCACTGCACTCCAGACTGAGTGACAGAGGGAGACTCTGTCTCAAAAAAAAAAAAAATTATTCAATCAAATAAGACTAAGCACTTTGTCAGCTTCCGAGTGCCTGTTTAGTTATTTAATTATTTCAACCTCCTCTGCAGATGGTACTCTCTAACAGTTCATTCATCAGTTATGATCTCAGATTATTTACTCACCATTAATGATTACAGATAGAATGCAAGCAGAGATTGGTGTTAGTAATAAGCAGTCAATGGCAGAGATTTCCAGACTGTGGCCTGTGGACCAAATTCAGCTCATGACCGGTTCTTGCATGACCTGAAAATTAAGAATGGTTTGTACAGGTGAACACTGGCAATCCATTTGATGGAACTCTAACTCTGAACCTCAGTTAAGTAAAACGCAATCTCCCCAGAAAAGGATTCTTTTATTTACATTAGTAACTCTATGTTAGAAAAAAAAATGTGCTCAATTTTTATTATTATATTCCTAAATCAATAACAATTGGTAGAAATGTGTTTTCTCTTTATTATGTAAGAATGTACATAGTATCCTTAATTTTGCTTCCTAGGTCACAAAACCTAGAGTATTTACTATCAGTTCCTTTCGAGAAAACCTTTGTGAATGCTTGGCCTGTGCCTACTGTTAGCAACGAACTTGGAAACTGACCAGAGGGAGAGCAATATTGAACACCTGCCGTATACCAGGCTGTTATTCACGTGTGTTCTATCTTTATGCTCACACCAAATCTAAGAGGAAGCCTGCTTTGTGTCCATTTTACAGATGAGGGAGCTGAGGCTCTGGGGGGTTAAATAACTTACCCAGACATTTAAGGTATTACACATAAATAATACATGATCGAAATTGGATGGAGAATGTCATGTGTCCATCTCCCAAGCCTGCCATCTTACTTCTAAACCATGAAAGCTTAGTGCTAACCACGTTGTTGATCACGCGGGGCACTCAGGGTTGAACAGCTGCATACATCCGCCTCCTTCCCTGTCCACCATTTTCACAAACAGGGCTGGTACGAACGGACACCCCCTCTTAACAGCATCTTACTGTGCATAGGATGAAGGGAGTTATACCCATCAGCACAAATTGTTTCCCTGAAGAAAGCTGAGTTTGGTTTCTAAAAGGACTCTAACCAGCGAGCATGTACTTTCAATTACTGACAGGTGCTGGCTGACACAATCCTGTCTGTGAGTTGACTCACGGGGAGACACCCGAGCCCAGCATGCTCCAGGAGTGCTGTGTGCTTACCGGACGTCTACTAGGCATACAAAGCCCCAGGCTACACCAGTCATTCTCTGCAGGGTGACACTAAGTGGCCTGAGCCTGAGCTCACTGCTAAATTCAGCCCGCCACAGCTCAGGACAGTTCCATCTGAGCTCATGCACATGCATCTAGTCTTGACCCAAAAAACGTTCAGTACAAGACAGAAATCTGCCTAGCAAATCTTCACCTGTTCACTTGGGGTTTCTTGTTTCATTCTTTTCCCTAAAATACTATGGGTGACTCAGTTGTCCCTGTGTCTTCCAAAAATAAGTATCATTTCCAATACAACTCTTGTTACCATTAACAACACCAGTGGGTGCGGGCTGAATCTCGTACTGATTTCTCAGGGAGCTTGAGGACAACTTTTGCAAGCATCTTTTTTTTCTTTTTCAATTCCACAAGCAATAGATGCTTATTGTAGGAAAAATTAGAAAGCTATAAATGAACAAAAAGAAACAGATTCATTAAGAGATCCATGTAGGGTACAGATTTGAGGATGAAACATATCTTCCTGAGTATATGTCTGAACACGTGTATTTATTATGGCAGGGGCCGTGTAGGTAAAAATGGAATCATATTGAATATACTGTTTTGTTTTGGGGTGTTGGGGGGGGTGTGTGTGTGCGCGTGCGCACACATTTTTTTTTTTTTTTTTTTTAGACAGAGTCTCACTCTGTCACCCAGGCTGCAGTGCAGTGGCACAATCTCGGCTCACTGCAACCTACAACTCATCAGTTTAAGCGATTCTCCTGCCTCACCCTACCAAGTGGCTGCATTACAGGTGTGAGCCACTGTGCCTGACTAATTTTTGTACTTTTGGTAAAGATGGGATTTTGCCATGTTGGCCAGGCTGGTCTTGAACTCACCACTTCAGGCGATCCGCCGGCCTCGGCCTCCCAAAGTGCTGGGATTACAGGTGTGAGCCACCGCGCCCGGCCTGAACATACTGCTTTATAATCTGCACTTACTCTTGATCAGGACTCTGACATAAAGTGAATAAATCATGTTTTCAAGTCAATTTGACATTAGCAAGGTCTATAAAAAGAGGAAGAAGAAGTCTAGGTCAATCCTTGGAATTCATGAAAATACCATTAACTCAAAACTTCAAAAGCAAGAATTACAAAATTACCATCAGGTTAGAAAATCTATTGTAATCTGAGGAACTGGTAGAGGAAGGAAAGGAAAAATGAAGAGAGAAAAGAAAATAATACTTAACATCTTCCTACTATCGGCCATGACGTGCTTTAAGCATCTGTACAGCAAATGGATGGCTACAGGAAGAGAGGGCTCAAGCTGAGAAATGAATGTGTGGACTGCAGTTGACTGTAACATCCAAACCATCCTGAAGGTGTGTTTCGACTTTTTGAATCAAAATGGACAGAACAGATCATTTACTTTGAACTTCGACATAGTTCCAAAAGTTAGATTGAGTGTATGTTTATAATGTACTAGCCCAGTGCTTCTTCCCTAGGGGTGGCTCTGTCACTCCCCCAGGGGTCATCTGGCAATTTACGAGCACATCTTGAGGGTGCTACTGGAATCTAGTGCATGGAAACCAGAGATGCTGCTGGACCCACAATTCACAGGCCAGCCCTCACAACTCAGAATTATCCAGCCCAAATTGCCTATCCTGTTGAGGTCAGAAGCCCTGCCCAAGGGTAACTCAAACCACTTAGGAGAATCATCTTTTAAACCACTGTAAATCATTGTAAAAGATTTTTTTTTTTTAATCTAGAATTTAAAAGCTAAGAGTCACAGTCCTGATGTTCTCATCTGCCCTATTCCTGGCAGACCCAGACCCTTTGTAGAAAACAGTTCCTCCTCCCGACCTCGGGAGGTAAAGCCGGAATACACATAGGAAGGAATTAGACAATCCCTGAGGTGGACTGAAACACAAGGTAGATGAGTACCTAGAGATAAATATGGATCCCTATAGAATGTCTCTGGGCAAAGCGGTCCTTGTAAAAAATATCTCTACCGAGGCTCAGGTCAGCCTAGGGCAGAGAGGCTATCCCCTCCCACGCGATCTCAGAGGCAATGATGTCATCAGCAAAAGCTAGGTGTGTGAAGTGAAGCAAGCTCAGTTATCAGTCAGCTGTCGCAGGCCACACGGGTAGGGTAAAAAGACTCCATCGCCTTCCAGAAGACACGCAGCCTGCAGGGCACCAGTGACGAGGCCAGCCCGGGCTCAGAGTGGGAGTGTCGGTGAGGCTGCGTCGCCACGCTTTACCCGGGGCATTCCATTGTGCCCTCTCATCACTCACACCATCTGCAATGCGAGTGATGCCCATGTCCCTAGTGAAGAAAAGATGGGGATATTCTCATCTCTAGTCTATACTCACAGTAATGTGTGTTTAAACACAAAACCAGGGGTCAGACCTTGTTAGGGACTGAAATGTGTCCCCACGCCCCAAAGCTCACACATTGAGTTCTAAACCCCAGAACCTCAGAATATATTTGGAATAGGGCATTTAAAGAGGCCCTAATAAGGTAATTAAGGTAAAATGCGTGGGATAAGCTGGTAAGGTAATCTGAGTGGGCCCTAATTTGATGTAACTAGAATCCTTATAAAAAGAAGCGATCAGGACACAGACATGTGCAGAGACCATGTGAAGACACAAAGCAGCCATCTACACCCAAGGAGAGAGGCTTCCAAACACCAACCCTGAGATACTTCAGCTCCAAGTCCCAGCCTCCAGAACTGGAAGAAAATAAACGTCCATTGTTTGAGACCCGCAGTCTCCAGTACCTGCTTACGGCAGCCCACTCAGACTAGTACAGGCCTTCTCTCAGGGACACCCACTTCCACCCACTTCTCTGCTCCCCAGTTCCTAGTGGATGATAAATGCAGAAGATCTATCTTGTTCCAGAGGGTGACAACCGAAATCCCCCTGCCCCAAGCTTCATCCTCAATTTGGGATTTGCATATAAAAACAGGATGTAGTAGGGGATAACTGTTGAGTAGTTCAGCTTGTAACTTCACAAAGACACCCCTTTCCTACACACACACACAGACATACATAGAGCACCCGAATCAAAACAGCCAGCGGTATACTGAGTAATGCAGGAAAAAGTTCTAGGTTCCCAGGGTGTCAATATTTAGCAAGGTCTTCTGAATCGTTAATTACGCACACTTCAACAGACTAGGAACCTGACATTAATCGACCCTGCAGCAGAAGCTCTATCTGAGTCTGAGGGATAGCAATAGCCCTCTACAAGGGGAGAATCTTAACCTTCCCTACTGCCTTTCACGTCTGCAGGTGGCTTATAAACAGCACACATTTATTTCTCACAGTTCTGGAGGCTGTGAAGTCCAAGATCAAGGCATGAGCAGCTTTGATGTCTGGTGAGGGCCCACTTCCTCAGAGAAAGCCTTCTTGGCTCCCTGTGGTGGCTCACATCTGTGATCCCAGCACTTTGGGAGGCCAAGGCAGGAGGATCATTTGAGCTCAGGAGTTCAAGACCAGCCTAGGCAAAATAGGGAGACCCTGTCTCCGCTGAAAACAAAAAATTAAAAAAAAAAAATCAGCCAGGCATGGTGGCACATACCTGTAGTCCCAGCTACTCAGGAGGCTGAGGCAGGAAGATCACTTGAGCCCAGGAAGTTGAGGGTGCGGTGAGCCGAGATCGCGCCATTGCACTCCAGCCTGGGCAACAAGAGTGAAACTCCGTCTCAAAAAAAAAAAAAAAAAAAAAAAAAAGAAAAAGAAAAGAGCCTTCTTTTTCTGTGTTCTCACATGATGGAAAGAGAAAGGAGCTCTCTGGAAGCTCTTTCATAAGGGCACTCATCCCATTCATGAGGGCTCTGCTCTCATAACACAATCACCTCCCAAAGACCCCGCCTCCCAATATCAGCGCTTTGGAGATCAGGATTTAACACATGAATTGGAGGGGACACAAACATTTGGTCCATAGCCTTGCCAGGGCTGCTTCCATGGGGACAACACCCACATTTCCAAATTATAATTGCACAACTTGGAAAGTGAGCTGAAGAGGCAAAAAAGAAACAAGAAATGGATATCTAGAGCTCTCAGGGGATGTCTCGGGCAGTCAGGCTCTCTTGGGCTCTCTAGTTGGCTCCTGGTTCCATAAGACCAGACTATTTGATCCACATTGTTTCATCATATGTTCTCAATCACTGGCTTTAAGAAGCCATCTCAAATGCACACCGAGGCTTCAAAGGAAGTGTCAGCAGCCTGCTAGCTTTCCTTCCACAAGGGACAGAGGAGACACTGAAACAGTCAATCAACAGTGTTTGCCACTCAGTAAATAAATACTAATATATGTTTTACGTTAAAATATTATAGGAAAATGAAGCCAAGTGTGGTGGTGCTGCCTGTAGTCACAGCCACTGCAGAGGCTGAGGTGGAAGGATCTCTTGAACTGATGAGTTTGAGACCAGCCTGGGCAGCGTAGCAAGATCCTGTCTTTAAAAAGTTAAAAATATCACGTTATTAATTAGAGAATTATGAAATATCAGTGTTCTTCACCAGAGTCCAAGTGTAGGTAAGGCCATGATGGAATATAAGCACAAGAATTTATAGATAATACTCATCCCAGAAAAACCTCCTGGGACAAAATGCAAAGAAGGAGTATACCTTTTCAAACTGCTCTAATTTTCTAATGGCTCCCTGACAATTCTTTAATCAACCAAGTGAAATAGGTCTGAAAATTAGATTGGCGTAAACATCAATCTTATTAGGTCTATAATGCAATGACAACCGCTAGCACTTTTGTCTGTCCCTGCTCAATGACATTAGCCCATATTTGAACCAGTGCCATTTTTTTTTAACAGATGAGCTTTGATACAAGGAACAGGATATCACGACCAAAATTCCACTCCAGCTTGTCATTCAAAGCGCTCAGGCTTGACAATTCCTGACTGAATGCCACCAACATCTCAACTAAAGCCATCTGGGGGCTGGGACACAGAGCTGTTGACACAGCAAGATATCACTGATAATTCCACGGGGCTCATCGTGGTGACTCAATATTAATACAGTATATTTAATTTAAAGCAGAAGAAGTCACACACAGACATCAAGATATTCTGAACCTGATACGTCACCATAGACCAGACCCGGAGCATGAGACTCGCTCACTTTTTAAATAAGAATGTCCCCTTCAGAGGCTGCTCCTATACAAACTAGCCAGTTGTTAGCTTGTCAGAGTTGCTGATAGCACAGGCTTCCCCTTAGAATTACCGGCATTTTCCACCCGAACCCTTCAGCAAAGAAACTTGGTGGCTGCCAGACAGAAATGAGTTGAAACTCGTAAGTCTATATTTGGCCTGTTCCCTAGGAAAAACACTGAAGACTGTTTGTTCCAACTATTTACAATGAGGTCTCTAAAATATTATTTTCCCTCCCTCTCCCTCACTCCTTCTCCCCTCCCTGCTCATGGAGAAATCTCAAAATGTTTATGAACGCGGAGGGCCGAGTGCTGCCTAGACCTCCCACCCACCCGACATCCTTCAGCACACACTCATGGCTTTGGTCAGCTGTCAGATGATGTGACAAAAAGCTTAGGAGACATCTGCTCTTGGACTAATGGCCATGGTATCCCTTTCACTACCAAAGATAAATTGCTAGACAGCTGTATTAAAAACCACAGCATAGTCCCGACACTGGTGATGCACAGACGAGATGACCAATCTTCTAAATGGGGTCATGAAGAACCTTCTTACTTCGGGAGCAATGTTTTCCCAGTGAGGAAAGATTTAAAGCAATCTCAAGGACCGCTGTGCAAACTTCAGATCCAAAAGCGTCCAAGCTTCCTTTTTGGCTGCTGATAAGGACATGTTATTTGAAGACTGTTCTGGCAGTCAGCGTTTACAGAAAGAAAAAGTATAAGAGAGTGAATGCCCTGCTTTGCCAATGCGACTCCTATAAATGGTATTAAAAGCATATTTTCCAAACTCAGACTCAATTAGGTTTCTAAGGAAGTGGGCCAGTGCTGGTGACTTCGGTCAGCTTGTAAAATGAGGTAATAAAAGAACATCACATAATATTTATCTGAGGAGCAAATAAGATAAAATATACAAGCAGTCCAGCACATGGTTGGCTCTAACAGGCTAGTTCCCTGCCCTTCTTGTCCTTTGGAAGCCACCATTAAGCTGATTCTCATTAGCATCCAACATGTGAATACACTTGTTAGATCCTCTTGGCTGCATTGACACGTTTTATCAGCTAGATGTTTGAGGAAGACAGTCAGAATGTGGCATTTACAAATACGTTTGAAATCAATGAGAGATTTCTAAAGCAGATATTATATAAAACAGATACTAGAATTGTTCACAGTTAGCTAATCAGTTCTTAAGAAGAACGTGACATAAAAACACAGTTAGAAGCCAGAAATGGAAAAACAGGAGAGCAGAAAATTTGGGTAAAGCACTACCAGCCAGCATCTATCTGGATGGTTCCACGGCAGAGACCGAGCCTCGGGAACCCTCCCAGGACGAGGGGTGATGAATACACAGCCAGATCAGGAGCCCAGAACCCAGCACTAGGCCCTCATACGACTTGTGACATTGAGAAAGTTACTAGCATGGCCTGATGTCAACATCCTTGTTGGTGAAATGAAAAAAAAAAAAAATCAATCATCAAGATCCTTCCAATTTCTCAACTGTCCATGAAATAATAGTTCAGTAAAAATACCAGCAGACCGAATGACAAATCGAATATGGATTTCAAAGAAACAGAAATTCATAAAAACTGGTTTTGATGCTAGAAATCTGCATGAGAATTCAAAACGGGGGGCCAGACTGTGAGCTCAGCCCCCCATACGGGCAGTTTCAATCAGGAGCTCAGCACAAAACAAAGGCCATGAAGAGATCATTTAAAAAAAAAAAAGATAAAGAAAACATAGCACTATTAAGTACATGAGTAAAAGTAATTATTCCATCCCAGGAACCAAAAGTCAAATCAGTTACAGCTTTTCACCTAGCAAATTGGCAGCCAGTTGAAGACTCATCTCCATATTGTGTTAAGAGAATGTAAATTGATAAATTGACTTTAAAATACAAAAAACTACCTACGGTGTATTATGCTTATTACCTGGCTGATAAAATAATCTGTACACCAAAGCCCCGAAGACACATGGTTTACCTATATAACAAACCTGAACATGTACCCCTGAAGCTAAAATAAGTTAAACAAAATTTTTTTTAAATACTGTGTATCCATTGTTCTAGCAATGTCATTTCCATATATTTACTCTACAAAAAATTCTGAATGCCAAGTATTTAGCTATAAGTTTATGTATCACCATGTTATTCATGACAGCAAATAATTATAAAAAAATCTAAATATCTAACAATAGGTATTCAGATATTATTTATCTAATAAACACATTGTGGCACTTTTTACTGTGAAATGCCATGTGATCATTTAAAAAGGGCCTCCTAGAAAAATATTTAATAATGTATAAAGATGTTCACAACACATTGCTAAATTTTAAAAAAAGGCATAAAACTGTATAATCTCATTTTTGAAAGGAGGAATATCTATTTTTATAGCTATACATATGCACCCAGAACATAGATACATGCGTGTGTACATGTGTGCATGTGTGTGCCTGCACCTAAACCAGATGTATCAGGTTGACTCTATAAAATCTCTAATTTTATGAGTTATAAACAGTAAAATCTCAGAAATTTCTTAAGGTTCTACTTATTAAATAAATACATATACACTGACATAAGACTTGAAAATTATTCACAAAAATGTTAACTATGGTCATACCTTCAGTGATTTATGGATACTTTTATTTTTCAAACATTTTACAATTAAGATGCATTTCTTTTAACAAAAATGTAATGAAGTTAAATAATTTACACACATCAGTCTAAGTATGCACTTTCCTCTATATATAAATAGAAATATATAGCATATATGTATATGATTAATTTCATCATCTTCAGTTATATATAACTGAAGTTTATATAGAGAGACGAAATTAACCAAATGTCTAACCCTTGTTAGTGTAATCTGTTCCAAAGATGTAAGCCGTCTATTAGGAAAAAATCACTCATCAGGATAAAAATGATTGTTCTCTCGGAAAGTCTCCCTCCTCTGCTTCCTTCCCAAGACAGTTCCAGGTGACTGGGAGCAGTTAACATCTTAGGTGGTGGGAAAACCTGGGCCTCTTCTGGTCTCCAAGGTCTGTGTCCCTTGTTCCCTGGGTGCTTCCTGGCCTTCAAGGCTGAAACCTGAGGCTGGTGTCGCTGGTAGCTGGTAATCCTATCTCTTTGGACCTGGGCAGGATTATCACTCCCTGCTGACTCAGCCTCAGGTCAGCCCACAGGCTGCAGACTCCAGAATACCTGCCATGCCCTTCCTCCAGCCTCTGGCCCAGCCTCGCACCCAGGCTCAGCTCCCCCTGCCACTCTGTGCACGCTGTCGATCCTTCGCTTCTTAGCTCCGCATCCCTATCCTGTAAAGGTCGAGGGCACCCTGGAAAGCTGAGCCCCAGAGCCCTCTTTCTACCTGACCACACAGGCGGCCCAGCTCGCTGTGATGTGCCTGAGGGGCAGACTGCTCTTGGAGTAACTCACCTTGAAGCACAGCCTCTGGAGAGGAAGTCAAAAGGAACCTCACTCTGTGCCCTTCCTCTCTGTCTCCATCTTCCTGCCATCCCCAGGACCAGAAGCTGGCCAGGCCTCTCCTTACTTCCTCTCGAATCTCTTCCTCCCTCTCCAGCCAGGTATGCAGGTCTCCCTGGCTTTATGAAAACATCTCTCTGAATAGGGCCCCTTATGCTCAGTTATTAATTTGATAAAGAGTTGTAGGGATTCTTTCTCAAAACAATAGCTTATGTCATTATTTTTCTGAAGCACAGTATGTTAATATTGAATATTACCCTGGTCTTCCCCTTGGCCTTTCTCCTATAAAATATATACTTAGATGAATGCTAAGAAAGAAGAGACAAGTGTTTTTGATTCATAAAAGAAAAATAAAGAGCCGGGTGGCTTACACCTGTAATCCCAGGTCTTTGGGAAGCAGAGGCAGTAGGATCCTTTGAGCCTAGGAGTTCGAGACCAACCTGGGCAACATATTGAGGCCCCATCTCTACAAAAAAAAATTAAAAAATAGGCAGATGTGGTGGCGCATGTCTGTAGTCCCAGCTGACAGGAGACTGAGGTACTTGAACCCAGGAGTTGAGGTTACGGTGAGCTATGATTGCACCACTGCCCTCCAGCCTGAATGACAAAGCAAGACGCTGTCTCTAAAAATAATAAAAGCAAAATAAAATTATCTTAAAACCTTGTCTTCATTATAAAAGTATTTAAGAAGAGAGGCAGCCTAAATATATACCTAACTAAAATGGAGAGACATCAGAAAAGGGAGGAGGCTTTGAACAAAGACTTGGAGGATGCTAAAACAAAGAAGGAATTAAAGGAAATCAGCGCAAAATATAGGAAAAAATTGAGGGAGAAGAATTAAAACATCTTGTGTTTTTATTTGTAATATTTGACATTTCTGTAAGTACTCAAGTTGCTTCGGAGAGCAGCAGTTCTGATGCACCCCAGCTTCCTGCCATGGGCATGAAAGGTACAGGATGTGAAGATCAATAATCAAGACACCAAATGCCATCTTGTTCTGGAAAGGATTTCAGGCACCTAACAGAGACAACTCACTCTCCAGGGAAAGTGAGCAGTAAATGATCAAGAAGCTTCAAAAAAAAATGATTCTTCTAAAAAGGATTTTAAAATCGAAAACTCCCTAGTTTACAAGATAGAATTATGAAAAGAAAGAAATTCTGGAAATGACACAGCTTTGTAAAGAAAATAAACTTTGGTGCAGAAGGAAGCAATGGCTTAATCAGAGTGAAATGTGGTGGGCGAGCACGCGGAGGTGACCTGGGCAGCAGGAAGCTTTCGGAAGATGATTCTGGGGGATTCCGGAGGAGCAAGGTGGAAGCCAAGAGCCAGCAGTGATCCTAGTCCCGGCGGGGGGAAGTGATCGACCAGATAGGGCAGCAGGAGTGGGAATACACGTGAGAAACGTTTGAAAAATAAAATAAGCAAGACTTGGCCACTGGTTGGCTTTAGGGATTGAAGGAAATGGTGGAGTCCGTGGTGACTGTGAGGCTTCCAGCCAGACCAACTGCAGGAATGACAGCAACAGTAAAAGAGAAAGCTAACATTTAGCCTTGCTCTTAAAACAGAATAACAGTAATATATTTTCTACTTACAAGTTTACTGTTATAACAATATCAATAGACCTGAAAGAAAATTTTCAAAATTCAAAAATTTGGACTGAGTACAAATTT
The DNA here is from genome assembly GCF_009761245.1 of Sapajus apella. NCBI lineage: Eukaryota > Metazoa > Chordata > Mammalia > Primates > Cebidae > Sapajus > Sapajus apella. The sequence goes on along the minus strand of NW_022436979.1, from coordinate 18,924,146 downwards.
TAATGTCAATAAGAAGTACAATGTGTGTGTTTGTAACAAACACTCTGAGTTAGAAAATATAGCTCTTCATTTCTATCTTCAAGAATGAAGAAAATAAAAAGGCAAAGTTCTGACTTAACTAAAAGCATTTGGACTGACGTGTGCATCTCACATTGGGTTCATACACTTTGCACATGTATATTTGTGCTTTATATTTGCATAGTTGTCTAAGTGCTTTTTGCTTCAAGCACTAGTTGAATTGAATTCTGATTACCAGTTATTTCTGAAATTTATTATTTTAGTAGAAATAATGTAAAGCTAGGTATGGACTATTATCTAACACGGTATTGAGGTAATGCATTCTCTTTCCGGGTCCAAAAGGGGGCGTAGTTTCAAGGGCAAGAACTTCCCAATGCCCCCTCCCGTCTCTCCATCCGGGAGACTTAATGGACTTTGTTTAAATTTTCATGGGCACGGGAAAAGATCACAAGTCAATCATTCCTGCTCAAGTTTAAAGGAACTCTTTTCATTGGCCAGGGGGCTTGGAAAAGGCGGGAATTCCTCCCAGGTTAAAAGACCCTGTCCCCACATCCGGCCAGATTCCATACTTGGGACGTCTTCCACACTCTTCGTGGAAGCTTTCTCTCACTCATCTTTTTCTTTCTCTGCCTAAATAAATCACTTTTTTGAAAAAAAAAAAAAAAAAAAAAAAAAAAAAAAAACTCTTTGGGGTCTGATATCTTCTTCCGAGCACACCTGCCATGGTCCCCTCTCCCATTCTTGGGTGAGTGAGAGACCAAGAGCCTGGAAAAACATCCTCTCAGGGGAGCTAAGTGCTCCCCTGCACCCCAAACCTGGAACCAGTATCAGATTAAGCTATTTGGAAAATCAATGTTTTATTAAGGATTATCATTTATTAATGATTAATGATTATCAGCCAGCAGTATGAGACTTTACTCCTACTGCTACTCAAATGTGTGAAGAAAATGGTAGCTTCCTTATTTTGTTTAACCAATCTAATCGTTTTACATTCTTTGAGATATAATTTACAGGCTATAGCCCTTTAAAGTGTACAATTGAGTGGTTTTTAGTATATTTGCAAATTTGTGCAGCCATCATCATCATCGAATCCCAGAACATTTTTATCACTTTAAAAAAAAAAAAAAAAAAAAGTCTTGTGCCCATTAGCAGTTACTCCCCTTCTCCTTCATCCAGCCCCTGGCAACCACTAATTAGACTTTCTGTCTCTGTGGATTTGCCTGCTTTAGACATTTCATACAAATAGAATCATATAATATGTAACCCACTCAATTACCCCTGTGAACTCCCTGCTAGCTGGTGGCAGTAAAATTTTACTTTCACTGAAATTTAGCGATTAATATTATCTCAGATTTTTCCAGTTTAAGACCATTTAATGTTGGTGAACACTCATCAAGCTTCGAGTACACTCACTAACGGATGATTTCCCCTTTCCTCTTCCTTGCCAAGATGGTCTGGGGACAGAGGAAACCTGGCGAGTCCTCCCAGCAGTGGTGGGAGGGTGGGCTGCCTTCTATGCTGGCCCCTGTGGGTGTGGCCTAATGGCCCTTGTCTCTGGGTCAGCGCCCCTCAAGATGACTGGTCTCAACTGGACTTTTGGTGATGACGGCGCCTCCTGCCACCAACACCTGAGCTCGACTCTGCCTCCAGTCATGAAGATCACTGCCCACAGCAATCTCCTCTTGCTAGCTCAGGCCTCGGCCTGTTCATGGTCCTCTCAGCAGCTCCGTGTCTGCTCCAGGGGTGGGCCTGGCCTTTTTCCTCCACCGTATACCCTGCACCTGTCATGGTCACTAGCATATGAGTGAATGAATCCTTCAAAATTCAGCTGAAATTCTGAATCCTTTGCCGACGTGTCCACCCCCTTCCTTCTACTCCTTCCTCTGTGCTCTGGTAAGAATGTTGGAAACAGATGCTCAGTGCCAAAGAAAAGTCACCACTGAAACAAAGGATCTCTCAGCAAGCAATTTTAACTTCCTGGACTGCGTGAAGGGTACCCTCACTAGCCATCTTGCCACAAAAGTACAATGAACAAAGGAAAGGCAGAGATATCTATCCCTTCCACATTTGGGGTCATCCTTACTGCCCTCACTGATCTCCATTGGCTGGAGCCAGACCTCACAATCTAAACTAAAACCTGATTGGCTAACAACTTAAAACTTTTTCTAAATAGGTAAAAGCAATGGAGAGCTGGGACATACCTGTGAGCACATCCAGCACAGGTATCTTGGTTAAAGTACAAGGACATAGAATATACTGCATGCCTGTAAGCGTGGCATGTCTAACAGCTACATAGGATAGGTCTTAACAAACAGTTATTAGCACACTTATGATTTGTTCTTTAACAAGAAAGGAAACTTTGAAGAGAAACTTTTACTTCCCACAAGCAGATAATCTTGCTGCTACACGGAGTATTCGTTGGCTTGTATTACAGCCCCTGCAACGCGTCTCATCTCTCCTACATGATCAATCTCCCCTCTCCCCGACGGCCCAGGTGGGGGCTTCCCAAGGCCACCCTCAGATCCTTCCCAAGTAAATGTTATGCTCAATAAATATTAAAATTAGTTGAAGTTTTGTTCTAATTAACTATATTTCCATTTTACAGTAAGGCCATGTGCGTTTTATAAAATAATCACATGACAGAGGTAAGGATAAGATGAAAAGTATGGCTCCACTCAGCCTCGAACAGTGCAGGTTAGTCTCTTGTTTGTAGAAACATTTATGTTTTTCCCAGTATTTTACTCTTCAGTTTGTTTTTGAATGAGAATATAAAGTATCTCTGAGTTGGTAAAAGAGAAAATTTATACTAGAAGTTTCTAGGGGAAGAAGGGCAGGAAAGAATTACAGAATCACATTTGCAAAATCACCCATTAGAGGATAAAAAGGCGAGGAGGAGCCTGGCCAACCCCGAGTATGAATTGCATCTTGAAGGCAATGACGACCCTGCTTCATCAGCTTCATGTGGACAAGTGCATATCTCAGCTCTCCAGCGAAATCGAAATCTCCCTGACAGAAACCCACAAATGTCCCCTCTGTAGACCGCCTGAGCCGTGCCTCGCCGTTTGCCTGCAAATGGCTTCTGACATAGAACCCAGACCAAATGGCCAGTCCAACACTTCTTGGGTTAAAAAAGAAAATCCAGAATGGTGACGATGAATTGGGAAGTTCGGATTCTCTGCTGCATGCCGTGTTGAAACAACTGACACTAATCTTTTAACGTCCTTTTCACATCCAAGTTCCATGTGTTGCCTCCAGTCATTCCAGGATTCTACACACACAGACATTTTTCAGAGAAGGCTTAGGGGAAAAGAAGAGGCAGGAAAGGCATTCTCTCCTACTAAGTTAGTGCAAAACGCTTTTCAGGACAGGCAGTCTCCCCAGAAGTAGAGGTGCTGCTGATAAATAGAGAATAAGGCGGTGGCTCATGCCTGCAATCCTAGCACTTTGGGAGACCAAGACAGGTGGATCACCTGAAGTGAGGAGTTCAAGACCAGCCTGGCCAACATGGCAAAACCCCATCTCTACTAAAAATAAGAAAGTTAGCCAGGCGTGGTGGTGCATGCCTGTAATCCCAGCTACTTAGGAGGCTGAGGTCAGAGAATCGCTTAAACGCGGGAGGTGGAGATTGCAGTCAGCCGAGATCACACCACTGTGCTCCAGCTTGAGTGACGGAGCAAGACTCTGTCTCAAAAAAAAAAAAAAAAAAACCAAAGAAAAAGAAATAGAGGACAAAAGCCAGGCTTTGAGAACACTGGGATAGTGTGTGCTTTAAGCACCCGGTCTGAACCAAACCACCTGGATTCAAACCACAGCTTTGCCATGTGTTGCGTATTTTGGACAAAGTATTTCTGCCCTCCGTTTCCTTGTAAATCAGGATAATAGCAATGCCCACCCGCCAGTGCTGTGTTGAGTACTGATATGTGCATAAGAGAGCCTGGGGCCCACCGGGCTGTCTGCGTGTCATCCTCGTCATCAGCACGGACCACCCACTGCTGTTCTGACCTTGTGCTGTGATCCTCGGCTGAGGGCGTCATGCTCAGCCCCCCTCCACTAGGCCTCCTTTTCAATAGTTAGCATTTCAGAGTCTTCCGTGTTATCCCAGGTAACCATTTCCTTCAGACTGAAATTACGAAAAAAACCCAAATGCCCGTGTATATGCTGGCCTTAGATTGAAAGGCACCCTAACTTTCTCTTTTTTTTTTTTGTTTTTTTTTTTTTTGCATAATGATTTTCCAAACTGCAGCCCATTCACCACCATCCTGCTCTAGGACAATGCCAGAATGGGGGAACTTCTCCCAAAGAAAGGTGAACATGAACGAACCTACCCCTGGCTTCTTGGTTTGTGACCCTCCAGCGTCTGACCCAAAGGTCAAAGATTTCTGTTGTGAGAATCGATACATTTCTGTGTTTCAGCCCCTGTTAAGCAAAAGCTTTGAGATCCAAAAACAAAAACCAAAAAACTTTATAATCCTATCAATGTATACAATGTTGGTGGATCTCTGGAAATACTTTGTCATTGAAAGCATGAGACAAACACCTTTTTTAATTATTTCAAGCAATCTGAGGGCACACAATGCCAGGCGGCTCTCTCAAAGGCCTCATTGTGAGTGTGTGTGCCTGGAGGCTGCGGGTTGCTGGCCCCCTTCCATCCTCCTGCAAACACAGCACCGTATTTGTCTTTCAGCTGTCACTATTTGTTAGGAGCTATAAACAGAGAAGATTCTTTCTTAGCAACCACTGTGAAAAAGTAAAACCATCCCCACCCCCTCCAAAAAAAAAAAAAAAAACAGACTGAAATGAGGAAAGAAAGAAAAATGAACTTTGCAAAGTTACTTGTGGAAGTCACAATGACTATCCAATATGCAAAGCTTCAAAATTGCTGGCTGCCTTCGGTTCAGGCAAAAAAGAAAAAACGAAGACGTTTTCGGAAGTCAGCTGCCAACAGATTAAAAGGCGACAAGAAATGATCTCACCACCATTTGTAGACGTCTGGTCACGCGGCTATCAGCAAGATAACCAAGAATAATCCGGTTACATGATTCAATTTCATTTCCTTGGAGAATGCTTCAGGCTCCGTCTTGCTATTTTTAGTCTTGAGTGTCAAACGCCGTGGGACACATTCCCAAGGCTGTTCACAGATTACATGCTCCTCTAGAACAGGTAGGAGTTCTGGAAGCCAGAATCACTGACAAAGTATCTGGAGATCAAAGCCTCAGAAGGAAGGAGGGACAGTCGGAAAACACACATTGGCAGCTGCAGAATAGCTTCAGATGGACGTTACCTCTCAGACAGAGAATTACAGAAAAATCACCAAATTTGTAAAGAAAACATGAACCTTGACCTTAACAAAGAACACTGCAGAGGGCCTGTGGGAGTGCTCACAGCCATTTAATCTTTCAGGAAGTTTAAAATGTTTCTGGAGTGAAATCAAGTCACTCTTGCCAGCCTGAGAACAGCCCGTTTGGAAAACAGGACTTGTAGGCATGGAAACCTCAGGCATCCTGCTAACAAAACTCACTGCAGGGTTTACTGGAGAAAAATCGTGGAGAACCCTCAGGGGTAGGACAGGTTTGGTCCGACTTTGTGGGGTCAGATAATATGAAACCCAAAATGGCAATAACTAAAATATGCTAAGCTACAGTCATTAACCAGAGAGGATTAAACCTTTGTGAGCCAAGACCTTTCTCCTTCAAGTGCAGCCTGTCTGCAAGCATCAGGGCTGCTGATAATCCAAACGGCCGAAGTAAAAGACACTCAAAAGAAACACTTTTTTCTAATCCTACATTCCCATCATGCTCTTGAAGACAGACAATAAGGAGAGATTGTTCAGAACTGAACTCTCAGGTATATTATTTCAAACTGACAAATGTGAAAATCTGAGTTATGAACAAAAAGGCTGTCATACGTGCCCACTCCCACATTGTCTCATTGTGATGGTCACAGAAGCCCGGTGACGAGGGCGTTATCACCGCTGCATGACAGGTGAGGAAACGGGCCCAGGGAAGTCCAGGTCAGGAAGTCTCAGAGGCAGCTCCCGGCCTCACACCAGGCTCATTCTGTGCTTCACCCAGCCAGCACCCACACACCCTGTGCTTTAGGTGAGACGCACTGACAGGCTCACACATCCCGGCGCCACGGACCGTTCCTACGGTGCTGGCACTCCCCCTCCAAACACACAATTGCAATAGTACGCAGAGGATATCAGGGAATATGTTTTATTCTTACTATAAAAAGGGGACACAGAGTTTTCTCTGTGTTTGAATCCCCCTCCCTCTGTCTCTATACAGGGGAACCGTGTTGTTCTTCCTTTCTTCTTTCTTGCCTATTAAACTTTTCGCTCCTTAACAAAACAAAAAAAATAGGAAACTGCTGTATATCATTTTTGTATTTAAAAAACTCTTTTCTTTGGTTATAAATTTTTTCCTTCTTTTTTTTTTTCTCATTCTCTTGTGTCTCCTTTTCTCTCCACTTCTGCACATTCATTCGCCTTACGGTGGAGCCCCATGCATTCTTAAACTCCAGCTGGAGCTGAACTCAAACCTTCCCAGTGTCTTTGCTAGGGCCAGATCGTGCTTCGGTGACCACCCCACCCATGCCCTCCTTCTCCCCGAGGCCTTCCCCCTCCACCCCATGCCAGCTGCTTTGCTTGCTGATAACTTCACAGGACGGGCAGTCATGGCCAACAACGAGAGCTCCAGGCAAGCTGGAGAATTGGTCACAGCTGCTGCCAACTTCTCAGGACCCTGGGTCTTCTAGAAGACTCTTAAAATGCCCAGAGTACCAGTGGAGAATGAAAAATTGGAGAAAGCATTACAGAGGTTGGCAAGGGTGGTGCGGTTCAACTTGGTGCCAGCCTGTGAAACCTCTAAGCAGTACTATGGATTGGGAGCAGCAACACAGCCATACATACTCAGGATTACGGTGGAAATTACAGCATTCCAACCTAAGCCTTCTCCTCCTCTATACAACTTTTAATCAATCTTTTTTCGTTCTCCTTTTTTCCCTAGTTGTAATTTACATATTTCAGAAATAAAATTTTCCCTGCCGGGATACTAAAAGTCATGTATTTTGTTACCCACAGCTATAATAAAGGGTGCTTAAGATTTGAAGAATTCAAATTTACTTTCCTAAGTGTTTGATTTAACATAAGAAAAAAAGGAGGAAATTCAAAAACTTCTTCAATCGCTAAAAAAAAAGTTCTCCAGTATTATTTGTAATATGCATAATCAATTTGCATGAATTTACACTCTTCTTAAAACTGACAATGCAAAATGTTGGAAAGGACGTGGAGCAACTAGAACTCTCAAACACTGCTGATAAGGATGCAAAATGGAGCAACCATTTAGAAAAACTCTACGGCAGTCTCTTAAAAAAGGAAAATATGGCCAAGCACAGTAGCTCATGCTGTAATCCCAACACTTTAGGAGGCCAAGGAGGGCAGATCACTTGAGGTCAGCAGTTCAAGACCAGCCTGGCCAATATGGTGAAACCCCTCTCTACTAAAGAAACAGAAATTAGCCAGGCACGGTGGTACGTGCCTGTAGTCCCAGCTACTTGGGAGGCTGAGGCAGAAGAATTGCTTGAATCAGGACTGGGAGGTTGTAGTGAGCCAAGATTACACCACTGCACTCCAGCCTGGGCAACAATGAGATTCTGTCTCAAAAAAAAAAGGTAAATATTTACCTTCCATAGGATCCAGTCAGTCTACTCCTACATATTCACCCAAAATAAATAAAAATATAAGTCTACACAGAGACTTGCACATGAAGGTTCACAGCAGCATTACTCATAATAACTAAAAACTGAAACAATCCAGATGCTTATCAATAGGTATGGATAAACAACCCGTGGTACAGTCATATGATAGGCTAGCACTTAACAAAAGCAAAAAGCACGGTGAAGGAGTCAGGGGTGTGGACAACTGCTACATGCAACCACACGGGGGACTTAAAATCATTATGATAGATTTTAAAAGTCAGACACAAAGTATACTGCATGACACTGCTTGCAAAATTCCAGGTAACATAACTAAGTCCACAGTGACAAAAAGCAGATCAGTGGTTGCAAGAGGCCAGGGGCAGAAAGAGAAAAACTTCAAAAGGGCAGAAGGAAATTTTTAGGGGTAAATGGAAATATTCTGTGTCTTAAATTTTGGCAGTGACTTCATGGGTGTGTACCACTGTCAAAACTCAGCTAATTGTGTACTTTAAATCCAATTGTACATCTTAAATGGATGCCTTTTACTGTATGTAAATTATACCTCAATAATGTTTATTATAAAATAGTAGTTAATAAATTAGGAATGTTCGCATGTGATCATCATTCTTTTTATTATGAAACAATTCCTCATAGAATCTTTTCACATATCTAGAACATTTTAGATATGATTTTTATTAGCAAAAACAAAGCAACCTCTGCCTCCTGGGTTCAAGCGATTCTCCTGCCTCAGCCTCCTGAGTTCCTGGGATTATAGGCATGCACCATCACATTCAGCTCATTTTTGTATTTTTAGTAGAGATGGGGTGTCACCATGTTGGCCAGGTTGGTGTCAAACTCCTGACCTCATGATTCACCCGTCTTGGCCTCCCAAAGGGCTGGGATTATAAGCCTGAGCCACCATGCCCAGCCCCATAACCTCCTTATCTTCACTAAACATTTCTTTCTGCTGTCTTCCAGCCTTTAGACAAAGCTTAACTCAACCAATTACCAATTCAACCAATTGCCAATCAGAAAATCACTGAATCCACCTATGACCTGTAAGGCCCCACCTCTTCAAGATATCCCACCTCTTTAGGCTGAACCAATGAGCACCTTTCATGTATGGATTTATGTCTTTGCCTGTCATTTCTGGTCACTCATACTGGCTCAGAAGAAACCTCTTGATATAATTGAAATTATATCAAGTGCTCTCTCAGACCACAGTGGACTAAAACTAGAAATTAGCTCCAAAAGGAACCTTCAAAACCATGGAAATTAAATAACCTGCTCCTGAATGAGCACTGGGTCAAAAATGAAATCAAGATAGAAATTCAAAAATTCTTCAAACTGAATGACAGTAATGACACAACCTACCAAAACCTCTGGGATACAGCAAAGGCAGTGCCAAGAGGAAAGTTCATAGCTCTAAATGCCTACATCAAAAAGACGAAGAGCACAAACTGGCATTCTGAGGTCGCACTTCAAGGAACTAGAGGAACAAGAACAAGCCAAACCCAAACCCAGCAGAAGAAAGGAAATAACCAAATCAGAGCAGAATCAAATGAAATTGAAACAACAACAAAAAAAAATACAAATGATAAATGAAACAAAAAGCTGGTTCTTTGAAAAGACAAATAAAATTGATAAACCATTAGCAAGATTAACCAAGAAGAGAGAGAAAATCCAAATAAGCTCAATAAGAAATGAAACAGGACATACTACAACTGACACCACTGAAACACAAAAGATCATTCAAGACTACTATGAACACCTCTATGCACATAAACTAGACAATCTAGAAGAGATTAATAAATTCCTGGAAAAATACAACCCTTTTAGCTTAAATCAGGAAGAATTAGACACCCTGAACAGAACAATAACAAGTGGTGAGATTAAAATGGTAATTTAAAAATTACAAACAAAAAAAAAAGTCCATGACCAGACAGATTCACAGCAGAATTCTACCAGACATTCAAAGAAGAATTGGTAGCAATCCTTTTGACACTATTCCACAGGATAGAGAAAGAATAAAGCCTCCCTAATTCATTCTATGAAGCCAGCATCACCCTAATGCCAAAACCAGGAAAGGACATAACCAAAAAAGAAAACTACAGACCGATATCCTTAATGAACATAGATTCTAAAATCCTTAACAAAACACTAGCTAATGAAATCCAACAACGTATCAAAAAGATAATCCACCATAATCAAGCGGGTTTCACACCAGGGATATAGGGATGGTTTGACATACAGAAGTCAATAAATGTGATAAACCACATAAACAGAATTAAAAACAAAAATCACATAATCATATCAATAGATGCAGAAAAAGCATTCGACAAAATCTAGCATTCCTTTATGATTGAAATGCTCAGCAAAATTGGCATACAAGGGACATACCTCAATGTAATAAAAGCCATCTATGACAAACCCGTGGTCAACATAATATTGAATGAGGAAAAGTTGAAAGCATTTCCTCTGGTAACTGGAACAAGACAGAGATGCCCACTCTCACCACTCCTCTTCAACGTAGAGCGATCGGACAAAAGAAAAAAAGAAAGGGCATCCAAACTGGTAAAGAGAAATCAAACTGTCACTGTTTGCTGGCAATATGATCAGCAAACCCTCAAGACTCCTCCAGAAAGCTCCTAGAACTGATGAAAGAATTCAGCAAAGTTTTCAGATACAAGATTATTGTACACAAATCAGTAGCTCTTCTATACATCAATAGCAATCAAACGGATTATCAAATCAAGAACTCAACCCCTTTTACAATAGCTGCAAAAAAAAAATAAAATAAAATACTTCGGAATATACCTAACCAAGAAGTTGAAAGACCTCTACAAGGAAAACTACAAGACACTGCTGAAAGAAATCACAGACAACACAAACAAATGGGAATACATCCCATGCTAATGGATGGGTAGAATCAATATTACAAAAATGACCATACTGCCAAAAGCACTCTACAAATTCAATGCAACCCCCATTAAAATACCACCATCATTCTTCACAGAATTAGAAAAAATAATCCTAAAATTTCTGTGGAACCAAAAAAGAGCCCACATATCCAAAGCAAGACTAAGCAAAAAGCACAAATCTAGAGGCATCACGTCATCTGATTTCAAACTATACTATAAAGCCATAGTCACCAAAACAGCAACGTACTGGTATAAAAATAGGCACATAGAACAATGGAACAGAATAGAGAACCCAGAAATAAACCCAAATAGTTATAGTCAGCTGATCTTTGACAAAGCAAACAAAAACCTATAAAGTGAGGAATGGACACCGTTTTCAACAAATGGTGCTGGAATAATTGGCTAGCCACATGTAGGAGAATGATACTGGATTCTCATCTCTCAACTTATACAAAAATAAACTTAAGATGGATTAAGGACTTAAACCTAAGACCTGAAACTATAAAAATTCTAGAAAATAACATTGGAAAACCCCTTCTAGACACTGGCACCATCAAAAAGTGGGCTAAGGACATGAATAGACAATTCTCAAAGGAAGATATGCAAATGACCGACAAACATATGAAGAGATACTCAACAGTGCTAATGATCAAGGAAATGCAAATCAAAACCACAATGCGATAGCACCTTCCTCCTGCAAGAATGGCAATAATCAAAAAATCAAAAAACATTAGATGTTGGCATGGATGCAGTGATCAGAAACACTTCTACACTGCTGGTGGGGATGTAAATTAGTACAATCACTATGGAAAACAGTGTGGAGATTCCTTAAAGAACTAAAAGTAGAACTACCATTTGATCCAGCAATCCCACTACTAGGTATGTACCCAGAGGAAAAGAAGTCATTATATGAAAAAGATACTGACACGCATGTTTATAGCAGCACAATTCACAATTGCAGAATCGCAGAACCAACCCAATGCCCATCAATCAACAAGTGGATAAAGAAATAGTGGGGGGGGGTGTATATATGATAGAATACTACTCATCCATAAAAAGGAATGAATTAACAGCATTTGCAGTGACCTGGATGAGATTGAAGACTATTATTCCAAGTGAAGCACCTCAGGAATGGAAAATCAATCCATCGTATGTTCTCACTGATACGTGGGGGCTAAGCTACAAGGACGCAAAGATGTAAGAATTATGTAATGGACTTTAGGGACTTGGGGGGAAGAGTGGGAAGGGGGCAAGGGATAACAGGCTACAAATACGGTGCAGTGTATACTGCTCAGGTGATGGGTGCACCAAAATCTCACAGATCGCCAGCAAAGAACTTACTCATGTAATCAAAGACTACCTGTATCCCAGTCACCTATGGAAAAATAAAAATAATAAATAATAAAATAAAAATAAAGTCTGCATGAAACAAAATGATCCCCTGGCAGTGGGGTCAGGGGGTATTGTGGTGGTAACAAAACGCCTCCCACCAGGCCCCACCTCCAACACAGGGCTACATTTCAACATGAGATTTGGATAAGGACAAACATCCAAACTATGTCCATCAGTATAACCAGGAGTCAGAACCACTTGTGTCTCAGCTACCTTCAAATTGAAGGAAAGAGACCAAGAAACAGAAAATTGGACAAACCAGTCTTATTTGAGAATTAGTGCCCACGGGTAAGAGACTCAGACCCTTTGTGAAAACAATGACATTAGAAAGCTTGCAGCTGTCCTTCCTCCTATCTCCCAATCACAGGGGCCTGATGGGGTCTCCATCCAGCTAAGCCCAGTGCGCAATCATGCCCATAAGGCAGGGAGGGCAGCAGGGAGCCCTTCACTGGGGAAGAGAGGCAGTCATTTCTGTGCAGAGCACCACTACCAAGTCCTCAGGCCATCTTTTCTAAGGGAAAATTCAAATACACCAATTATTTTTCAACATTGCATGTCCAAAGTTGATGAGTTTATTCTTGATTTATTCACAAGTACAGCGTGAGCTTAGCTGGCCAAGTGGGGGAAGGAGTACATATCCCTTTCCAGCTCGGAAGGGATGCGTGGTCTGTGCACATTAGTCTCACTTACCATGTTTGCTCAGTTCCAAGCTTTTTGCTGCGGAACCATAAGATGGGCTCAAAGTAAAAAGGAAATTGGATTCCATCAATCAACACACTAACACACAACCAAAATTAGATGTCATAAGGTTATACTATTTCATCACTTTTAATTAATATTGTCTGTGCATGCCCCTTCTGAGAAAATATTGACACAACATTCTATTTCCTACAAAGAAATTCATCTTCTGGCTTTCCTGCAAACGGAAAATTTACATAGTGAGTTAGGGGGAAGAGGAAACTATTGTAGTCCCTTTGCTTAATTCTGAAGTGAAATTTATTATAGAAAAATATTTTCCCCTTTAAATAGAAGATGAAGTGATTTTGAGCTCCACCTAACTTTTCCTAAAGAAAACAAATCTGACTTTAGGGTAACTACAATTTTAGGTCATTAAATTTTTTTTTTTTTTTTTTGCTCAAACCAAAATTTAGTACTAATTTAAATCAGGAATAATTGAAAGAACATTTCTAGAGTGCACTGTTTTTCTTTTTTCACTAGAAATGCTCATTTCTCAGATCAGGGGAAACTTTTTTTTCTGTTTTCTTCTCCAAGACAGTTTGTGAAAACACTGCCCTAAGAGTACTGATGGCATACCTTCTCCTCTCCCTTCTTGAGGCAAGCCAAGGACTAGCCACCGGGGAACCCTTATCAGCTTCTCTAATGATGTGCTCCTGGGTCCCCGAGGAGGGCAGAGTCAGATCGCTCTGGGTGTAAGTGTTTGCTGGCTGTGTGACTTTGCATATATTAGTTACCTCCATGAGCTCCAATGTTCTCGGCTGCAAAATGGAGCAGGACTTACTCCACAGCATTGCCAGTAGAAGTTCCGTACGTGGTAGTTGGTGGCAGCAGTGGTGGTGGTGGTTATGGTGGTGGCCAGGGGCCACCCCCCAACTGCATGACAACAGTGAAGCAAACTCTGGGTAGGACTCCGATGAGTGTGCTCCTTAGTCAACTCATCAGCTAATTTGAATGCATATCCACCCTAAGGAAGGAGTGCCAAGACAGAACTGGCTCTTTCCTTTCATGGGAAATAACTTCTCATAAAAATTGAAGAGTAATTTAGAAGTCCTTGGCGTAGCGTACTGGGAAAGGATTTGCGCAAACCATTTGCCATCCCTACTCTTGAAACTCTCTAAATGAGCTAGATCATCACCAGCAGGAGATTTTCAGAAGATTGAACACCCTATGTAACTACGTAGCATCAACCTGTAGATCACGGACTTCAGCGTCACATCCACCTGGATTCTAATCTTGCCTGTGCCATAGATTTGTTGGGCTTCCCTGAGGAAGTACTTAGCTTTTTTGTGTCTTGGTTTCCTCATAAATAAAATAGGCATATTAATGGTGCTTTCCTCATGCTGTTAGGGACAGTATTTTTTTTTTTTTTTTTCTTTTTTTTGAGACGGAGTTTCACTCATGTTACCCAGGCTGGAGTGCAATGGCGCGATCTCGGCTCACCGCAACCTCCGCCTCCTGGGTTCAGGCAATTCTCCTGCCTCAGCCTCCTGAGTAGCTGGGATTACAGGCACACGTCACCATGCCCAGCTAATTTTTTGTATTTTTAGTGGAGACGGGGTTTCACCATGTTGACCAGGATGGTCTCGATCTCTTGACCTCGTGATCCACCCGCCTCGGCCTCCCAAAGTGCTGGGATTACAGGCTTGAGCCACCAAGCCCGGCCTTAGGGACAGTATTAAATGAATTACTATACATCTATAGAGCTTTGAACAGTGCCTGGAATGTGGTAAGCACTCAGTAAACTTTAACACTTGTAACTTCCAATGAAGTGTATTGAGCTTCTGCTATACATAAGGCACTTTGCTGAGCCTTGCTATATCAAAAGGGAGAAAGGAAGAAAAAAATTAATGTTGAGTTTCTAAGAACCAATCACTATGACAGGTGTTTTATATACATTATCTCAATTAGTTTTTGATTTGTAGCCTTATTAGGTAGATACTATTTGCCTTATTTTATAAATGAAGGAAGGGGTTGCAGTAAAGAGAGATTAATCATGTTTCTTAAAGCCACAAAACAAGTAAGTAGCAAAGCAGGGATTCGAAGCCACAACTAAGCCCAATACCTGCATTTACTATCAACAAGACATAGTCCCTGTCCTTGAGGAATGAATAATCTGGGATGAAGGATCCACATGTAAATGACTAAATACAATCAAACCTAAGTGCTGAAGTCGAGCTATTCACAAAGTAGAAATACTAACCTAGAATAGTGAGAGCTGCTTTGGGGTGTTAGAGAAGTGATTTTTGAAGGATGTGGAAGATTTTTCCAGGAGAACAAGGGCCCTCAAGGGAGGGAGGGGAAGTAGAGTAAGACACACAGATTGAGAGGCACAAAAAAGGCTGGAGGCAATGGAGGACTGAAAAGAAAATCGTCAAGAATCCTGTCTGTGTGAACAGGAACGTGGCTGGACGTCCAACAGTCCTTTCCCACTGAGCAGGCTGCTACTTGCAGTGATGCCAGGGACGCATCTCTACTGATGATATCGGCAGTTTCTAACCGTAAGTGCCAAGTTATGCTGTGATCACTGCTTTTGTCCAGAAGTTCAAAGCTAGGTCCCCCTGCACACCTAAGCTTTGTGGCATCTTAAAGGTATTTCCACCGTCTTCGTGTCCGTCGGCACCACTGCAGTTGGTTTGTCAGCATTTACCCTTTCTCCCTGTGTCTGGATTATTCCACAGAGAGGAAGCGTAAATGCTTCTATGAGCCTGTTTCATTAGTTCTATCTGCTTACAAACATAGATTTTTCTCCAAGATTTTTCAGCCCTGCTTCCATTCCAGGCAAAATGAGTTCTTCTGCTTAAATTAATTAATCTTTGCTACCAGCCTACAAAGCTAAATCCTCTCTTCTCTGCCAGCTAAGATTGAAGCTTTTCCTCATGATATGCAAAGCATTCAGGGGCCCTTGCCTCACTGACTATTCCACCCCCAGGTACAATTTTTTTTGTCGGAATTGTCTAACTTTTGGAAGCTCCAACAGTCAATTTACCCTTGTATTACCCTCCGGTTATTTTATAAAGCATATCTTGTCTTCCCAAAGTCAAAAAATGTCATTTCTTGTTCCATTCTTCTGTGCCATTTCACAATGCTAGACACATGGGCGTTTACGAGATAATCAGTAAGCGAGAAGCTGGTAGATTCACAATGGCTACGTAATGGCTACTGTATCAGCAGGTTCCCAGAGGGACAGAACTAAGAGGATCTATGTATACATGAAAGGGAGTTTATTGGGCCAGGTGTGGTGACACACCTGCAGTCCCAGCACTTTGGGTGGATAAGGCAGGTGGATCATGAGGTCAGGAGATTGAGACCACCCTGGCCAATATGGTGAAACCTCATCTCTACAAAAAATACAAAAAAATTAGCTGGGCATGATGGTACACACTTAATCCCAGCTACTCAGGAGGCTGAGGCAGGGGGATCACTTGTACGTGGGAAGTGGAGGTTTGCAGTGAGCCGAGATCGCACCACTGCACTCCAGCGTGGTTGCAGAGCAAGACTGTCTCTTGCACAATCGCAACGTGAAGTCCCACAACAGTCTGTCTGCAAGCTGAGGAGGAGGGAAGCCAGTAATGCATCCATCAGTCCACGTCCAAAAGCCCAGAGAGCTCAACACTGAGGGTGGGTCTTCCTCTCCCAGTCCACTGACTCGAATGTCCATTTCTTCTGGCAACGCACTTACAGACACACCCAGAAATAATACTTCACCAGCTATGGAGGCATCCTTCAATCCAACCAAGCTGACACTTAACTATCATAGCTAGTTTAATACAATATTATTCAAAATAGTTCTAGTAGTAATAATAAATTGCTATTACCATTTTCATTAAGTATGATGTATGGACAGGGGGCTTTAAGACCAGGCAATACCTAACCTTTGCAGTATGTAAGTATTTTCAGGGGATAAATGCAGTATACCAAGATCCAAGACTATGCAGTTGTTCCGGGACTGGGTTTTGCTGGCTTGAGATGTCAACATTTAATCCTTTAGCATCCAGGCTCTTGAGTTTATAGACCTTGCCTGTACCCTCCGGGCCAGCTCACAGGCTAGGTGTACTGCTGGCCTTCATCTGATCTCTGCAGACCTGGCAGACATGCACGTTGTTTCGATCCAAACCAACTCCTCTGGAATGAAAGAGCTATCTTCTTTGCCAGAAAAGGCTCTAGCCTTTAAACCAAACTGGGCAGCTGTTTGCCAGACTCCAAGGTGATGTTTGATTCTAATAATCAACATGGAGCTGAGCCACTGAGGAGCAGATGACAGGATGGAAAGTAACAATGCCCAACTTTCAAAGCAAGAACCGTGAAGTTTTCTTAAAGGATCTATTTAGTTGGCTCTGGCCTACAGGGCTCAATAAAACTCATCCTCACTTATGTTTTTACATTTGTAGAAAGAATATCAATGAAACATTTGCCCTTGTAAGAGGCTCTTTTAATACAAAATTACAGTAAAAATCTTGGAATTGAGGAATTTGGGGCATTTTTAAGGTGAATAGAACAAAGATTGAAAGAATAGAAAGGAAAAGAATGCTTTGCAAGTCTTTCTCAATTATTTACTGATTCCCTCCAAATATCTAAAACCTCCAAACGTCAAAAATTTAAGCTGAGTCACTAGTCCAAACTAACCAAATCTCATTCTCTGGTTCCTCTAACCTGGGATAAAAAAGAGGGTCACAATTAAAGACAGAAGACTGAAACACTGCCTCTGCCCCCCAAAATTCTGTAGGAACCCCAGCTCTCCTTGAATTCCTCCCCAGTTCCATTTTATCTCCCCAGGAGTATCTCACACGTGTTCCACAATGGCCCTCTTTCATGTACCAGTGCCAACAACTATTTACAGCAACAGTGCCAGCTTATGCCAATGAATCTAGATGAAATCTGTATTACTCAGGGTTCTCCAGAGAAACAACGCCAATCCACATGTGTATATCTGTGAATATACCTATCTGTTGATAAACGATTGATAGACAGATAGATAGATAGATGTTTAGATCTGTGTCCCCACCCAAATCTCATGTCCATTTGTAATCCCCAGTGTTGGAGGTGGGACCTGGTAGGCTGCGACTGGATCACAGGGACGGACTTTCCCTTTCGTGCTGTTATGATAGTGAGTGAGTTCTCACAATATCTCATTTTTTAAAAGTGTGTGGCACCTCCCCTACACTCCTCCTCCTGCTTCCAGCCATGTGAACTGTTGGTTCCCCCATCACCGTCTGCCATGATTGTAAGTTTCCTGAGGCCTGCCTAGAAGCTGAGCAGATGCCCACATGCTCCCCATACAGCCTGTGGAACCGGGAGTCAGTTAAACCTCTTTTCTTTGTAAATTAGCCAGTCTCAGATATTTCTTTATAGCAATGCAATAATGGGTTGATACAGATAGATGACAGATAGATACATACATACTTTTTGTTTTTGAGACAGAGTTTTGTTCTTGTTGCCCAGGCTGGTGTGCAATGGCATGATCTCTGCTCACTGCAACCTCTGCCTCCTGGATTCAAGCAATTCTCCTGCCTCAGCCTCCTGAGTGGCTGGGATTACAGGCATGTGCCACCACACCCAGATAATTTTACATTTTTAGTAGAGACAGGGTTTTACCATGTTGGTCAGGCTGGTCTTGAACTCCCAACCTCAGGTGATCTGCCTGCCTTGGCCTCCCAAAGTGCTGGGATTACAGGCATGAGCCACTGCGCCCAACAAGACTTATAATAAGATATTGGCTGATGTAATTATGAAGGCTAAGAAGTCTCAGGATGTACATATGTGAGCTGGAGACTCAGGAAAGCCGGTGATGTAGTTTGAAGGCCTTAGAGCTGGAGAGCCAAAAACACAGATTCCGGATCATGTCTGAAGGCCTGAGAATAGGAGTCGAAGGGCAGGAGGAAATGTTCCAGCTCGGTCGGGCAGAGCTCATTCAGTCTTCCTCCATGCACGCCCTCAGTGGAGGGGCTGATGACAACCCACACTGGGGCGGGCCACCTGCTTCACTCAGTCCATCAATTCAAATGCTAACCCCACCTGGAAACATTCTCTCAGACACACCCACAGGTAATATTTAACCAGCTATCTAGGCATCCCATGACTCAGAAAAGTTAACACATAAAAGGAACCATCACAAAGTCAAAACCACCATTGCTTGGAGAAGCTGTCATCGCTCCTGTCTTAGTTCATTTCCTGCTGTTATACAAAACAACACAGATTGGGTAATTTATAAAAAGTAGAAATTTATCGACTCACAGTCTGGAGGCTGGGAAGTCCAAGGGCATGGCACTGGCACCTGGTGCTGCATTGTCACAGGACAGAAGGTAGAAGCAAGCACAAGAGACAGAGAGAAAAAGAAAATCCAAACTTCCAAGCTAACTAACCCACTCTCACTATAATGACACTAATCCATTCGGGAGGGTCTGGTTCAAAAAGGGGACTGAGCAGAGAACCAGGACAGTAGATTATAGGGCAAAAAAAAAAAAAAAAAAAAAAAAAAAAAAAAAAAAAAAAAACGCCCACAAACCCCAGTGCCGCTGTTTAAGCCAGCGCAGAGAGTGGCCGCAGGGGAAAACAAACAGACCCCGGCGCCTCTTCAACAGGCGACTGGAACACCAACTTAAAAAAGGCTCTGAGGCAGGGAGCCAGGCGATCAGGCTCGGCTGGCCCCACCCCCACAAAAGAACAGCAACCAGAAACTCTGGATTGAGAGTTTCACAGCAACTGCAGCTGAACCCGGGACGGTCCAGCTCTGTGGGGGAGGGGCGTCCGCCATTACCTAGGCAGCCCGCCATTGCTGAGGCAGCCCGCCGTTGCCGAGGTAACCCGCCATTGCGGAGGCAGCCCGCCGTTGCCAAGGCAACCCGCCATTGCCAAGGCAACCCGCCATTGCTGAGGCAGCCCCTGTTGCCAAGGCAACCCGCCACAGCAGAGAGACTCCGCCTCAATAGAGGCGGGCCACCATCGCCAAAGCAGTGCTAACTACACCCATATAAACAGGACTGCAGGGAAGTTCACTAGGCAGCGGGGCGGAGCCCACAGCAGCTCAGCAAAGCCTCTACAGGCCAACAGCGACTAGACTGCCTCCTTGGTGGGCTGGGCAGGTCTGAAGGAAAAAAAAAAAGAAGGCAGCAGCATAACGGAAACTCATAAATAAAGCCCTAACTCCCTGGGACAGAGCACCTGGGAACAAAAAGCAGTTTATGAGTTCTGCTGCAGCAGACCTAAACCTACCTGCCCAGCAGCTCTGAATGAACAACAACAGAGCTCACAGCTCACCATTTGAGCTCCTATAAAGAAGAGACCGTCTCCTCAAGCAGCTCCCTGACCCCTATATATCCAAAGAGACACCTCATAAAGGAGAGATCAGATTGACACTAGGCGGGTATCCTTCTGGGACAAAGACAGCAGAAGAAGAAAACTGGTAACAACCCTTACTGTTCAGCAGCTGCTGCAGGTGAACCCCAGGCAAGCAGGGCCTGGAGTGAACCTCAGCAGACCTACAGCAGAGGGGCCAGACTGTCAGAAGGAAAACCAAGAAGCAGAAATAACCTCATCAACAAACAGAACGTCAATCTGAAAGATTTGAGACCCAATCTGAAAGCCAGCAACTACAAAGTCGACAGGTGGATAAATCCTTAAAGATGGGAAGAAACCAGCACAAAAAGGATGAAAACACTCGAAACCAGAACACCTCTCCTCCTACAAGGGATCACAACGCCTCACCAGCAAGGGAACAAGGTTGGAGGGAGAACGAGTGTGATGAAATGGCAGAATCAGAATTCAGAAGGTGGGTAGTAAGAAAATTCTGTGAACTTAAAGAACATGTTCTAACCAAATGCAAAGAAACTAAGAACCTTGAAAAAAGATTTGACGAAATGCTAACGAGAATGGACAAAATAGAAAGGAATATAAGTGAATTGATGGAGCTGAAAAACGCAACACGAGAACTTCGTGAAGCATGCACAAGTATCAACAGCCAAATTGACCAAGCAGAAGAAAGGATATCAGGGGTCGAAGATCAACTCAATGAAATAAAACGGGAAGGCAAGACTGGAGAAAAAAGGGTAAAAAGGAATGAACAAAGTCTCCAAGAAATGTAGGACTATGTGAAAAGACCTAATCTACGTTTGATAGGCGTACCTGAATGCGACGAAGAGAATGAATCCAAGCCGGAAAATACTCTTCAGAATATTATCCAGGAAAACTTCCCCAACCTAGCAAGGCAGGCAAACATTCAAGTCCAGGAAATACAGAGAACACCACAAAGATATTCGTCAAGAAGAGCAACCCCAAGGCACATAATCGTCAAGATTCACCAGGGTTGAAATGAAGGAGAAAATACTAAGGGCAGCCAGAGATAAAGGTCGGGTTACCCATAAAGGGAAGCCCATCAGACTCACAGCAGATCTCTCAGCAGAAACCCTACAAGCCAGAAGAGAGTGGGGGCCAATATACAACATCCTTAAAGAAAAGAACTTTCAACCCAGAATCTCCTATCCAGCCAAACTAAGCTTCATAAGTGAAGGAAAAATAAAATCCTTTGGGAACATGCAAGTACTCAGAGATTTCGTCACCACCAGGCCAGCTCTACCAGAGCTCCTGAAAGAGGCTCTACACATATAAAGGAACAACAAGTACCAGCTCAACTAAAGGGCAAAACACCCAGCTAGCACCAAAATGGCAGTATCAAATTCACACATAACAATATTAACCCTAAATGTAAATGGACAAATGCCCCAATCAAAAGACACAGACAGGCAAATTGGATAAAAAGACAAAACCCATCGGTGTGCTGTATCCAGGAAACCCATCTCACATGCAAGGATACACAAAGGTTCAAAATAAAGGGATGGAGGAAGATTTACCAAGCAAATGGAGAGCAAAAAAAAAGCAGGAGGTGCAATTCTCATCTCTGATAAATTAGACTTTAAAGCAACAAAGATCATAAGAGGCAAAGAGGGACATTACATAATGGTAAAAGGATCAATGCAACAAGAAGAGCTAACGATCCTAAATATATATGCACCCAATACAGGAGCACCCAGATACATAAGGCAAGTTCTTAATGACTTACAAAGAGACTTAGACTCCCACACAATAATAGTGGGAGACTTTAACACCCCATTGTCAACATTAGACAGATCAACCAGGCAGAAAATCAACAAGGATATCCAGGACTTGAACTCAGACCTGGACCAAGCAAACCTAATAGACATTTACAGAACTCTCCACCCCAAATCCACAGAATATACATTCTTTTCAGCACCACATCACACCTACTCTAAAATTGATCACATGACTGGGAGTAAATCACTCCTCAGCAAATGCAAAAGAACAGAAATCGAAACAAACAGTCTCTCAGACCACAGTGCAATCAAGTTAGAACTCAGAATTCAAAAACTAACCCAGAACCACACAACTTCATGGAAACTGAACAACTTGCTCTTGAATGTTGACTGGATAAACAATGAAATGAAAACAGAAATAAAGATGTTCTTCGAAACCAACGAGAATGAAGACACAACATACCAGAATCTCTGGGACACATTTAAAGCAGTCTCTAGAGGAAAATATATAGCAATAAGTGCCCACATGAGAAGCAAGGAGAGATCAAAAATTGACACCCTATCGTCAAAACTGAAAGAGCTAGAGGAGCAAGATCAAAAAAACTCAAAGTCTAGCAGAAGACAAGAAATAGCTAAGATCAGAGCAGAACTGAAGGAGATAGACACAAAAAACCCTTCAAAAAATCAATAAATCCAGGAGCTGGTTTTTTGAAAAGATCAACAAAATAGACAGACCACTAGCCAGATTAATAAAAAAGAAAAGAGAGAATAACCAAATTGATGCAATAAAAAACGATAAAGGGGATATCACCACAGATTCCACAGAAATTCAAACTATCATCAGAGATTATTACAAACAACTCTATGCACACAAACTAATAAACCTGGAAGAAATGGATAAATTCCTGGACACTTGCCTCCTCCCAAGCCTAAACCAGGAAGAAACCGAAACCCTGAACAGACCCATAACAAGGTCTGAAGTTGAGGCAGCAATTAAGAGCTTACCACCCAAAAAAAGCCCAGGTCCAGACGGGTTCACAGCTGAATTCTACCAGACATACAAAGAGGAGCTGGTCCCATTCCTTCTGAAACTATTCCAAACAATACAAAAAGAGGGAATTCTTCCCAAATCATTTTATGAGACCAACATCATCCTGATTCCAAAACCCGGCAGAGACTCAAGAAAAGAAAACTTCAGGCCAATATCCATGATGAACATAGATGCAAAAATCTTCAATAAAATACTGACAAGCCGACTGCAACAGCACATCAAAAAGATTATCCACCATGATCAAGTAGGCTTCATCCTAGGGATGCAAGGCTGGTTCAACATACGCAAGTCTATAAATGTAATTCACCACATAAACAGAACCAAAGACAAAAACCACATGATTATCTCAATTGATGCAGAGAAAGCCTTTGACAAAATTCACCAGCCCTTTATGCTAAAAACCCTCAATAAGCTAGGTATTGATGGAACGTATCTCAAAATAATAAAAGCTGTTTATGACAAACCAACAGCCAATATCGTACTGAATGGGCAAAAACTGGAAGCATTCCCTTTGAAATGTGGCACCAGACAAGGATGCCCACTCTCACCACTGCTATTCAATATAGTATTAGAAGTTCTAGCCAGAGCAATCAGGCAAGAAAAAGAAATAAAGGGCATTCAAATAGGAAAGGAGCAAGTCAAATTGTCTCTATTTGCAGACGACATGATTGTATATCTAGAAGACCCCATCGTCTCAGCCCCAAACCTCCTGAAACTGATAAGCAAGCTCAGCAAAGTCTCAGGATACAAAATCAACGTGCAAAAATCACATGCATTCCTATACACCAATAACAGACTTAAAGAGAGCCAAATCAAGAACAAACCTCCATTCACAATTGCCACAAAGAGAATAAAATACCTGGGAATACAACTAACAAGGAATGTAAAGGACCTCTTCAAGGAGAACTACAAGCCACTGCTCAACGAAATAAGAGAGGACACAAACAGATGGAGAAACATTCCATGTTCATGGTTAGGAAGAACCAATATCGTGAAAATGGCCATACTGCCCAAAGTAATTTACAGATTCAATGCTATCCCCATCAAGCTACCAATGACCTTCTTCGCAGAACTGGAAAAAACCACCTTAAACTTCACATGGAACCAAAAGAGAGCTCGCAATGCCAAGTCAATTCTAAGCAAAAAGAACAAAGCGGGGGGCATCACACTACCAGACTTCAAACTATACTTACAAGGCTACAGTAATCAAAACAGCATGGTACTGGTACCAAAATAGAGATATAGACCAATGGAGCAGAACAGAGGTCTCGGAGGCAACACAACATATCTACAACCATCTGATCTTTCACAAACCAGACAAAAACGAGCAATGGGGAAAGGACTCCCTGTTCAATAAATGGTGTTGGGAAAGCTGGCTAGCCATGTGCAGAAAGCAGAAACTGGACCCCTTCCTGACACCTTACACCAAAATTAACTCCAGATGGATTAAAGACTTAAACATAAGACCTAACACCATAAAAACCCTAGAAGAAAATCTAGGCAAAACCATTCAGGACATAGGTATAGGCAAGGACTTCATGACCAAAACACCAAAAGCATTGGCAACAAAAGCCAAAATAGACAAATGGGACCTAATCAAACTCCACAGCTTCTGCACGGCAAAAGAAACAGTCATTAGAGTGAATTGGCAACCAACAGAATGGGAAAAAATTTTTGCAGTTTACCCATCTGACGAAGGGCTGATATCCAGAATTTACAAAGAACTAAAACAGATTTATAAGAAAAAAACAAGCCCATTCAAAAGTGGGCAAAGGATATGAACAGACACTTTACAAAAGAAGATATACATGAGGTCAACAAACATATGAAAAAATGCTCATCATCACTGGTCATCAGAGAAATGCAAATCAAAACAACATTGAGATACCATCTCACGCCACTTAGAATGGTGATCATTAAAAAATCTGGAGACAACAGATGCTGGAGAGGATGTGGAGAAATAGGAACACTTTTGCACTGTTGGTGGGAGTGTAAATTAGTTCAACCGTTGTGGAAGACAGTGTGGCAATTCCTCAAGGACCTAGAAATAGAAATTCCATTTGACCCAGCAATCCCATTACTGGGTATATATCCAAAGGATTACAAATCGTTCTACTATAAGGACACGTGCACACGAATGTTCATTGCAGCACTGTTTACAATAGCAAAGACCTGGAGCCAACCCAAATGCCCATCGAGGATAGACTGGATAGGGAAAATGTGGCTCATATACACCATGGAATATTATGCAGCCACCAAAAACGATGAGTTTGGGTCCTTTGTAGGGACATGGATGAACCTGGAAACCATCATTCTCAGCAAACTGACAGAAGAGCAGAAGATCAAACACCGCATGTTCTCACTCATAGGCGGGTGTTGAACAATGGGAACGCATGGACATGGGGAGGTGGGCATTACACACTGGGGTCAGTTGCGGGGAAATAGGGGAGGGACGGTGGCGGGTGGGGAGCTGGGGAGGGATAGCAAGGGTAGAAATGCCAGATGTAGGTGATGGGGAGGAAGGCAGCAAGTCACACTGCCACGTGTGTACCTGTGCAACAATTTTGCATGTTCTTCACATGTACCCCAAAACCTAAAATGCAATAAAACAAATAAATGGGGGGAAAAAAAAAGATGAAGAAACTTAATGATATCAATAAAAGAAATCCCAAGTTCCTGATATTAATCAATTAAATTTGAATTTCAAAACCGGTTATAAGAATGTAAGGGTCTTAGGATTCTCTTATATAATTTTTCAGTAGAGGGACCTTTTCTAATTTGAGGGCCCCAGTGAAAGACCAGTAAAAAATCATTATACTAAGGATTCTAAGTATCCTGATTGCCACTGCTCAGCCTCTTCATCACAGCCAGGCAATACTAGAAGCTCCTGGACAGATGAATTCTGTGGCTTCTGTTTTAAACTGCTTTGCAAAGTGAAACTGTCTGCAATTCTAGGAATGCCTGCAAAGTCTCCCACCAACCTCTCACGTCAATCGCTAGCTCATCTATTACACCTTCCAAAAATATTTAGCTAAAAGACATCTTGATTCCAATGAAGCCCTATATAATTGAGTAAACTGTAAGTTAGAGGACTAAATTTAACCTATGAGAGAGAAACAACACAGCATTGCCCCAGAACAAAGAGCACATCTCTACTGAATAAATTACCCTGTGGCCCATGAGTGGTAGGCAGTCATCACAGCTGTTTCTCTAGGACGCCCATGGATGCAAATTTCTCTTTTAATCTTCACTTTTTTTTCTTTTAAATATCATGCTTTCAAGGAAATGTGCGATTCATTTTTGTATTTCACCTGCTGACCAGCTTAATGTTCAAATTATTTTGCTTATCTTTTTAGGCAGCACACTATCTTAAGAAATACATAGTTCACTAACTTTTTTCAAGATGTTTGACACATCTTAAAATAGATTTTAAATCCCTTTATGGTTTAATTTTCAGGAAATTCGTAATCTGTGGCAAGTCAGTTTGCTAGTTGGAGAATGGAAATTAAAGAAATGCAAAGTAAAGGATTGAACTAGGACAGGTGCGGTGGCTCACGCCTGTAATCCCAGCACTTTGGGAGGCCGAGGCGGGTGGATCACAAGGTCAAGAGATCGAGACCATCCTGGTCAACAAGGTGAAACCCTGTCTCTACTAAAAATACAAAAATTAGCTGGGCATGGTGGTGCGCGCCTGTAGTCCCAGCTACTCGGGAGCCTGAGGCAGGAGAATTGCTTGAACCCAGGAGACAGAGGTTGCGGTGAGCCGAGACAGCGCCATTGCACTCCAGCCTGGGTAACAAGAGCAAAACTCCGTCTCAGAAAAAAAAAAAAAAAAAAAAGATTTAACTAGCATATAGCAAGCTGCCTCCAACACATTTTCCATCCTTAGACAATAGCCATGAGCCCCACCAATTAGAGAGAGCATGCAGGTCCCCAGTCACAGGAAAACTAGACAAAAATGGTGGGCAGAACAGCAAAAACCCATATTCACTGGTTTAAAAAAAAACCCAAAGCCCATCACCTCTTGATGGGTGATCATTTCTGTATCTAAAGGAATCTATTGATATCTACTTTTTTATTTTCTGAGAATATAGGTGATTTTAAGAACACTACTACTTTTCAATATGCCAGGGATTGAAAACACACACCAACCTATGCACCCCCATGGACTTCCAGAGTACTTCTTTCCAAGAAGGCATCACTCTGTGACTTTCGGGAATTCAGAAAACTTTCAAAGAAGAGGCAACTGGACTTCTTTGATGTTTCTGATAAACTCATCACTGTGATATTCAACTGGTGTTTGTTGTCTTCAGCTTTTTCTGTAAGTTGAATGGGCTGCATGCGATTTACCGATCCAAGCTCTTCCATGACCCACATGTTAACTGTTTTGTTTTTGTTTTTTGAGACAGAGTCTCACTCTGTCATCAGGCTGGAGTGCAGTGGTGCTTGAACCCCGGGTTCAAGCCATTCTCTTGCCTCAGTCTCCTGAGTAGCTGGGATTACAGGCACGCACCACCACACCCAGCTAATTTTTGTATTTTTAGTAGAGATGGGTTTTTACCATGTTGGTCAGGATGGTCTTAATCTCCTGACCTCATGATCTACCTGCCTCAGTCACCCAAAGTACTGGGATTACAGGTGTGATCCACCATGCCCGGCCCTATGTTAACTTTTGATAGTTAGTTAGGAAGATTTGTAAGCTTTCTTATCTTCTTTGACTCCTTTATAAAGAAAGGTGAGGCAGGAACACTAAATTTCCCCCTGGAGCTAAGGATTCAACAAACGTATTTATTGAGCACCTTATGTGTCAAGCATTATGTCAGGTATGGGTAATGGAAAGAGCTTAAGACTGCCCTTACCCTTAAGAAGCTGAATGTCTTTTGAGTCCCTGCATTGCAGCGGCATGAAATATGATGTGCATGTGGAATGCAGTGGCTTTATCTCCACCAGAGGGACACTTGAGAAGGAACTGCAGTATGGTTTGGCATGTACTAAATACACGGGGAATACACGTGGTTCTATGGGAAAATAGAGGAGAGGTGCAGAACATACTGGAGAGAAGGAAGTCAGAGAATGTTTCCCAGAGAAAGCACCACCCGTACTAGGATATGAAGCTTCTGCAGAGTAGGCTAAGTGAGCAGAAACATGGAAATCAAAATGTCGCTTTCCTATGAAGGACCTCATTGGCAAAACATACTTAGTTTGTAGTCAAGTGAGCTTGCTAGCTCATACCCCGCTCACTCCACACTGGGCACTGCCCCTGCTCCAGACAGGAAGTTTGGGTTTGCAGAACAGGATTATCATCTCGTGCTGGGCTGAGAGCAGAGGCAGGGAAAGGCACAGAATCCTCGATTCTTAGACTTAATAAAGTAGCTCCACCCAACTGGAAATGCAGGCCCATGGTTCTCACCTACCAATCAGGCAATGGAGGGGAATGGTGGCTGAGAAGCTGAGAATGTTGTAGTAGAGGAGTCTCTCCACACACAAATAAGCTAAGGACCAAGTGCTCCTCTCCAATGTCACCCACGTAGTGCAAACCACCACCATCTCTCACTCGGCTGACTGAACTAGTCTCTTAACTGGCCTCCCTACTTTCACTGAGGTCATGCCCCACACAGTAGCCAGAATAATCGCTTATTTTGTTGGAATAAAATGCATATTGTTTTCCAAAAAATGCGTATGTTGAAGCTGTAACTTGTGCCTGCATTTGGAGTAAGAAAATAATTAAGATTAAATGAGGTCACAGTCCCTGGTTTGGTGGGATTCACAGCCTTAGAAGAGGAAGCACCACAGAGCTCTCCGTCCCTGGGCACACACACATTGAGGAAGGGCCATGTGAGCTCTCAGCAAGAAGGCAGCCATCTGCCACCCAAGGGGAGAGGCCTCTCCAGCCCTCAACCCTGCTGGCACCTTGACTTTGGACTCCTCAGCCTCCAGAACTGTGAGAAAACAGATTGCTGATATTTAAGCCACTCAGTTTGCCAGATTTTGTTATAGTGGCCCAAGCTGACTAATACGCGTAAACATAAAATTGACCTCTCGAACCATTTCAAAGAATGTAATTCAGTGGCATTAAGTAAACCTACAATTTGTACAACCACCCCACCACCTAGTTCCAGAACCTTTTTATCACCCCAGAAGGATACCTGTACTCATTAAATAGTCACTCCCCGTTCCCCACACCTTCCAGCCCCTGGAACTACTAATCTGTTTCCTATTTCTATGGATTTGCCTATTCTGGATATTCATAAAGTTGAATCATACAACCTGTGGCCTTTCCTGTCTTTTTTCGGTTAGTGTGATGTTTTCAGGGCTCATGTATGCTGTGGCATGTATAAATGTTTCATTCTTCTTGATGGCTGAATGACAGTCCAGCGTTTGGATATATCACATTCTGTTTACTCATTCATTAACTGATGGACACTTACGTGGCTTCCACCTTTTGGCTATTGTGAATAGTGCCGCTACGAACGTTCACGTGTGAGTTTTTGTTTGAACACTAGGCTTTTATTATCCTGGGTATATGCCGAGGAGTTAATTGCTGGATCTTATGGTAAGTTGGTGAGGTAACTTACTGAGGAACTGCCAAACTGTTTTCTGCAGTGGCTGCGCCATTTTACATCCCACCAGTAACATATGAGTCCTTCCATTTCTCCACGTCCTGCCAACACTTGTTATTTTAGAACAGTCTTTTTGAAACATAAATCCGATCCCATCATTCCTCCATTTAAGTAAAAAATTGGACTCTTGGCCATGGCCTCCATGGTCCAACACGATTAGGTCTCTCCCTCCTCATTTTCTCCCACACTCTCCCTCAGTCTCTGAACTGTGAACACACCAGCCTTTTAAACACCCCTGAAACACTCAGGACATTGACTTACGACCTTTACACCGCTGTTCTTCACACCCCCTGGCTCTTCCCTCCCAGCTGAGATCTCTGGAAAAATAGCCCTTCTCAGGAGAACCTTCCTACAGAATGCTGTCTAAAGCAGCCCCTGCAGATTCACCTACACCATTTTTTATAACTGATTGGTGTCATGTTTATTTTTTTAAATATTCGTCTACCCCACATTTATATTCACAAGAAGAAATTGGATCCACTGGTACATTTGAGCTCAACAGCCTGCCTTTGGGACTAGATCCTTCTTTCCTGATGATGAACGCCGTAGATGGTGTAGGGTGAATTTATAACACACGATTCCATATGAGTGAATAAAAGTGTGGGAAATCGCTTTAAATGGTCCTGAACACGTGGAAATTTTATCCTCCCCTCCTTCAGTGTACTTGGCTACTATGTGCCAAGTATTGGACTGGATCCAAGGATAACACACACAGCGAGAGCCATGTGTTGTGAGTGTGGACGCTGCGCCCACGCCGCCATGTTTGCCCACTGTCTCTGCCACTTGGTGCCCCCCAACTTTGGGCAGCTCTCTTGAGCTCATGAGGCCTTAGTTTCTTCTCTGCATGAGGACATGCACATCCCACTTAATTTTATCACATATACCTTTCAGTACTGGTGATCTCATTATCCTGGTTCACTGCCTTCAAAACCTCCAGAACTACCTAAGATTCACTGTGTGTGTTTACGGTATTCATCTACTAGAATGTGAGTTTCGTGAGAGCAGGAATCACTAGAAGGGTATCTGGTACAGAGTACAAACTAAACAATTGTTGAATAAATGACTGAATGACTGAATGAATCCAGGCCAAAGAGGCATCATGGTCAAGGACTTAAAACAGCCATCTGGGTAGTTCCGTGAACCAGAGCTTTAGACAGCTGGAGAAAGGGCATCTGTCCAGGGATGGTAGAAGTTGAAGCTACAGACCCAGTTTGAAGCAGAGCTTCAGGGACTATGGACTAAGCTAAGGCATCTGATATTTACTGTGAATGCTTCTGGGGAGTCCCCAAGGAACTTTAAACAGGGAATGTACTTGGTGACACCTAACCTTCAGATCATGGTGGCAGCAGCATGCAGGGTGGACTGGCAGGCGTAAAGCCCAAAGCAAGCAAAGAGGTGAGAAGAAGCTCCTGGTCACCTCACAGAGTCCATGAGAACAATTACAAGAGCAGGCATGTAGACAAGGCTTTGGATACAAAGGCTGGTCACGTACCCACAAGAACTGGAAAAGGAGAGGGAAATGTACAGACATAATCCACAGGACTCGGACGTGAGAGCTAGTAAGGTGCCGATATGATCCAAGAGACTTGCTGACCCGTTATGTACTTGGGGTGGTGGAGGGGTGGTGTGGAGGGCTAACTCTCAGGTTTGAGCCTCAAGGGACAACTGTGGCAGTGCTGTTCACCAAAACCAACGGGAGAGGAAGGGAACGAAGCAAAAGATGTGAATTCAGGACAACTTGAGTTTGAGCTCCTCTGAGAGAAAAAGTTGAATAGACAATTCAGTATATGAATCTCAGGTCCAGCAAACAATAAAAAGGAGCCATAGAATTAATTGGGAGAGGCAGGCTTTCATTTTTAAGTAGAGAAGGACATGGGTTTTAATGACACCACCCAGTGATATTTCAAAACATGAAGTGAGTCTGAGACTCATTGCCATGTAAGAGCAATTAGAAGGGGGACCTTTCCAAGGAACTAGAAGGAGCACCAGAGATGCATGTCAGAGAAAATCCAGAGGATTCTGGTAAGGCAGGATCCAAGGAAGGAATAATCTTAACACCACAGCTGGGCCCAGCGCCTTCATCGAGTTTGGTTTTAATTTGTATCATGAACATCCAGTTTATGTCTACAACTTAGTGATTTCTCTATTCTAGAGAAGTTTCAGCAAGTGTATTTTCCTTGCAGATGGCTTTCCTGTAGAGAGAAGACCTTTTCTTTTCGTTTTTTTTGAGTCTAAGTCTTGCTCTGTCACCCAGGCTGGAGTGCAGTGGTGTGATCTCACTGCAACCTCTGCCTCCTGGGTTCAAGCAACTCCCCTGCCTCAGCCTCCCAAGTAGTTGGGACTACAGGTGCCCACCACCATGCCCAGCTAATTTTTGTATTTTTTTTTAGTAGAGAAGGGATTTCACCATGCTGGCCAGGCTGGTCTTGAACTCCTGACCTGTTGATCTGCTCGCCTTGGCCTCCCAAAGTGCCGGGATTACAGGCGTGAGCCACCGCGCCTGGCCTGACCTTCCCCTTAACCACAACCACCTGGCCAGGACTTAAAACCTAAAGTGTTCATTTCCTCCCGGTGCAGAAAACTGGGAAAGCAGCAGGGCGGAAGAACTAATTTTCCTTCACTCTAAAATGTGTGTCTGTCTTCTCTTTAAGAGAAGTCTGAGCTTATTATCCTAGAATTTGAACAATATTTTCCGTATCATTTCAATATGGACCCTATAAAGTACTTAGTCATTCGTTATTAACCTCATGTTTCATCTCTAAAGGATTTTTTTAAAAAAGAAAACACCACAAACATGACTATATATGGAACCCAGTCCTCTCTTGACTTAACTGACATGTCTAGTACAGAACACACACATTTTATTTGTTAGGAGGCAGCCACGGATCCCAGCAGCAGAGCAGGTGGGGAAGCTCAGGGAGAAGGCCGAGGCGTCTGTGACAGATTAAACGCTAGCTGAGTGCTTCACTTCAGACCTTGGGAGTGACTCAACCGAGGCCAGGCACGCAGCCATCCAAACCCAGAACTCCCTGTACTGCTCCCCAGGGTCTCCGTGCACTCCATTCTCATTTGAAATGTTTTTATAGCGATAAACGGACTCCAGATTTTTTTTAAAAGCCCTGAAGCGCATGGTCTCTGTTACTGACGAATGGGTTCAGATGTGTTACTATTACAAATACGCATCCTGGCACTTCGGATTGCTCTCCAGTGCCATGAAAAACACGTGCAGGTGCATCCAGAGAGAATCAGAGGCCAGCTAACCCCAGCAAGTAAAATACCACTGACGAAACACCAGGTCTTTCTGATCTTCCGAGGCACATCTAGGCAGGAATTTCTAGGATCTGGACAACAACACTATCAGGCTGTGATGAGGGAAATGGACTCCAAATTTCAGCCACGTCTTCCACAGCACTTCGTGACATCACCTTAGTCCCCGGGAAGAATGGAAGTTCAGTCTAAATAGAGCTGCTGGCTTTTCAGGAGCTTAAACCATTGCGCGAAGATTGAACAGAGGCTGTGAGATAGGCTGTAGGGTCAGCAAACCTTAGCAAACGTGCATTCTTAAGAGGCAACATGAAGCCGTAAAAGAACCGGGACACGGCGAAAAGGTGCAGCCTCAGGTTTGAGTCCCGCCCCGCCGCTCTCCAGCAACCCCTTATCTTCTCCCTGTGTCCTGGGATAATCACATGTGTTTTTACAAGATTGTCTTAAGAATGAGAAGTAACTAGCATCTCAAACACCTGGCACAACGCCTGACACTTCACAGCAGCTCTTCTCATCAAATTCACTTTCACAGAACCAGAACCAGACGATCGGTCCACAAGGAAAGATGTGGTAAGAAGCAATGCGCCCTCACTCAACTTGACATCCCCCTGGAAGGCAATCCAGTCAGGATGGAAATGCCGGGGCGAGCTGCGCGAATGGGAAGACATTAAAATTCCCCCACCCTAACTCTCTCTCACACACACATGCGCACCCTTTCTCCACAACCCAGCAAAAGCACTCGTACTGGAATGACAGCCACACAGCAACAGAAGCTGGTGCCCTAAGGAGGCCCCAGTTTGCTGCTTGCCCACAATGTCTCGGTTCATGTTTCCAGCATACTAATGATTCCCTCAATTGTTGTTAGTTAATTCAGAACAAACATTGGGAAAACTCGGTGAGATTTCAGAGGGGAATACCAAATGAACTCGAACTGAACCATCACATCAGCCCAAGGAGTGTGACGACGTGGGAATGAAACAATATAGGCTCCGGCCAGCCCCGCGGGCAGACACAAAGCATGGAATTCAGTGTAGCCAATTCCCCAGAAGAGATTTCATGAGGGCCAGGTCCTCCAAAGCATGAAAATCGCATGCGCTCTTCCCGAAAGGGAAGTCATTCACAATGTGTGGAAGATTTGGGAGCGCTGGCTGGCTGGCTGCCTGGCCCTGGGATAAGCTGATCTGCACAACCAGACCAGCAAGTATATGCAAATACACCAATAGCAAGGTGAAGCTGAGGGAGATGAAACTGCAAACACTGCACATAACGGCAACTGGCCAGAAGGTGCTTCTTGGCAGGACTATTGTTGAAGGAACATATAGAAGGAAGAGTCAGCTTCCCCTGTCTAACAAATCTCAGAAGCAAACCTGTTGCTCATGATCAGGAACCAGTGGCCAACTCCTTAGTGCCCAGCTCTGGGATGGTAGTCGTGGCTGATTCCAAAGACATGCAGCCGCGGCCCTGGAGGAGCCCACTGTCTGGGAATAAAAAAAAATAGCCCTTGTGAAAAAGGCATGTTTGCAAGAGTGTGCGATTCCCAAACCCACATTCATGCCGCGTTCTTTTGTTTAAGCTCAGCGCCTCTCACTGCTAAGCGATTGGCTAAATTGGAGGATGGCCAAGTTCAGACTTTCGTGTTATGTTGCCTAGATATAACAGCTAAGCAAGGGAAAGTCTGATGTAGCTACAGATGGTCCGTCTTCCCAGAAAATGGGGAAAGAGGGTGAGATGTGATAGAGACAGGAGAACATTCCAGAAAGGAAGAGCAGCACATATAAAGACACAGTATAAGAAAGTCTAATCCTATGTGTTAACTGGAATTACTGTGTCTTAAGGTGTGGTCCACAGACCACCCACAGTGGATTTTGGCCTCAGCAACTGAATTCAAATCTCTTGAGCATGGAGCCCAGGAATTTGCATTTCTAATAACCACCAATGCTCTTCCAATGCGCAAAACATTGAGCTGGCTAAGGGAACCCAAGGTGTAAACAGATATATACTCTTCTCTTAAAGACAGGAAGAAAGAAAAAGAGGCATGGAAGGAAAAGCAGGAAGGAAGAAAGAAAAAGTTTTAAAACGTCAAAATATAGAAAAGTTGGGAAGAGGAGCCAGAGCCCTCTGACTGGAGCCCCTGCAATGACTGTTGTGTGATGTGGAGACGAACCTGAACAGCACCCATGGCAGGTGTTCACGGATGATGAAAGACCTTCCAAGCCCTTCGGTAGCAGAGTTTTGCTCTATCCCAGGCCAATGAAGCGCTAGCGTAGGTC
Organism: Sapajus apella; assembly: GCF_009761245.1. NCBI lineage: Eukaryota > Metazoa > Chordata > Mammalia > Primates > Cebidae > Sapajus > Sapajus apella. Next base: position 18,889,130 of record NW_022436979.1, on the reverse strand, counting down.
CCCGACCCAAAGAGTGACAATGTCTCCATCTGGCGTAAGCCTGCGAGGCAGAAAGCACCGGAAAGATTGTTGACAAGGAAGCAATCTCAGAACCCTTGCTGCCATCAAGAGGTGAGGTCCCCGAGGGCCGGAAGCAGGCAGGGAAATGATCAATGAACACAGGACTAGACCATTTGTTATTGTACGGCTGGCACACCTCAATTTACAGGAACTCCAAACATTCTCAGAATGAAGAATGAGAAGAGAAGGGGTCTGTCATCCTGGAGAGCTTCACTTCCACCCCTCAATGCCCAGCCCTTCCTCCATCCCTACCCCCTGTTTTCTCAGCATCTTCTCTGACTTCAGCAAACACTCGCATCCTAATTTTTTTCGTCATTTCTCCTAACCTGCACTGTCTCAGCTGACCGTCCCGGGTCTCTCCTTCCTTTTTAAGAACAAATTCTTTGGAAAAGTTTTCTGTATTCTCATCTCTACCCATTACCTTCAGACCACAACAGGTGGCCTTGTCCTCATCGTTCTGCTGATTCTGCCCTAAGACTTCAGTAACTTTAGAATGAGCAATTCTAGCAAGCACCTGTCATTGCAGCTTTACCTCCACCGCTCTGTGATATGTGCCTTCACTCTTTCAATTTTTCTCCTCACCTGTCTTCCATGCCTTCACTTTCACGGTTTTCTTTAGACTTTTTATAAGACAAAAATCTTCTCTGGTCCCTTTATTCTCTGCCCCTTAAATGCTGCTGTTCCTCGAATTTCAGTCACTGAATGTCTGTCTTCTCCCCTTGCATAGCTCATCTCCCTGGGCTACTTCAGCTGGTGTCTGTTACTATTGCTGTGTAACAAATGATCCTCAAATTTAGAAGCTGAAAAGCAACAATTTTATTATGCTCACAGATGATACGGGGCAGCAAATCAGAAAGGATACAGTGAGAATGAGTCCTCGCTATCCCACCATGTCTGGAGCCTGAGATGAGAGGACTCAGAGGCTGAGGGACGCAAGGGCTGGAGACCGTATTATGAACTGAATGTTTGTGTCCTCCACCACAAAATGTGTATGTTGAAACCCTAATCCCCGCTGTGATGGTTTTAGGAGATGGGGCCTTTGGGATGTAAGTAGGTTTAGATAAGGTCATGAAGGTGAAGCCCCCATGATCAGATTTGTGTCCCTAAAAGAAGAAGAAACTAAATAGAGCTTTCTCGCAAGGACACAGCAAGAAGGCGGCCATCTGCAAATAAGGGAGAGTGTCCTCACCAGGCACGGAATCTACCAGCACCTTGCTTGGACCTTGAAGACTCCAGAACTGCGAGAAATGAAAGCTTTTTGTTTAAGCCATCCAATCTATGGTATTTCGCCATAGCATCCTGAACTAGCTCAGTAACACTGGAGAGAGGAATCTTCTCTCACATGTCTGGTGGCTAGCCTGGAGTGAGCAATAATATGTGACCTCCTTATGCAGCCTGGGCTTCCCCACAGCATGGCACCTCAGAGCTCTTACATGCAACACAGGCATCAGACACAAGTGTCACAATCAGCAAGGCAGCAGCTACATCACATCACTTTTTCTAAGCTAGCCTCAGAAGTCTCACCTCATTTCATTAGTAATATAAGAGTCCCACATCTATGCAAGTTCAAGGAGAGAAGACAGAGCCTCCACTTCTTGAAGAAAGTCAAAGGATTTGCAACCACTTTTTAAAAAATGTCAAACTATAGCCAGATTCTACTGCCCCTTAATCTTCCAAAATCTTCATCTCAAAAAGATAATTCCAAAATCTTCATCTCAAGCCCAGGTCTCTAGATTTATATCTCCAATTGCCTGTTTAATAGCAAATGATTATATGCGCAAAGCATGTGCCAGGCACACTTCAGGTATCTTACTAACTCAGGTAAACTGCACTGTAACTCTGGGAGGCAAATACTATCATCATCACCATTTTAACAAAGATGGTAAATAACTTAAGATCACACGGCAAATACAATGGATCTAGAATATCAGCCAGGCAGTCTGGCTCCAAATTTTAGTATTTTAACCAGTACATTATATGGCACAGATATTCATTCTACAGGCCTCAAAATCAGCACAGCCAAAATGGTTCTCTAACCCACCATTCCCCAATTAAAACAATAATAGCTTGTTGTATTTCTTACACATTTTCTCCTTGGTCATAATTCCACCATTCAGGCAAAACCCAACACGGAAGTCTGGGAGCCATCCAAATCTCGCGACCACTCCCTAATCCCCCAAGTGAGATTTGTCCCCAGATTGTGCCAATTATCCTCTAAGCGATTCTCATATCTGCCAACTCTGCTCCGTTATCATCGCCCCAATCAATACCCTCCACTGAATTGTTGCAGTGAGTGTTCATGGGATACCCTGAATCACCTCCTTCAATTGTGATTCAGCCTCCCCGCTCCCAGAACAATGCTTGTAAACGCAAATTTGATTATTATTCATGTCACTTACAACCCTTCAAAGGCTCCCAATCATCAAAACCTTAGTGTAACACATGAAATCCTCTCTGACATGGCCACAGGTGACTGTGACCCTTGTCTCCCCCTCTACCCAATGGGCTCGGCTCTATCATACCACATGACTTACTATTTCCTAATGGGTCATCTGCTTCTTGTCTCACAGTAACTGCACATCCTACACACTTATTCTGCCTTCAATGTCCTCCCTCCTGTGTTCCTCCCAATTCCAGCCACGGGGAAGACTCTCTTACCCTTCAAGGTCCAACTCTGGCATTCCCTCCTCTGGAAACTTTCCTTGAAACATCCTCAAGGAGAGTTGATTGCTTCATTCTTGTTAACACTGTCCCCCGTTTCCTTTAGAAGGGGAAAAAGAAAAAGAAAAAAACAAATGAAAGAGTAATGAAAAAGAACCTCTTCTTAGAACAGGACCCAAACCAAATGCAGGATTTTCTAGGACCATTTAGGATAGGGCCAGTGCTCCTTCCTTAGAATACTCCCTCCCAGCTATTCTCACCTCCACCTTGACAGTCACTTCTGAACACGTTCCTGCTGGTCTTAGCGAAGAGTAGGATGTAGAAAAGCTGCCCATTTCATGTCCCTGCTTTCCACACTCTCTGCAAAGCCTTAAGAATTCATCAAGCCTGGGTGACAAATTGAGACCCTGTCTCAAAAAAAAAAAAAAAAAAAAAAAAAAAAAAAAAAAAAAAAAAAAAAAAGGACAGGTCAGATATTATATGGATATTGTATAGATGCTGGCTACATCTAAATGATGCCAAAATGACCAGTGAAAAGGAGAAAAAAAAATCAGCTATTTAAATAAGCCAGCTTGTGAAATCGGGTAAAAACAATATAATTACACGACACCAAATGAGTTGTCCGATTTTTTTTTTTTTGAATGGACCTCTGTGTGTGTGCGTGTGTATGTCTCTACCACGCAGACAGAGCCAGAGACTGATAGAAATGTGCTCTGCAGTGACACAGCCAGCCCAAAGGGTCAAAATCAACAGGAACACATGATGCTCAGTTCCTTGATGGCCCAGCATAGATGGGGCACTGGGAAATATCTAGAACCAGAAAATGCTTATCCCCTGGGACTTTTATGTAATCCACCACAGTGGGCAAAGGAATGCCCATCCTGCCCTTGTGATTTACACTCGCCCAGGCTGGTTCTCTTTGCTTACAGCTTTCTGCATCTCCTTTTCCTTTTCTCTATCAGTCCTAAAACTGCTTCCTAACAGACTGCCCTCTTAAAGCTCCGCTGCAGCTCTGTCCTCCCTGACGGATACGACCCTATCACGGGGCATTAAGTCCAAGACCCTTATTCTTGAGTTCTTAAAGCATTTCTTATTTCTCTTCCCTCATCCTTCCCCCTTCCTTTGGGAATCAGAACATCCTAACACATTAACACCAGAAATACTTGAGTCTACACGGAGACTAGCAGAGGATCCCGGTCAGACTCTCCTGCACTTTGGGAGGCCGAGGTGGGAGGATTGCTCGAACCCAGGAGTTCAAGACTAGCCTGGGCAACAAAGTGGAGACCCGATCTCTACGAAAAATAAAATGAAATAAAAATTTTAAAGGTTAAGTAATTTGGCCAAACCCTCAGAGGTAGTAAGTAAATATTAATGCACTCGAAATTGCCAAATAATTGTCATGATGACGCTCGTTTTAACGGAAAGCACGGTGGCCGTGGTCTGGCCGCTTTCGCTTCCAACAAAGTGCGCTGCTGCGCCGCAAGCAGAAGATAAACAGGCGGACAGGTGTGACTTCCAGGGCGCCAGGGACGCTGCAACCCGAAGCCCCGCGCCCGCCGCCGCCGCCCGGAGCTCGCCCCCAGCTGGCCCGGCTGCGGCTCCGCGGGGCTGGCGCGGCCCTCGCTTCCAAAGTTGGAGCTCTCGGCGCGGGACGGGGCGGGGAGGGCCGCGGGGCGCTGACGTCACTCCCAGCGGGGATAAAGCGCCCCCGCCCGGGTCGGGGCCAGGACGCTGCCGGCGCGGAGCTGCTGCGCGCTCGGGGACGCTCGGAGCCCGGCGTCGGGCGGGAGGAAGGCGGCATGCCGCAGACGGTGGTCCTCCCGGGCCCCGCGCCCTGGGGCTTCCGGCTCTCCGGGGGCATCGACTTCAACCAGCCTCTGGTCATCACCAGGGTAGGTGCCGGCTTCTTACTTCCGCCTGGAGCTGGGGTCTCCGGCGTCCGGGCAGCCGCGGGGGGCGCCCCGGGGCCGAGGGCGGCCGGACGGATGGGCGGGGCGCTGCTGGGTCCCGGGCTTGGGCGCGCAGCTCCGTCGAGCGGCCGCGGAGCGGCTCCGAGCTTTGACCAAGTCAGCTGCAAAGGCGTCCCGTCTGGGTCCGGCTTTCCGAGGAGCGCCCCTGGGCGCGGGGAAGGCGGGGCTGCCAGGCTCCAGGGCCCGCTCGCCCTCCGCACCCCGTCTCCCTTCCGTGGCGAACCGTGGGTCCCGGGTGGGAGACACGCGCCCTGGCGCCGCCCGCGTTCCCTGGAGCTGGCGCGCGTCTGAGCGTTTTCCAGTCCGGGTTCAACTTCAGCGGCGCGCTGTTCGCGGGCCATGACCTGGGTTGGCCAAACGGGGGCCGCTCGCATCAGCCCCGAAGGGGGAAACATCCCGAATGTGGACTCCTGAGTTTCCAGGCGTTTTGAACACGTTTTCCAAAGCCGAGAACTTGGCTCAGGAATCATCACCTCTGACTCCAGCTGCAGAGAAAACGTGGCAGGCCGTTTACTTTACCCGATGCAAAGTAAACCACTCAACCTAAAAACGGAAAAGAATGCTTTAATATCAAGGTCAAGCTTTACTCATTGTTCTCTATTGTCTAATGAGAAAACAAGGTACAAATGAAACTCCGGGGTTTCTCTCCTGCCGTAAAATTAATTCGAAAGCATCATCTGGTCTAGTTGATTTTTCTCTAACACAAAATGTTTTTCTTCATAGAAAATTAATGTATTATTTCAGTTATTGTATATAAAGTATTTAATACCTAAAGGTATAAACTTTCAGAATATTTTTCTTTCTGATTATACTTTATTTTCTTGTATTCCTCTCATGCCATATTTATAAAGGTATACTTTATAATCTGATCTGCTCACACAAATTTTGAACAAGGTAATACTTTTTTAAATTCTGTTTTGTATATGTCTATGAGATTTGGGTACCAACATCCCTTTAAAAATATGTTAAAACACGTATCATACAGACGCCTACAATGGAACGTTTCAAGCCTTGTTTTACATTTTTCAAAAACATATAAACACATCTGACATGTGTTTTTATATGAAACATGAAAACTGTTCAACATACCCCCAAAACCGTTCCTAAGTAAATTAAGCAGAAAATGCCTCAGTGACCTGGGCCAAGCAATTTCTATTATACATTTACCAAAGAAAACAATTTCCATTATATCTGCTAAGAAATACTTTTAGTTTCTGGAGAGTAGTTTTTATTTAAATTGAATAAGCTTTTGAATTCTAACACAGAATAAATCATTTATATTAAATTCTAACAAAATAATTTTGTCACAAAAATCTCTTAAGGTATTTATAAACAAAATAGTTTGCTATTACAATATAACATGTCAATATAATTAATCACATGCTTGAAATTTTGAGTTGTTGACATTATAAATGTTTGAAGTAGTACTTACATTCTGGAGTTGGACTACAGTAGCTATTGGTAAATATATTTGATATAATGACAATTATTATTAGGAAAACCAATTCTATCTGGAACTTCTAACTCCTAATTTGTGTCACTCATTTTGACATTTGGTTCAATAACAGTTTATGTCCAAATGTGATTATTTCACTTGATCATGCCTTTTCTCTTAAATTAGTTCAATTCTAGGACAGCAGGTAAAACCAAATTATTTTTGTAGCTCAAGCGTCCCCAAAGCCAGGTATATAGTAGATTCTTATTGAGTAAATAAGAATATTCCTTTATTTATTCAATAAGAACTTTTATGCCTTAGTTAACACCTAATTGAGAATATTTTCACTGAAATGATAAAAATACTGAAAATCGTTTAGAAGAAGAAAAGTATTACAGAAAAGTATTACAGAAAAACCACCATCAGTATTGTTGAATGGTGAATTATTGTACCACTGTTAACATTTTGACAGCATTTTGGAAGGTAGTGTGTGAGGTTGTGTGTTATTGTACTATTTTGCTTGTCAGGCATTGATGGGAGCCTTTTATATGCACGAACTCACTGAAATCTCACAATACTCTTAGGAGGGTGGCAGTCGTGACATCCCTTTTCCAGACGAGGAGAATGAGGCTTCAAAAGGTTCATTAACCCGCCAGTGATCATAAGCACTGGGGCAGGCTCTGATGCTAAGTCTGCCTGCCTCCAAAGCCTGCATTCTGAAGCCCACACGTGAAAATGGACACTTGCTCTGATATTCTAAAAAGTTGTGTTGGGCCATCCTATTCCTCACTGGCCTTATTGAATCTGTCTTCAAGATCCGTCACTTACCATTTTTTCGACCACTGTCCCTCCCTCAAGATTTCCTAGCCCCACACCTAGACATTTGGCACCTCCTCCAATTCACACACCATATTCTTACCATCTCTGGAAAATGCCAAGCTGCCCCTTTCTCCTTCTTAAAAATCCTGCAGTGGCATCACTGGTTTGCAGAGAGTAAAATGCATGGCTTTAGCACAACATTCATGACTTTTCACCATCTACTATCCCAATTTGAGTTTCTGACTTCATTTCTTTCTTCCCCTTCCTCCACACGTAAAGCATTCTGGACTACTCCCGTGACACGTCTTTGCTCCCGATACCACTTTTCCCCAGGTTTCTTTTCCGCACACCATGCCACTGTCCTCTGTGCCTGTGGAAACCCATTCAAATGCCCCTCCCAAGGCTTCTTTCAGTAACAACCATCTCATCCATTTAATTACTGTAGCCTTCAGCCTCTGTAAACTCTCCTTATGTCACACCTGTACCAGACGTTTCACCATGTTTGTATCCACCAGATTGCACGTTCCCCAAAGGCAGGAACTTTGTAATTTGGGGGCCATTCAGTGCTTCACACAGTATCTAGTAGATCTTATGTGTTGTAGACTAAATATAGACACACTGTGAATGATTGACTAGATTGTTCACTTTTTACATAATATTATTATAAATAGGCACAATATGTTCTCAAAAATATTTCACGAAAAGTTAAGTGTGCATTGTTTTATTGTTAGTTGACTTGTCGTTTTGGTTGGTTTTTTGGTTTTTGGGGTTTTGTTTTTTTTTTTTTTTTTTGAGACAGAGTCTCACTGTCACCCAGGCTAGAGTCTTACTCTGTCACCCAGGCTGGAGTGAGCACAGTGGCTCGATCTCATCTCATTACAACCTCACCTCCTAGATTCAAGCAGTTCTCCTACCTGAGCCTTTCAGGCAGCTGGGACTACTATACCCGCCACCACACCCAGCTAATTTTTGTATTTTTTTTTTTTGTATTTTTTTTTTTGTAGAAATGGGGTTTTCACTTTATTGGCCAGGCTGTTCTCAAACTCCTGACCTCAGATGATCTGCCCACCTCAGCCTCCCAAAATGTTGGGATTGCCCGGCCGATTTGTCATTTTTAAATAGGTTCTTAATATGCAAAGAATTGAAATACCAATGTCTACGCTTAAAGCCACAAAAAGTCCCATAAGTGAGATATGTTTAATCAGGTCCCCCATTAAATCAACTTTCACCGTCCTGCAAGCATACCCTTCGCTCTCCGCCTCACACTACACAGACTTCAGCAGTACTCCTCAACAGTGGGGCTCCAACCAGAGTTTGCAGGAGAGCAACAAACAGAGCTGTCTCCATCAATTGAAATTACATTCACAAAATTAGGACACACGGTCCTCACCCCCGTAATTGTTTACAATCCGAATAATCAGCTAGATGAATCTTTGTATTATAAAAAAATCAAAAGTGAGGTAAATCGAACAGCAGACATTCTCAAAAAAAAATTTAGCACCAGTTGTGATAAACACAATTTTTAGGAAAGCAATTTCTAGCCAGTAAGTGTGATAGACCTTGTGCAATATAAAATTTAAGTTGTGGATGTTCAGTTTAGGGGAGGGAGTTGTTATTTCAAACACCGTATATAACTGGCCTAAGCATTTCCCAGAAAAATTTCACTTCTTTAAGTGAGCATCTTTTCTTTCTTTTTTACAAGAAGCTTCTAAAGAGTCTCCCTAGGTTTTTGACCGTCCAAAAGCTAGATCTACTCTCCCACAGACAAGTTACATGTCATTTGCTTTGACAAGATTCCAATATGAAATATGGTAATTTCCTCTAATCCACAGGGGACACATTCCAAGACCCCCAGTGGTTGCCTGAAACCTAGATTAGTACCAAACCCTATATATATATATGCTTTTTCCTATGCATGCATACCTGTGATAAAGCTTAATTTATAACTTGGGCACAGCACTCTTCCACTTTGGGGCCATTAGCAAGTAAAATAAGGGTGGCTTGAGAGCAAGCACTGCAGTACTGTGACAGCTGGTCCGATAACTAAGGCTACGAAGTGATTGGCAGGTGAAGAGTATAGGGTGGACAATGTGGGTACGCTGGACAAAGGGATGAGGGACGGAGTAGACTTCATCACGCTACTCAGCACAGGTGCAATGTAACACCTAGGAATTCTTTATTTCTCAAATATCCCCACTATTTGCAGGCTGCAGCTGACCTCAGACAACTGAAACTGCAGAAAACAAAACCATAAATAAGGGGAGGCCAGGGCACAGTACGAGCTTCTTTTGTGTGCTTGATAGAAAATGATCCTCTACATCTGATGCCATTGTGTCTTTTCTTACGAAATGTGTCTCCCCCCCTTCACTCCTGCCTCCTCTTTTCCTATCCAGAACACACCCAAGATCAAGATTATTAAAACTGAGAATGCTGTATGAGCGTAGGTACCAACATAGAAAATGCTGGCGTGTTCCTAATTATTGCGGGATTTAAGATAGAAAAGTGTATGACTTTAAACTACATTTGAAATTTAAACTTTTAGAAAGGACCGTTTGCCATCAAATGCAATTCTTTTCCAGGGTAAAACAAATGTAGTGGAAAGGTTGATATAAATAAAAACCTATTCAGTTTGTTCTAACAAAGACCGTGTCTGCATGGAAGCACTGCTTCATGTGTTCATAACTCATACGTGCCACAAATATCTATTACGTGCAGAATGCCTTGCATATAAAAGGCACTGGGGGGGAATAATTGTGGCTTAGATGGGCTTCTAACCCCTGAGAAGCTAATATACCAGCAGAAAAGAAGGAACATGTATATAAACTGCCGTCACACAACCTGTCCAGAATTCCACAAGAAAAGTACAGCCACAGAGCTAGGAGGTGTTGAAGGAAAGGGTACCCTCAGGAGAGGCGATGCCAGATGATGAAGATTCTCAGCTGTACAGCAAGGGAGACCCATGTGGGAATTTCAGGTTTTCCCAGGATGTGGGACCCTAACCAAGTTTCTTACACTTTCTGAGCATCCATTTTCTCATTTTGAAAGAGATAACTGCTTTGGAAGATTGTCTTAAGTGAGATCATAGTTCTCAATATAGTAATGATTCTCAGCCCTCGCAGCATATTAAAGCCACCTGTATTGAGGGAATGTATTGTCTTCCCGGGTCCACAGGGGCGCGCAGTTTCAAGGGCAAGAACTTACCAGCGCCATGCCTTCTTCCTCCCCTCTCCGTCCCGGGATTAGAGGTGCTTGTTTACATTTTCGTGGGCACGGGAAAATAAAGTCAGTCGCTGCAGCAGAAGCTTTAAAGAACTCGTTTCTTAGGTCAAGGGGCTTGGAGGAGGAGGGAGTCCCTCCCAGGGTAAAAGTCCCTGCACCCACCTCCGGGTGGATTTCCCCCTCTACTCAGTGTGGAAGCTGCTTTCCTCTCTGGGATTCCATACTTGGGTCCCCTTCCACTGCCTTCGTGGAAGCTGCTTTCTCTCTCCTGGATTCCATCTTTCTGGATTCTCTCTCTCAGTGTGAGAGGAGTTCTCCTTCCCTGAATTGCCCCCTCTGGGAACCCTTCTCAGTGCGAGAGCGGCCTCTCTTTCTCCTCACTCAGTGTGAGAGCTAGCTGTTTCTCTCTCCCCCCTTCTCCCTTTTTCTCTTTCTCTCTGCCTAAATAAATCACTTTCTGCAAAAACTCTCTGGGGTCCGATACTTACTTGCAAACGCACCCAGCCCGGCATGGTCCCCTCTCCCATTCTTGGGTGCGTGAGGGACCAGGAGCCTGGAGCCCACCGGGGAGCGAGCTGAGCGCCCCCTCCTGCACCCCAAAACTCGGCAACAGCACGACTTTTGAACATACCCATGCCCAGGTGCGTGCCGAGATTCTGCCGTAACTGGTGTAGAGTGCGGCTCTAGAACCGTCTTTGGCGGCCAGGTGCTGCAGGGCTGGAGACGCCGAGGAGGCGCGCGGAATTTATTTGCTAGGGGTGGAGAGTGATGAACAATGGGGTTTCTCATGATTTCCATCCATGCCTGCAGTGCAGAGCTTCAGAACGTGCTTGTCTTGCTCCGTAACTATTTCAATCATTTTTATTAACATAAACATCCTATCAGGACCACATCTTGGACTTGCCTTATGTCTCCACATAAATAGGACATTAGAGATGCTTTATCTGTGTTTTCAGTTAGCTTTTTTCCCAAGAGACCCAAGTAATCTAGGTTGATATGAATAACAGGAATCATCTGAGAGGCTTGTTAAAAACACAAATTCCCTGGCTCCTCTGCTAGAGATTCTGTTCCTGATTCCGAGCATCTGGAGTAGAACTGTAGTCTTAGCTTCAGCACGGACCCCAGGTGATTCTTATAATCACACAAGTTTGAAAACGTGGTGCTAAGTGATCCTCTGCAGTTGCCGTGTCCAGCGATCTCTCTGGTACTTTCGATATTTGAGACCCTAGTGAACCTAAATAATAAATAATCCACTGAAAAACTCTATGCCTCATTTTAGCTCTCACATCTCCTGATTTGGGAAAACAGTAATAAACTGCATTCTAATGCAAAGTAATAAGGAAAATATAATTATGCAATAAAGTAAAATATAAAGTAATGCAAAGAAATAATAGATTTTTCATGATTAAATGGATCATTTAGCTTACTAAACACAGGCCAATTTAGCAGTCATTTTCTGATCACTGACCTATCTGAACTTGAAAACAAGGAAGAAGTAAAGGCATTATGTTTTCTTTCTCATCCCTCTCTCTACTTACTTTTTTTCATCAACTCCCTCCTTAGAGGTCTCAGAACAGCGATAACCAGGTTGAAAACAAAATGAGAAGCGGGATCTGGCCGTCACTATCAACCACCTGTCCTAGCTGACTCCTGAAAGAGCTGGTGACATCACTGTACGGCTGCTTTCAGCTCAGCAGGAAGCTGCAGGTCACTTAGACCCCTCTTGTCTGAAAGCCGGAGCCAGGTTTCCTTGTCCAGCCCGTCTTCCAGAGCTGTAATGGCCAAAGGTGTGAGAAGGAGCTTTGCAAATGTAACATTTTGCATAAGTATGATATTATTTAGTATTAATATTATTAGTCCATTTTAATAATATTCAGTAAGATATTCAACTTGGATATCCAAGAGCTATTCATTTTCTAAGTCCAATATCGGGGCATGGCTCCAGATATCAATAGCTATTGGACTTAAATAATGAACTTAGATATTGAAAAGCTACTGTTCAGATGTCTGTTTAAAATTAGTGTAGACACTACAAAAACAAAATTCCACTTATCCTACCTCACACTCATCCTAACCAGAGCTAAAAAAAAAAAAAAAAAAGTTAGACATTTCTAAATCAAAATTGAGTATTACGTAACTTAAATCTATTTAGGTATATTGGAAAAGCCAAGTCAACGCTCTAAAAGCAAACGCATTAAGATACACTTTCTGTGTGTTTTTCGGGGTTGGTTGGTTGTTTTGGTGAGGGTAGAAGGTCTACCTCTGTTGCCCAGCTGGAGTGCAGCGGTGCAGTCACAGCTCATCGCAGTCCCAAATTCCGAGGCTCAAGCAGTCCTCCCTCCTCAGTCACCTGAGCAGCTGGGACTACAGGTGTGCACCACTATGCCTAGCTTTTTTAAAAAAATATTTTTTGTAGAGGCAGGGTTTTGCTTTTTTGCCCAGGCTGGCCTCAAACAATCCTCCCACCTCAGCCTCCCAAAGCACTGGGATTACAGGCATAAGCCATCATGCGTGGCCCTGTGTTTTAATTCAAAGAAAGTTAATCTAGTCTTAGACATTTAAAAATAGAAAATACTGATTTTAACAAATTATATCTAAAAAAAATTAAAAGCTTAAGATTATTTTTATCACCAAGTCAGTTTGGGGATGGAAACTTTTGTTCTAACAGTTCTGGGTCTGAGAATGTTTCTAAATGGAAAACACTATGAAATGCCTCCCAAAGGCTGAGGTAATAATCCCCAGTTGTCTTACCCAGCTTCTATTAACTGTTCCTACTGGAAAATCAATGTGATAGCTACAGTGAGATTATCACAGAAATAAAGTGAGTACAGTAAACATTTTAGTAATGAGACAAGATACAGGACACATGAGAACTTATTATTTTAGCAATTTTATTTATTTAGATGAACTTGTCTTCCTTCAAACCACAATTAAATAGATAGCTAGAAAAAGCAAATGAATTAATTACTGATCCTCAAATAAAGTATTTGAAATAATCTAGTTTCTTCCTGGAGCCGTTTGAGATTTGACTTAATAGTATGTATTGTTCTGCTCTAGTAGAAATTTGCAAACACAGCAATGACAAGTTGACATTAAAACTATACTCTTTGGGTATATAGGACTAGTTCTTTTTTACATAAGCTCTGATTTAAATGCTTTTTAATTGATTCTTCAATTAATTATGAATTCTAAAGACTGGGTATACTCTGTGAAGTATTAGAAATATACATAATATTTTTTCCCATTTATTTATTTTATTGCATTTTAGGTTTTGGGGTACATGTGAAGAACATGCAAAATTGTTGCATAGGAACACACGTGGCAGTGTGATTTGCTGCCTTCCTCCCCATCACCTACATCTGGCATTTCTCCCCTTGCTATCTCTCCCCAGCTCCCCACCCCCCACTGTCCCTCCCCTATTTCCCCCCAACTGACCCCAGTGTGTAGTGCTCCCCTCCCTGTGTCCATGTGTTCTCAATGTTCAACACCCGCCTATGAGTGAGAACATGTGGTGTTTGATCTTCTGCTCTTCTGTGAGTTTGCTGAGAATGATGGTTTCCAGGTTCATCCATGTCCCTACGAAGGACACAAACTCATCGTTTTTGATGGCTGCATAATATTCCATGGTGTATATATGCCACGTTTTCCCTGTCCATTCTATCATCGATGGTCATTTGGGTTGGTTCCAGGTCTTTGCTATTGTAAACAGTGCTGCAATGAACATTCGTGTGCACGTGTCCTTATAGTAGAACGATTTGTAATCCTTTGGATATATACCTAATATTGTACGTATCCACAAGAACTTCCAGTCTAGTTGGGAAGACAGACAATACACAAGTAAACATAAAAGAACAAATAATTGTCATTAAGGAAGTAGGGTGTAAGGATGAAGAATGATGGGGGGAAGGACTAGAGAAACTACTTCAGATGTTTGGGGAAGTCTGCTGAGCATGCAGCATTTGAACCTAAAGGATGAGAAGGAGCAAAGAGTAAGGGACGCATTTCAGGCAGAAATAAGAGTGCCTGGAAATCCCCAAAAAGGGTACAAGCTTGGCCTACATGAGGAACTGAGAGGAAATCAGAATGGCCACAGCACCATGGATGAGGGAGAGCTGGGACAGCGTGAGATGATACGGGAGAGGCAGGCAAGGTAAGAGCCACGTGAGGGCTAGGCAGAGGTATACGGTTGGGGTTTACCCAGAAGAACTGGGAGTAGGTATACTGATCAAAAGAATCATTGCCTTTAACTGAATATTCAACATAATAATTACAAATTTTTTATTTTTAGATATTTTTAAATACGGAAAACCACATTTTTCGCATATTCCGTATCCTTAACTTTCATTTTATTCCTGCCCCTGAAAAAAGCCATGTAGACAACGTAAAACTGAATCTCACTTTTTCATCTAGTTTGAGAGTCTCTGTTTTTTCAGTGGTGTGTTTAGACTATTTTACATTTAATGTAATTACTAATATGGGTTAATTAAAATCTGTCTTGTTAGTTGTCTTGTGTTTCATCTGTCCTTCATTCATGGAGAAGAGACCATGAGTGAACAAAAACTTCCTTGGTGTCCATGGTTTCCAGGAGTTCTATACACTCATGATAATTCAAACTGGATCTTTAGCAATTCATTAATAATTTTACCTTAATTCTTCATAACACATAGACTGGGGGCCCCGTCTTTCTCCATGCCCTGCTCCATGCAGGTGAGCCTGTGCTCATGTCTTGTCTTTGCTTGAAGACACCTGTCTTTCCTTAGTTTTTAAGTTTATTGCCCTGTGACTTCAGGTCTCTGAAGGGTTCAGGAGAAGTTATAATTTTGCATATTATCTGGCCTCTTGTTAGTCTCTACAGATTTCTAAACAAAGTGCAATAGACTGGGTGGCTTATAAATAACAAATTTATTTCTCACACTTTCGGAGACTGGAATTCCAAGGTCAGGATACCAGCAGGGTTGGGTTCTGGTGAGGAACCTCTTCTGGGTTGCAGACAGCTCACTTATTGCTTCTTCCTTGCTGGAGGAAAGAGAATTGAGAGCTCTCTCTGAGGCCTTTTTAAATAAGGGCACTAATCCCTTTCATGAGGGCTCCTCACTTCTGACCTCATTACTTCCCAAAAGTCCCTCCTTCAAATACCATCACATTATGGTTAGGATTTCAACATTTGAATTTTGGGGGCACATAAACAGTCAGTCCATTGCATGCCTCTTAAGAGAATTTTAAAGATGATAAATAATCGGGATTGCTGTATTTGGATTGAAAGCTTATATATTTGGATTGAAAGAGAGTAACAGATACAATGATATGAAATGTGGTTAGTAAGAAACAAAATTATTCAACGTGATGAGAAAATAGACCTAACTCAATTGACCAACTAAGAGTTAAGTTAGATTTGCAGTTTTTTTGCCCAGTGAAACATTAAAAATGTTTCCAGGCTCAAATACAAATGTCAGACACAAAACTCAAGAGATTGCAGGATGTTGGTTTTTAAATAGTGCCATGATTTCTTCCAGATTACACCAGGAAGCAAGGCGGCAGCTGCCAACCTGTGTCCTGGAGATGTCATCCTGGCTATTGACGGCTTTGGGACAGAGTCCATGACCCATGCTGATGCACAGGACAGGATTAAAGCAGCAGCTCACCAGCTGTGTCTCAAAATTGACAGGTGCTCCTTAATTAATGGTGCTTACATCTGATCTGTTTTGCAGGAGAACCTGAACCAGAACTATAATTAGCTTCATCCCCCCCAGCAAGGATGCCATAGACCTAGTATTTTGGCTGGCTTTTTTATATATCAGCTACTTAGTTCTTTACCAAAGTCAGTCAGTCTAGAAGTTGTTGACAAATCATTTCTAAAAAGGATTCTCTGGAATGTTAGAATAAGAAGAGCAGCCTCTAGAATTGTTTCCAGTAATCACCCAGTTAATTAACTGTGAAAATAGAACTACTGGCCACATAAACACTGAACAGCACCACTAGCTACATCACTGTTCTCAGTGTGGTAGAGAATGAAATGGAATGTAGAGATTCTCCTAAAAGAATCTCTTGACTTGCCCAACTGTAATTATATTAAAAATTGGTTGCTAATATTCTGTCTGCCATTGGCTGTTTTGTGCAGAATTCAGCCCAGAAGAATGTTACAGGTGTGAGAGTATGTATGCACGTGGGCATGTGCAATGCTGAGACATTTCTGATCCCACCCCCTAAAAAACTGAGAAATTGAGCCTGATGTCTTGCCATCAGATCCCTGAACCGAAACTGAACCGTGATAATAATAATTTGTCATAGTGGTTGTTAGCGTGCGTTTATGCTGTTACTATTGTATTCACAGTCTTCCCTGCTGTAGTACAGAAGGATCAATCAATCCACCAATCTGCTGTTTCATGGGGTGAAATAGTTGCTTTGACTCTCTATGCGTAACCTGTGTTCATGCCAAGCACACAGTCCCTTAGGAGCCACAAGGTCCCGGGCAGATGCATGAGAAGGGTGGGATGAAGCACATTTCCTTGATGCAGGTAGCAAGTCCATCTGGCAGATCACTCACTGTCTGCTGCAGTGGCCTCAGTAGGACTGGAAGGAAGTAGATCTAGGGAGCTTGCCTTGTGGTCATCTGCAGAGCATGCTTGCAGCGTCTCCCTCTCCTGTTTCCCACATGCATTGCAGGCCTCCTTCCTCCAGAAACTGCACAGTGGACTCCAGGTCATTTTTATCTAGTCTAGAGTCCCCAAAAGGACATTAAAAATGTAACACTTCAGCCAGGTGTGCGGGCTCACACCTGTAATCCTAGCACTTTGGGAGGCCAAAGTGGGTGGATCGTTGGAGGTCAGGAGTTCAAGACCAGCCTGGCCACTGGTGAAACCCCAACTCTACTAAAAATACAAAAATTAGCCGGGCATAGTGGTGCACGCCTGTAATCCCAGCTACTCGAGAAGCTGAGAAAAGAGAATCGCTTGAACCCGGGAGGAGGAGGTGGCAGTGAGCCGAGACTGCAGCACTGCGCTCCAGCCTGGGTGACAGAGGGAGACTCCATCTCAAAAAAAA